>NC_072376.2:72840535-73149642 GCF_028885625.2 Pongo pygmaeus
TTGAACCTTCGTTTTGATAGACCCGTTTTGAAACACTGTTTTTGTAGTATTCGCAAGTGGATATTTGGAGCGCGTTGAGGCTGGAGTTGGAAAAGGAAATATCTTCACATACAAACTAGACGGAAGCATTCTCCGAAACTTCCTTGTCATGTGGGGATTGAACTCACAGTGTTGAACATTCCTTTTCGTAGAGCGGTTCTGCGTGACTCTTTTTGTGGAAACTGCAAGTGGATATTTGGTGCGATTGCGGCATCTAGTGGAAAGGAACATACATTACGATGAAAACTAGATTGAACTCTTCTCAGAAACTTCTTTGCGATGAGTGCCTTCTACTCACAGAGTCGAACCTTCCTTTCGAGAGAAGAGTTTTGAGACACTCTTTTGGTGGAATCTGCAAGGGGATCACTAGGGCGCTTTGATGCCTATGCTAGAAAAGGAAATATCTTCACACGAAAACTAGACAGAAGCATTCTCAGAAACCTTTTCTGATGTGCGCGTTCAACTCACCGAGTTGAACCTTCCTTTTGATAGAGCAGTTTTGAAACCCTCTTTTTGTAGAATCTGCAAGTGGAGATTTGGAGTGCTTTGAGTCCTACCCTGGAAAAGGAAATAACTTCACTTAGAACCTAGACGGAAGCATTCTCAGAGACTTCCCTGTGCTTTCTGCATTCGACTCACAGAGTTGAACCTTCCTTTGGATAGAACAGCTTTGAAACGCTCTTTTTGTAGAAACTGCAAGTCGATACTTGGAACGCTTTGAGGCCTATGCTGGAAAAGGAAACATCTTCACATAAAAACTAGAGAGAAGCATTCTCAGAAACTTCTTTGTGATCTGCGCATTCAACTCACAGAGTTGAAGCTTCCCTTTGCTATAGCAGTTTTGAAACTCTCTTTGAGTAGAATCTTCAAGGGGATATTCGGTGTGCCGAGAGGCCAACACTGGAAAAGGAAATATCTTCCCTTAAAAACTGGACGGAAGCGTTCTCAGAAACTACCCTGAGCTTTATGCATTCAACTCACAGAGAAGGCTCTTCCTTTGGAGAGCACAGTTTTGAAACACTCTTTTTGCAGAATTTGCTAGGGGATGTTTGGAGCTTTTGGAGGCCTATGCTGGAAAAGGAAATATCTTCACATACCAACTAGACAGAAGCATTCTCACAAACTTCTTTGTGATGAGTGCCTTCAACTCACAGACTTGAACCTTCCTTTTGAAAGAGCAGTTTTGAAACACTCCTTTTGTAGAATCTGCAAGTGGATATTTGGAGCGTTTTGAGGCCTTTGCTGGGAAATGAAATATCTTCACCTAAAAACTAGACAGAAGCATTCTCAGAAACATCTTTGCGATGTGTGCATTCAACTCACAGGGTTGAACCTTCCTTTTGATAGAGCAGTTTTGAAACGCACTTTGTGTAGAATCTGCAAGTGGATATTTGGAGCGCTTTGAGGCCTATGCTGGAAAAGGGAATATCTTCACATAAACACTAGACAGAAGCATTCTCAGGAACTTCCTTGTGATGTGTGCATTCAACTCACAGAGCTGAACCGGCCTTTTGATAGAGCCGATTGGAAACAGCCTTTTTGTAACATCTGCAAGTGGATATTTGGAGCGATTTGGGGCCTATGATGGAAAGGGAAATATCTTCACATGGAAACTAGACAGAAGCCTCCTCAGAAACTTCTGTGTGATGAGTGCTTTCAATTCACAGACTTGAACCTTCCTTTTGATAGAGAAGTTTTGAAACACTCTTGCAGAGGCATGTGAATGAGGATCTTGGGAGCGCTTCGTGGCTAATGCTGGGAAACGAAATATCATCACATAGAAACTTGACAGATGGATTCTCAGAAACTTCTATGTGATGAGTGCGTTCCACTCACAGACTTGAACGTCCCTCTTGAGAGAACAGTTTTGAAACACTCCTTTTGTAGAATCTGCAAATGTTTATTTGGAGCGCTTTGAGGCCTATGTTGGAAAAGGAAATATCTTCACATAGAAACTAGACAGAAGCATTCTCAGAAACTTCTTTGCGATGAGTGCATTCAACGCACAGACTTGAAGCTTCCTTTGGAAAGAGCAGTTTTGAAACACTCTTTTTGTAGAATCTGCAAGGGGATATGTGGAGCGCTTTGAGGCCTAAGCTGGAAAAGGAAATATCTTCACAGAAAAAGTAGACAGAAGCATTCTCAGAAACGTCTTGGTCATGTGTGCATTGAACTCACAGAGTAGAACCTTCCTTTTGATAGAGAAGTTTGGAAACACTCTTTGAGTAGAATCTTCAGGTGGATGTATGGAGTGCTTTGAGGCCTATGCTGGAAAAGGAAATGTCTTCACGTAGAAACGAGACAAAGGCATTCGCAGAAAGTTCCCTGTGCTTTGTGCATTCAACTCACAGAGTTCAGCCTTCTTTTTGATAGAGCAGTTTGGAAACACTCTTTGTGTGGAGTCTGCAAGTGGATAATTGGAGCGCTTTGAGGCCTACGCTGCAAAAGGAAATAGCATTGCATAAAAACTAGATGGAAGCATTCTCACAAACTTCTTTGTGGTGAGTGCATTCAACTCACAGAGTTGAACCTTCGTTTTGATAGACCAGTTTTGAAACACTGTTTTTGTAGTATTCGCAAGTGGATATTTGGAGCGCGTTGAGGCTGGAGTTGGAAAAGGAAATATCTTCACATACAAACTAGACGGAAGCATTCTCCGAAACCTCCTTGTCATGTGGGGATTGAACTCACAGTGTTGAACATTCCTTTTCGTAGAGCGGTTCTGCGTGACTCTTTTTGTGGAAACTGCAAGTGGATATTTGGTGCGATTGCGGCATCTAGTGGAAAGGAACATACGTTACGATGAAAACTAGATTGAACTCTTCTCAGAAACTTCTTTGCGATGAGTGCCTTCTACTCACAGAGTCGAACCTTCCTTTCGAGAGAAGAGTTTTGAGACACTCTTTTTGTGGAATCTGCAAGGGGATCACTAGGGCGCTTTGATGCCTATGCTGGAAAAGGAAATATCTTCACACGAAAACTAGACAGAAGCATTCTCAGAAACCTTTTCTGATGTGCGCGTTCAACTCACCGAGTTGAACCTTCCTTTTGATAGAGCAGTTTTGAAACACTCTTTTTGTAGAATCTGCAAGTGGAGATTTGGAGTGCTTTGAGTCCTACCCTGGAAAAGGAAATAACTTCACTTAGAACCTAGACGGAAGCATTCTCAGAGACTTCCCTGTGCTTTCTGCATTCGACTCACAGAGTTGAACCTTCCTTTGTATAGTACAGCTTTGAAACGCTCTTTTTGTAGAATCTGCAAGTCGATACTTGGAACGCTTTGAGGCCTATGCTGGAAAAGGAAACATCTTCACATAAAAACTAGAGAGAAGCATTCTCAGAAACTTCTTTGTGATCTGCGCATTCAACTCACAGAGTTGAAGCTTCCCTTTGCTATAGCAGTTTTGAAACTCTCTTTGAGTAGAATCTTCCAGGGGATATTCGGTGTGCCGAGAGGCCAACACTGGAAAAGGAAATATCTTCCCTTAAAAACTGGACGGAAGCGTTCTCAGAAACTACCCTGAGCTTTATGCATTCAACTCACAGAGAGGGCTCTTCCTTTGGAGAGCGCACTTTTGAAACACTCTTTTTGCAGAATTTGCTAGGGGATGTTTGGAGCTTTTGGAGGCCTATGCTGGAAAAGGAAATATCTTCACATACCAACTAGACAGAAGCATTCTCACAAACTTCTTTGTGATGAGTGCCTTCAACTCACAGACTTGAACCTTCCTTTTGAAAGAGCAGTTTTGAAACACTCCTTTTGTAGAATCTGCAAGTGGATATTTGGAGCGTTTTGGGGCCTTTGCTGGGAAATGAAATATCTTCACCTAAAAACTAGACAGAAGCATTCTCAGAAACATCTTTGCGATGTGTGCATTCAACTGACAGGGTTGAACCTTCCTTTTGATAGAGCAGTTTTGAAACGCACTTTGTGTAGAATCTGCAAGTGGATATTTGGAGCGCTTTGAGGCCTATGTTGGAAAAGGGAATATCTTCACATAAACACTAGACAGAAGCATTCTCATAAACTTCTTTGTGATGTGTGCATTCAACTCACAGAGTTGAAGCGGCCTTTTGATAGAGCCTTTTGGGAACAGCCTTTTTGTAACATCTGCAAGTGGATATTTGGAGCGATTTGAGGCCTATGATGGAAAGGGAAATATCTTCACATAGAAACTAGACAGAAGCCTCCTCAGAAACTTCTGTGTGATGAGTGCATTCAACTCACAGACTTGAACCTTCCTTTTGATAGAGAAGTTTAGAAACACTCTTGCAGAGGCATCTGAATGAGGATCTTGGGAGCGCTTCGAGGCCAATGCTGGGAAACGAAATATCATCACATAGAAACTAGACAGAAGGATTCTCAGAAACTTCTTGGTGATGAGTGCGTTCCACTCACAGACTTGAACGTTCCTCTTGAGAGAACACTTTTGAAACACTCCTTTTGTAGAATCTGCAAGTGTTTATTTGGAGCGCTTTGAGGCCTATGTTGGAAAAGGAAATATCTTCCCATATAAACTAGACAGAAGCATTCTCAGAAACTTCTTTACGATGAGTGCATTCAACTCACAGACTTGAAGCTTCCTTTGGAAAGAGCAGTTTTGAAACACTCTTTTTGTAGAATCTGCAAGTGGATATGTGGAGCGCTTTGAGGCCTCTGCTGGAAAAGGAAATATCTTCACAGAAACACTAGACAGAAGCATTCTCAGAAACGTCTTGGTCATGTGTGCATTGGACTCACAGAGTTGAACTTTCCTTTTGATAGAGAAGTTTGGAAGCACTCTTTTAGTAGAATCTTCAGGTGGATGTATGGAGTGCTTTGAGGCCTATGCTGGAAAAGGAAATCTCTTCACGTAGAAACGAGACAAAGGCATTCTCAGAAAGGTCCCTGTGCCTTGTGCATTCAACTCACAGAGTTCAGCCTTCTTTTTGATAGAGCAGTTTCGAAACACTCTTTTTGTAGAGTCTGCAAGTGGATAATTGGAGCGCTTTGATGCCTATGCTGCAAAAGGAAATATCATTGCATAAAAACTAGATGGAAGCACTCTCACAAACTTCTTTGTGGTGAGTGCATTCAACTCACAGAGTTGAACCTTCGTTTTGATAGACCCGTTTTGAAACACTGTTTTTGTAGTATTCGCAAGTGGATATTTGCAGTGCGTTGAGGCTGGAGTTGGAAAAGGAAATCTCTTCACGTACAAGCTAGACGGAAGCATTCTCCGAAACTTCTTTGTCATGTGGGGATTGAACTCACAGAGTTGAACCTTCCTTTTCGTAGAGCGGTTCTGCAAGACTCTTTTTGTGGAAACTGCAAGTGGATATTTGGTGCGATTGGGGCATCCAGTGGAAAGGATCATACATTACGATGAAAACTAGATTGAACTATTCTCAGAAACTTCTCTGCGACGAGTGCCTTCTACTCACAGAGTCGAACCTTCCTTTCGAGAGAACAGTTTTGAAACACTCTTTCTGTGGACTCTGCAAGGGGATCACTAGGTCGCTTTGATGCCTAGGCTGGAAAAGGAAATATCTTCACACGAAAACAAGACAGAAGCATTCTCAGAAACCTTTTCTGATGTGCGCATTCAACTCACCGAGTTGAACCTTCCTTTTGATAGAGCAGTTTTGAAACACTCTTTTTGTAGAATCTGCAAGTGGAGATTTGGAGTGCTCTGAGTCCTACCCTGGAAAAGGAAATAACTTCACTTAGAACCTAGACGGAAGCATTCTCAGAGACTTCCCTGTGCTTTCTGCATTCCACTCACAGAGTTGAACCTTCCTTTTGACAGAACAGCTTTGAAACGCTCTTTTTGTAGAATCTGCAAGTCGATACTTGGAACGCTTTGAGGCCTAGGCTGGAAAAGGAAATATCTTCACATAAAAACTAGAGAGAAGCATTCTCAGAAACTTCTTTGTGATCTGCGCATTCAACCCACAGAGTTGAAGCTTCCCTTTGCTATAGCAGTTTTGAAACTCTCTTTGAGTAGAATCTTCCAGGGGATATTCGGTGTGCCGAGAGGCCAACACTGGAAAAGGAAATATCTTCACTTGAAAACTAGACGGAAGCGTTCTCAGAAACTACCCTGTGCTTTATGCATTCAACTCACAGAGAGGACTCTTCCTTTGGAGAGCGCAGTTTTGAAACACTCTTTTTGCAGAATTTGCTAGGGGATGTTTGGAGCTTTTGGAGGCCTATGCTGGAAAAGGAAATATCTTCACAAACCAACTAGACGGAAGCATTCTCACAAACTTCTTTGTGATGAGTGCCTTCAACTCACAGACTTGAAACTTCCTTTTGAAAGAGCAGTTTTGAAACACTCCTTTTCTAGAATCTGCAAGTGGATATTTGGAGCGTTTTGAGGCCTTTGCTGGGAAATGAAATATCTTCACCTAAAAACTAGACAGAAGCATTCTCAGAAACATCATTGCGATGTGTGCATTCAACTCACAGGGTTGAACCTTCCTTTTGATAGAGCAGTTTTGAAACACACCTTGTGTAGAATCTGCAAGTGGATATTTGGAGCGCTTTGAGGCCTATGCTGGAAAAGGGAATATCTTCACATAAACACTAGACAGAAGCATTCTCAGAAACTTCTTTGTGATGTGCGCATTCAACTCACAGAGTTGAAGCGGACTTTTGATAGAGCCTTTTGGGAACAGCCTTTTTGTAACATCTGCAAGTGGATATTTGGAGCGATTTGAGGCCTATGATGGAAAGGGAAATATCTTCACATAGAAACTAGACAGAAGCCTCCTCAGAAACTTCTGTGTGATGAGTGCATTCAACTCACAGACTTGAACCTTCCTTTTGATAGAGAAGTTTAGAAACACTCTTGCAGAGGCATCTGAATGAGGATCTTGGGAGCGCTTCGAGGCCAATGCTGGGAAACGAAATATCATCACATAGAAACTAGACAGAAGGATTCTCAGAAACTTCTTGGTGATGAGTGCGTTCCACTCACAGACTTGAACGTTCCTCTTGAGAGAACACTTTTGAAACACTCCTTTTGTAGAATCTGCAAGTGTTTATTTGGAGCGCTTTGAGGCCTATGTTGGAAAAGGAAATATCTTCCCATATAAACTAGACAGAAGCATTCTCAGAAACTTCTTTACGATGAGTGCATTCAACTCACAGACTTGAAGCTTCCTTTGGAAAGAGCAGTTTTGAAACACTCTTTTTGTAGAATCTGCAAGTGGATATGTGGAGCGCTTTGAGGCCTCTGCTGGAAAAGGAAATATCTTCACAGAAACACTAGACAGAAGCATTCTCAGAAACGTCTTGGTCATGTGTGCATTGAACTCACAGAGTTGAACCTTCCTTTTGATAGAGAAGTTTGGAAGCACTCTTTTAGTAGAATCTTCAGGTGGATGTATGGAGTGCTTTGAGGCCTATGCTGGAAAAGGAAATGTCTTCACGTAGAAACGAGACAAAGGCATTCTCAGAAAGGTCCCTGTGCCTTGTGCATTCAACTCACAGAGTTCAGCCTTCTTTTTGATAGAGCAGTTTCGAAACACTCTTTTTGTAGAGTCTGCAAGTGGATAATTGGAGCGCTTTGATGCCTATGCTGCAAAAGGAAATATCATTGCATAAAAACTAGATGGAAGCACTCTCACAAACTTCTTTGTGGTGAGTGCATTCAACTCACAGAGTTGAACCTTCGTTTTGATAGACCCGTTTTCAAACACTGTTTTTGTAGTATTGGCAAGTGGATATTTGGAGCGCGTTGAGGCTGGAGTTGGAAAAGGAAATCTCTTCACGTACAAGCTAGACGGAAGCATTCTCCGAAACTTCTTTGTCACGTGGGGATTGAACTCACAGAGTTGAACCTTCCTTTTCGTAGAGCGGTTCTGCAAGACTCTTTTTGTGGAAACTGCAAGTGGATATTTGGTGCGATTGGGGCATCCAGTGGAAAGGATCATACATTACGATGAAAACTAGATTGAACTATTCTCAGAAACTTCTCTGCGACGAGTGCCTTCTACTCACAGAGTCGAACCTTCCTTTCGAGAGAACAGTTTTGAAACACTCTTTCTGTGGACTCTGCAAGGGGATCACTAGGTCGCTTTGATGCCTAGGCTGGAAAAGGAAATATCTTCACACGAAAACAAGACAGAAGCATTCTCAGAAACCTTTTCTGATGTGCGCATTCAACTCACCGAGTTGAATCTTCCTTTTGATAGAGCAGTTTTGAAACACTCTTTTTGTAGAATCTGCAAGTGGAGATTTGGAGTGCTCTGAGTCCTACCCTGGAAAAGGAAATAACTTCACTTAGAACCTAG
Source organism: Pongo pygmaeus (assembly GCF_028885625.2). Lineage (NCBI taxonomy): Eukaryota > Metazoa > Chordata > Mammalia > Primates > Hominidae > Pongo > Pongo pygmaeus. The sequence goes on from NC_072376.2 coordinate 72,848,855, forward strand.
ACGGAAGCATTCTCAGAGACTTCCCTGTGCTTTCTGCATTCAACTCACAGAGTTGAACCTTCCTTTCGATAGAACAGCTTTGAAACGCACTTTTTGTAGAATCTGCAAGTCGATACTTGGAACGCTCTGAGTCCTACCCTGGAAAAGGAAATAACTTCACTTAGAACCTAGACGGAAGCATTCTCAGAGACTTCCCTGTGCTTTCTGCATTCAACTCACAGAGTTGAACCTTCCTTTTGATAGAACAGCTTTGAAACGCTCTTTTTGTAGAATCTGCAAGTCGATACTTGGAACGCTTTGAGGCCTATGCTGGAAAAGGAAATATCTTCACATAAAAACTAGAGAGAAGCATTCTCAGAAACTTCTTTGTGATCTGCGCATTCAACCCACAGAGTTGAAGCTTCCCTTTGCTATAGCAGTTTTGAAACTCTCTTTGAGTAGAATCTTCCAGGGGATATTCGGTGTGCCGAGAGGCCAACACTGGAAAAGGAAATATCTTCACTTGAAAACTAGACGGAAGCGTTCTCAGAAACTACCCTGTGCTTTATGCATTCAACTCACAGAGAGGACTCTTCCTTTGGAGAGCGCAGTTTTGAAACACTCTTTTTGCAGAATTTGCTAGGGGATGTTTGGGGCTTTTGGAGGCCTATGCTGGAAAAGGAAATATCTTCACATAAACACTAGACAGAAGCATTCTCAGAAACTTCTTTGTGATGTGCGCATTCAACTCACAGAGTTGAAGCGGCCTTTTGATAGAGCCGTTTGGGAACAGCCTTTTTGTAACATCTGCAAGTGGATATTTGGAGCGATTTGAGGCCTATGATGGAAAGGGAAATATCTTCACATAGAAACTAGACAGAAGCCTCCTCAGAAACTTCTGTGTGATGAGTGCATTCAACTCACAGACTTGAACCTTCCTTTTGATAGAGAAGTTTAGAAACACTCTTGCAGAGGCATCTGAATGAGGATCTTGGGAGCGCTTCGAGACCAATGCTGGGAAAAGAAATATCATCACATAGAAACTAGACAGAAGGATTCTCAGAAACTTCTTGGTGATGAGTGCGTTCCACTCACAGACTTGAACGTTCCTCTTGAGAGAACACTTTTGAAACACTCCTTTTGTAGAATCTGCAAGTGTTTATTTGGAGCGCTTTGAGGCCTAGGTTGGAAAAGGAAATATCTTCACATGTAAACTAGACAGAAGCATTCTCAGAAACTTCTTTACGATGAGTGCATTCAACTCACAGACTTGAAGCTTCCTTTGGAAAGAGCAGTTTTGAAACACTCTTTTTGTAGAATCTGCAAGTGGATATGTGGAGCGCTTTGAGGCCTCTGCTGGAAAAGGAAATATCTTCACAGAAACACTAGACAGAAGCATTCTCAGAAACGTCTTGGTCATGTGTGCATTGAACTCACAGAGTTGAACCTTCCTTTTGATAGAGAAGTTTGGAAGCACTCTTTTAGTAGAATCTTCAGGTGGATGTATGGAGTGCTTTGAGGCCTATGCTGGAAAAGGAAATGTCTTCACGTAGAAACGAGATAAAGGCATTCTCAGAAAGGTCCCTGTGCCTTGTGCATTCAACTCACAGAGTTCAGCCTTCTTTTTGATAGAGCAGTTTCGAAACACTCTTTTTGTAGAGTCTGCAAGTGGATAATTGGAGCGCTTTGATGCCTATGCTGCAAAAGGAAATATCATTGCATAAAAACTAGATGGAAGCACTCTCACAAACTTCTTTGTGGTGAGTGCATTCAACTCACAGAGTTGAACCTTCGTTTTGATAGACCCGTTTTGAAACACTGTTTTTTTAGTATTCGCAAGTGGATATTTGGAGCGCGTTGAGGCTGGAGTTGGAAAAGGAAATCTCTTCACGTACAAGCTAGACGGAAGCATTCTCCGAAACTTCTTTGTCACGTGGGGATTGAACTCACAGAGTTGAACCTTCCTTTTCATAGAGCGGTTCTGCAAGACTCTTTTTGTGGAAACTGCAAGTGGATATTTGGTGCGATTGGGGCATCCAGTGGAAAGGATCATACATTACGATGAAAACTAGATTGAACTATTCTCAGAAACTTCTCTGCGACGAGTGCCTTCTACTCACAGAGTCGAACCTTCCTTTCGAGAGAACAGTTTTGAAACACTCTTTCTGTGGACTCTGCAAGGGGATCACTAGGTCGCTTTGATGCCTAGGCTGGAAAAGGAAATATCTTCACACGAAAACAAGACAGAAGCATTCTCAGAAACCATTTCTGATGTGCGCATTCAACTCACCGAGTTGAACCTTCCTTTTGATAGAGCAGTTTTGAAACACTCTTTTTGTAGAATCTGCAAGTGGAGATTTGGAGTGCTCTGAGTCCTACCCTGGAAAAGGAAATAACTACACTTAGAACCTAGACGGAAGCATTCTCAGAGACTTCCCTGTGCTTTCTGCATTCAACTCACAGAGTTGAACCTTCCTTTTGATAGAACAGCTTTGAAACGCTCTTTTTGTAGAATCTGCAAGTCGATACTTGGAACGCTTTGAGGCCTATGCTGGAAAAGGAAATATCTTCACATAAAAACTAGAGAGAAGCATTCTCAGAAACTTCTTTGTGATCTGCGCATTCAACCCACAGAGTTGAAGCTTCCCTTTGCTATAGCAGTTTTTAAACTCTCTTGAGTAGAATCTTCCAGGGGATATTCGGTGTGCCGAGAGGCCAACACTGGAAAAGGAAATATCTTCACTTGAAAACTAGACGGAAGCGTTCTCAGAAACTACCCTGTGCTTGATGCATTCAACTCACAGAGAGGACTCTTCCTTTGGAGAGCGCAGTTTTGAAACACTCTTTTTGCAGAATTTGCTAGGGGATGTTTGGAGCTTTGGGAGGCCTATGCTGGAAAAGGAAATATCTTCACAAACCAACTAGACGGAAGCATTCTCACAAACTTCTTTGTGATGAGTGCCTTCAACTCACAGACTTGAACCTTCCTTTTGAAAGATCAGTTTTGAAACACTCCTTTTGTAGAATCTGCAAGTGGATATTTGGAGCGTTTGGAGGCCTTTGCTGGGAAATGAAATATCTTCACCTAAAAACTAGACAGAAGCATTCTCAGAAGCATCATTGCGATGTGTGCATTCAACTCACAGGGTTGAACCTTCCTTTTGATAGAGCAGTTTTGAAACACACCTTGTGTAGAATCTGCAAGTGGATATTTGGAGCGCTTTGAGGCCTATGCTGGAAAAGGGAATATCTTCACATAAACACTAGACAGAAGCATTCTCAGAAACTTCTTTGTGATGTGCGCATTCAACTCACAGAGTTGAAGCGGCCTTTTGATAGAGCCGTTTGGGAACAGCCTTTTTGTAACATCTGCAAGTGGATATTTGGAGCGATTTGAGGCCTATGATGGAAAGGGAAATATCTTCACATAGAAACTAGACAGAAGCCTCCTCAGAAACTTCTGTGTGATGAGTGCATTCAACTCACAGACTTGAACCTTCCTTTTGATAGAGAAGTTTTGAAACACTCTTGCAGAGGCATCTGAATGAGGATCTTGGGAGCGCTTCGAGGCCAATGCTGGGAAACACAATCTCATCACATAGAAACTAGACAGAAGGATTCTCAGAAACTTCTTGGTGATGAGTGCGTTCCACTCACAGACTTGAACGTTCCTCTTGAGAGAACACTTTTGAAACACTCCTTTTGTAGAATCTGCAAGTGTTTATTTGGAGCGCTTTGAGGCCTATGTTGGAAAAGGAAATATCTTCCCATATAAACTAGACAGAAGCATTCTCAGAAACTTCTTTACGATGAGTGCATTCAACTCACAGACTTGAAGCTTCCTTTGGAAAGAGCAGTTTTGAAACACTCTTTTTGTAGAATCTGCAAGTGGATATGTGGAGCGCTTTGAGGCCTCTGCTGGAAAAGGAAATATCTTCACAGAAACACTAGACAGAAGCATTCTCAGAAACGTCTTGGTCATGTGTGCATTGAACTCACAGAGTTGAACCTTCCTTTTGATAGAGAAGTTTGGAAGCACTCCTTTAGTAGAATCTTCAGGTGGATGTATGGAGTGCTTTGAGGCCTATGCTGGAAAAGGAAATGTCTTCACGTAGAAACGAGACAAAGGCATTCTCAGAAAGGTCCCTGTGCCTTGTGCATTCAACTCACAGAGTTCAGCCTTCTTTTTGATAGAGCAGTTTCGAAACACTCTTTTTGTAGAGTCTGCAAGTGGATAATTGGAGCGCTTTGATGCCTATGCTGCAAAAGGAAATATCATTGCATAAAAACTAGATGGAAGCACTCTCACAAACTTCTTTGTGGTGAGTGCATTCAACTCACAGAGTTGAACCTTCGTTTTGATAGACCCGTTTTGAAACACTGTTTTTGTAGTATTCGCAAGTGGATATTTGGAGCGCGTTGCGGCTGGAGTTGGAAAAGGAAATCTCTTCACGTACAAGCTAGACGGAAGCATTCTCCGAAACTTCTTTGTCACGTGGGGATTGAACTCACAGAGTTGAACCTTCCTTTTCGTAGAGCGGTTCTGCAAGACTCTTTTTGTGGAAACTGCAAGTGGATATTTGGTGCGATTGGGGCATCCAGTGGAAAGGATCATACATTACGATGAAAACTAGATTGAACTATTCTCAGAAACTTCTCTGCGACGAGTGCCTTCTACTCACAGAGTCGAACCTTCCTTTCGAGAGAACAGTTTTGAAACACTCTTTCTGTGGACTCTGCAAGGGGATCACTAGGTCGCTTTGATGCCTAGGCTGGAAAAGGAAATATCTTCACACGAAAACAAGACAGAAGCATTCTCAGAAACCTTTTCTGATGTGCGCATTCAACTCACCGAGTTGAACCTTCCTTTTCATAGAGCAGTTTCGAAACACTCTTTTTGTAGAATCTGCAAGTGGAGATTTGGAGTGCTCTGAGTCCTACCCTGGAAAAGGAAATAACTTCACTTAGAACCTAGACGGAAGCATTCTCAGAGACTTCCCTGTGCTTTCTGCATTCCACTCACAGAGTTGAACCTTCCTTTTGATAGAACAGCTTTGAAACGCTCTTTTTGTAGAATCTGCAAGTCGATACTTGGAACGCTTTGAGGCCTAGGCTGGAAAAGGAAATATCTTCACATAAAAACTAGAGAGAAGCATTCTCAGAAACTTCTTTGTGATCTGCGCATTCAACCCACAGAGTTGAAGCTTCCCTTTGCTATAGCAGTTTTGAAACTCTCTTTGAGTAGAATCTTCCAGGGGATATTCGGTGTGCCGAGAGGCCAACACTGGAAAAGGAAATATCTTCACTTGAAAACTAGACGGAAGCGTTCTCAGAAACTACCCTGTGCTTTATGCATTCAACTCACAGAGAGGACTCTTCCTTTGGAGAGCGCAGTTTTGAAACACTCTTTTTGCAGAATTTGCTAGGGGATGTTTGGAGCTTTTGGAGGCCTATGCTGGAAAAGGAAATATCTTCACAAACCAACTAGACGGAAGCATTCTCACAAACTTCTTTGTGAGGAGTGCCTTCAACTCACAGACTTGAACTTTCCTTTTGAAAGAGCAGTTTTGAAACACTCCTTTTGTAGAATCTGCAAGTGGATATTTGGAGCGTTTGGAGGCCTTTGCTGGGAAATGAAATATCTTCACCTAAAAACTAGACAGAAGCATTCTCAGAAACATCATTGCGATGTGTGCATTCAACTCACAGGGTTGAACCTTCCTTTTGATAGAGCAGTTTTGAAACACACCTTGTGTAGAATCTGCAAGTGGATATTTGGAGCGCTTTGAGGCCTATGCTGGAAAAGGGAATATCTTCACATAAACACTAGACAGAAGCATTCTCAGAAACTTCTTTGTGATGTGCGCATTCAACTCACAGAGTTGAAGCGGCCTTTTGATAGAGCCGTTTGGGAACAGCCTTTTTGTAACATCTGCAAGTGGATATTTGGAGCGATTTGAGGCCTATGATGGAAAGGGAAATATCTTCACATAGAAACTAGACAGAAGCCTCCTCAGAAACTTCTGTGTGATGAGTGCATTCAACTCACAGACTTGAACCTTCCTTTTGATAGAGAAGTTTAGAAACACTCTTGCAGAGGCATCTGAATGAGGATCTTGGGAGCGCTTCGAGGCCAATGCTGGGAAACGAAATATCATCACATAGAAACTAGACAGAAGGATTCTCAGAAACTTCTTGGTGATGAGTGCGTTCCACTCACAGACTTGAACATTCCTCTTGAGAGAACACTTTTGAAACACTCCTTTTGTAGAATCTGCAAGTGTTTATTTGGAGCGCTTTGAGGCCTATGTTGGAAAAGGAAATATCTTCCCATATAAACTAGACAGAAGCATTCTCAGAAACTTCTTTACGATGAGTGCATTCAACTCACAGACTTGAAGCTTCCTTTGGAAAGAGCAGTTTTGAAACACTCTTTTTGTAGAATCTGCAAGTGGATATGTGGAGCGCTTTGAGGCCTCTGCTGGAAAAGGAAATATCTTCACAGAAACACTAGACAGAAGCATTCTCAGAAACGTCTTGGTCATGTGTGCATTGAACTCACAGAGTTGAACCTTCCTTTTGATAGAGAAGTTTGGAAGCACTCCTTTAGTAGAATCTTCAGGTGGATGTATGGAGTGCTTTGAGGCCTATGCTGGAAAAGGAAATGTCTTCACGTAGAAACGAGACAAAGGCATTCTCAGAAAGGTCCCTGTGCCTTGTGCATTCAACTCACAGAGTTCAGCCTTCTTTTTGATAGAGCAGTTTCGAAACACTCTTTTTGTAGAGTCTGCAAGTGGATAATTGGAGCGCTTTGATGCCTATGCTGCAAAAGGAAATATCATTGCATAAAAACTAGATGGAAGCACTCTCACAAACTTCTTTGTGGTGAGTGCATTCAACTCACAGAGTTGAACCTTCGTTTTGATAGACCCGTTTTGAAACACTGTTTTTGTAGTATTCGCAAGTGGATATTTGGAGCGCGTTGAGGCTGGAGTTGGAAAAGGAAATCTCTTCACGTACAAGCTAGACGGAAGCATTCTCCGAAACTTCTTTGTCACGTGGGGATTGAACTCACAGAGTTGAACCTTCCTTTTCGTAGAGCGGTTCTGCAAGACTCTTTTTGTGGAAACTGCAAGTGGATATTTGGTGCGATTGGGGCATCCAGTGGAAAGGATCATACATTACGATGAAAACTAGATTGAACTATTCTCAGAAACTTCTCTGCGACGAGTGCCTTCTACTCACAGAGTCGAACCTTCCTTTCGAGAGAACAGTTTTGAAACACTCTTTCTGTGGACTCTGCAAGGGGATCACTAGGTCGCTTTGATGCCTAGGCTGGAAAAGGAAATATCTTCACACGAAAACAAGACAGAAGCATTCTCAGAAACCTTTTCTGATGTGCGCATTCAACTCACCGAGTTGAACCTTCCTTTTCATAGAGCAGTTTCGAAACACTCTTTTTGTAGAATCTGCAAGTGGAGATTTGGAGTGCTCTGAGTCCTACCCTGGAAAAGGAAATAACTTCACTTAGAACCTAGACGGAAGCATTCTCAGAGACTTCCCTGTGCTTTCTGCATTCCACTCACAGAGTTGAACCTTCCTTTTGACAGAACAGCTTTGAAACGCTCTTTTTGTAGAATCTGCAAGTCGATACTTGGAACGCTTTGAGGCCTAGGCTGGAAAAGGAAATATCTTCACATAAAAACTAGAGAGAAGCATTCTCAGAAACTTCTTTGTGATCTGCGCATTCAACCCACAGAGTTGAAGCTTCCCTTTGCTATAGCAGTTTTGAAACTCTCTTTGAGTAGAATCTTCCAGGGGATATTCGGTGTGCCGAGAGGCCAACACTGGAAAAGGAAATATCTTCACTTGAAAACTAGACGGAAGCGTTCTCAGAAACTACCCTGTGCTTGATGCATTCAACTCACAGAGAGGACTCTTCCTTTGGAGAGCGCAGTTTTGAAACACTCTTTTTGCAGAATTTGCTAGGGGATGTTTGGAGCTTTTGGAGGCCTATGCTGGAAAAGGAAATATCTTCACAAACCAACTAGACGGAAGCATTCTCACAAACTTCTTTGTGATGAGTGCCTTCAACTCACAGACTTGAACCTTCCTTTTGAAAGAGCAGTTTTGAAACACTCCTTTTGTAGAATCTGCAAGTGGATATTTGGAGCGTTTGGAGGCCTTTGCTGGGAAATGAAATATCTTCACCTAAAAACTAGACAGAAGCATTCTCAGAAACATCATTGCGATGCGTGCATTCAACTCACAGGGTTGAACCTTCCTTTTGATAGAGCAGTTTTGAAACACACCTTGTGTAGAATCTGCAAGTGGATATTTGGAGCGCTTTGAGGCCTATGCTGGAAAAGGGAATATCTTCACATAAACACTAGACAGAAGCATTCTCAGAAACTTCTTTGTGATGTGCGCATTCAACTCACAGAGTTGAAGCGGCCTTTTGATAGAGCCGTTTGGGAACAGCCTTTTTGTAACATCTGCAAGTGGATATTTGGAGCGATTTGAGGCCTATGATGGAAAGGGAAATATCTTCACATAGAAACTAGACAGAAGCCTCCTCAGAAACTTCTGTGTGATGAGTGCATTCAACTCACAGACTTGAACCTTCCTTTTGATAGAGAAGTTTAGAAACACTCTTGCAGAGGCATCTGAATGAGGATCTTGGGAGCGCTTCGAGGCCAATGCTGGGAAACGAAATATCATCACATAGAAACTAGACAGAAGGATTCTCAGAAACTTCTTGGTGATGAGTGCGTTCCACTCACAGACTTGAACGTTCCTCTTGAGAGAACACTTTTGAAACACTCCTTTTGTAGAATCTGCAAGTGTTTATTCGGAGCGCTTTGAGGCCTATGTTGGAAAAGGAAATATCTTCCCATATAAACTAGACAGAAGCATTCTCAGAAACTTCTTTACGATGAGTGCATTCAACTCACAGACTTGAAGCTTCCTTTGGAAAGAGCAGTTTTGAAACACTCTTTTTGTAGAATCTGCAAGTGGATATGTGGAGCGCTTTGAGGCCTCTGCTGGAAAAGGAAATATCTTCACAGAAACACTAGACAGAAGCATTCTCAGAAACGTCTTGGTCATGTGTGCATTGAACTCACAGAGTTGAACCTTCCTTTTGATAGAGAAGTTTGGAAGCACTCTTTTAGTAGAATCTTCAGGTGGATGTATGGAGTGCTTTGAGGCCTATGCTGGAAAAGGAAATCTCTTCACGTAGAAACGAGACAAAGGCATTCTCAGAAAGGTCCCTGTGCCTTGTGCATTCAACTCACAGAGTTCAGCCTTCTTTTTGATAGAGCAGTTTTGAAACACTCTTTTTGTAGAGTCTGCAAGTGGATAATTGGAGCGCTTTGATGCCTATGCTGCAAAAGGAAATATCATTGCATAAAAACTAGATGGAAGCACTCTCACAAACTTCTTTGTGGTGAGTGCATTCAACTCACAGAGTTGAACCTTCGTTTTGATAGACCCGTTTTGAAACACAGTTTTTGTAGTATTCGCAAGTGGATATTTGGAGCGCGTTGAGGCTGGAGTTGGAAAAGGAAATCTCTTCACGTACAAGCTAGACGGAAGCATTCTCCGAAACTTCTTTGTCATGTGGGGATTGAACTCACAGAGTTGAACCTTCCTTTTCGTAGAGCGGTTCTGCAAGACTCTTTTTGTGGAAACTGCAAGTAGATATTTGGTGCGATTGGGGCATCCAGTGGAAAGGATCATACATTACGATGAAAACTAGATTGAACTATTCTCAGAAACTTCGCTGCGACGAGTGCCTTCTACTCACAGAGTCGAACCTTCCTTTCGAGAGAACAGTTTTGAAACACTCTTTCTGTGGACTCTGCAAGGGGATCACTAGGTCGCTTTGATACCTAGGCTGGAAAAGGAAATATCTTCACACGAAAACAAGACAGAAGCATTCTCAGAAACCTTTTCTGATGTGCGCATTCAACTCACCGAGTTGAACCTTCCTTTTGATAGAGCAGTTTTGAAACACTCTTTTTGTAGAATCTGCAAGTGGAGATTTGGAGTGCTCTGAGTCCTACCCTGGAAAAGGAAATAACTTCACTTAGAACCTAGACGGAAGCATTCTCAGAGACTTCCCTGTGCTTTCTGCATTCCACTCACAGAGTTGAACCTTCCTTTTGACAGAACAGCTTTGAAACGCTCTTTTTGTAGAATCTGCAAGTCGATACTTGGAACGCTTTGAGGCCTAGGCTGGAAAAGGAAATATCTTCACATAAAAACTAGAGAGAAGCATTCTCAGAAACTTCTTTGTGATCTGCGCATTCAACCCACAGAGTTGAAGCTTCCCTTTGCTATAGCAGTTTTGAAACTCTCTTTGAGTAGAATCTTCCAGGGGATATTCGGTGTGCCGAGAGGCCAACACTGGAAAAGGAAATATCTTCACTTGAAAACTAGACGGAAGCGTTCTCAGAAACTACCCTGTGCTTTATGCATTCAACTCACAGAGAGGACTCTTCCTTTGGAGAGCGCAGTTTTGAAACACTCTTTTTGCAGAATTTGCTAGGGGATGTTTGGAGCTTTTGGAGGCCTATGCTGGAAAAGGAAATATCTTCACAAACCAACTAGACGGAAGCATTCTCACAAACTTCTTTGTGATGAGTGCCTTCAACTCACAGACTTGAACCTTCCTTTTGAAAGAGCAGTTTTGAAACACTCCTTTTGTAGAATCTGCAAGTGGATATTTGGAGCGTTTTGAGGCCTTTGCTGGGAAATGAAATATCTTCACCTAAAAACTAGACAGAAGCATTCTCAGAAACATCATTGCGATGTGTGCATTCAACTCAAAGGGTTGAACCTTCCTTTTGATAGAGCAGTTTTGAAACACACCTTGTGTAGAATCTGCAAGTGGATATTTGGAGCGCTTTGAGGCCTAGGCTGGAAAAGGGAATATCTTCACATAAACACTAGACAGAAGCATTCTCAGAAACTTCTTTGTGATGTGCGCATTCAACTCACAGAGTTGAAGCGGCCTTTTGATAGAGCCTTTTGGGAACAGCCTTTTTGTAACATCTGCAAGTGGATATTTGGAGCGATTTGAGGCCTATGATGGAAAGGGAAATATCTTCACATAGAAACTAGACAGAAGCCTCCTCAGAAACTTCTGTGTGATGAGTGCATTCAACTCACAGACTTGAACCTTCCTTTTGATAGAGAAGTTTAGAAACACTCTTGCAGAGGCATCTGAATGAGGATCTTGGGAGCGCTTCGAGGCCAATGCTGGGAAACGAAATATCATCACATAGAAACTAGACAGAAGGATTCTCAGAAACTTCTTGGTGATGAGTGCGTTCCACTCACAGACTTGAACGTTCCTCTTGAGAGAACACTTTTGAAACACTCCTTTTGTAGAATCTGCAAGTGTTTATTCGGAGCGCTTTGAGGCCTATGTTGGAAAAGGAAATATCTTCCCATATAAACTAGACAGAAGCATTCTCAGAAACTTCTTTACGATGAGTGCATTCAACTCACAGACTTGAAGCTTCCTTTGGAAAGAGCAGTTTTGAAACACTCTTTTTGTAGAATCTGCAAGTGGATATGTGGAGCGCTTTGAGGCCTCTGCTGGAAAAGGAAATATCTTCACAGAAACACTAGACAGAAGCATTCTCAGAAACGTCTTGGTCATGTGTGCATTGAACTCACAGAGTTGAACCTTCCTTTTGATAGAGAAGTTTGGAAGCACTCTTTTAGTAGAATCTTCAGGTGGATGTATGGAGTGCTTTGAGGCCTATGCTGGAAAAGGAAATCTCTTCACGTAGAAACGAGACAAAGGCATTCTCAGAAAGGTCCCTGTGCCTTGTGCATTCAACTCACAGAGTTCAGCCTTCTTTTTGATAGAGCAGTTTTGAAACACTCTTTTTGTAGAGTCTGCAAGTGGATAATTGGAGCGCTTTGATGCCTATGCTGCAAAAGGAAATATCATTGCATAAAAACTAGATGGAAGCACTCTCACAAACTTCTTTGTGGTGAGTGCATTCAACTCACAGAGTTGAACCTTCGTTTTGATAGACCCGTTTTGAAACACTGTTTTTGTAGTATTCGCAAGTGGATATTTGGAGCGCGTTGAGGCTGGAGTTGGAAAAGGAAATCTCTTCACGTACAAGCTAGACGGAAGCATTCTCCGAAACTTCTTTGTCATGTGGGGATTGAACTCACAGAGTTGAACCTTCCTTTTCGTAGAGCGGTTCTGCAAGACTCTTTTTGTGGAAACTGCAAGTAGATATTTGGTGCGATTGGGGCATCCACTGGAAAGGATCATACATTACGATGAAAACTAGATTGAACTATTCTCAGAAACTTCGCTGCGACGAGTGCCTTCTACTCACAGAGTCGAACCTTCCTTTCGAGAGAACAGTTTTGAAACACTCTTTCTGTGGACTCTGCAAGGGGATCACTAGGTCGCTTTGATACCTAGGCTGGAAAAGGAAATATCTTCACACGAAAACAAGACAGAAGCATTCTCAGAAACCTTTTCTGATGTGCGCATTCAACTCACCGAGTTGAACCTTCCTTTTGATAGAGCAGTTTTGAAACACTCTTTTTGTAGAATCTGCAAGTGGAGATTTGGAGTGCTCTGAGTCCTACCCTGGAAAAGGAAATAACTTCACTTAGAACCTAGACGGAAGCATTCTCAGAGACTTCCCTGTGCTTTCTGCATTCAACTCACAGAGTTGAACCTTCCTTTCGATAGAACAGCTTTGAAACGCACTTTTTGTAGAATCTGCAAGTCGATACTTGGAACGCTCTGAGTCCTACCCTGGAAAAGGAAATAACTTCACTTAGAACCTAGACGGAAGCATTCTCAGAGACTTCCCTGTGCTTTCTGCATTCAACTCACAGAGTTGAACCTTCCTTTTGATAGAACAGCTTTGAAACGCTCTTTTTGTAGAATCTGCAAGTCGATACTTGGAACGCTTTGAGGCCTATGCTGGAAAAGGAAATATCTTCACATAAAAACTAGAGAGAAGCATTCTCAGAAACTTCTTTGTGATCTGCGCATTCAACCCACAGAGTTGAAGCTTCCCTTTGCTATAGCAGTTTTGAAACTCTCTTTGAGTAGAATCTTCCAGGGGATATTCGGTGTGCCGAGAGGCCAACACTGGAAAAGGAAATATCTTCACTTGAAAACTAGACGGAAGCGTTCTCAGAAACTACCCTGTGCTTTATGCATTCAACTCACAGAGAGGACTCTTCCTTTGGAGAGCGCAGTTTTGAAACACTCTTTTTGCAGAATTTGCTAGGGGATGTTTGGGGCTTTTGGAGGCCTATGCTGGAAAAGGAAATATCTTCACATAAACACTAGACAGAAGCATTCTCAGAAACTTCTTTGTGATGTGCGCATTCAACTCACAGAGTTGAAGCGGCCTTTTGATAGAGCCGTTTGGGAACAGCCTTTTTGTAACATCTGCAAGTGGATATTTGGAGCGATTTGAGGCCTATGATGGAAAGGGAAATATCTTCACATAGAAACTAGACAGAAGCCTCCTCAGAAACTTCTGTGTGATGAGTGCATTCAACTCACAGACTTGAACCTTCCTTTTGATAGAGAAGTTTAGAAACACTCTTGCAGAGGCATCTGAATGAGGATCTTGGGAGCGCTTCGAGGCCAATGCTGGGAAACGAAATATCATCACATAGAAACTAGACAGAAGGATTCTCAGAAACTTCTTGGTGATGAGTGCATTCCACTCACAGACTTGAACGTTCCTCTTGAGAGAACACTTTTGAAACACTCCTTTTGTAGAATCTGCAAGTGTTTATTTGGAGCGCTTTGAGGCCTATGTTGGAAAAGGAAATATCTTCCCATATAAACTAGACAGAAGCATTCTCAGAAACTTCTTTACGATGAGTGCATTCAACTCACAGACTTGAAGCTTCCTTTGGAAAGAGCAGTTTTGAAACACTCTTTTTGTAGAATCTGCAAGTGGATATGTGGAGCGCTTTGAGGCCTCTGCTGGAAAAGGAAATATCTTCACAGAAACACTAGACAGAAGCATTCTCAGAAACGTCTTGGTCATGTGTGCATTGAACTCACAGAGTTGAACCTTCCTTTTGATAGAGAAGTTTGGAAGCACTCCTTTAGTAGAATCTTCAGGTGGATGTATGGAGTGCTTTGAGGCCTATGCTGGAAAAGGAAATGTCTTCACGTAGAAACGAGACAAAGGCATTCTCAGAAAGGTCCCTGTGCCTTGTGCATTCAACTCACAGAGTTCAGCCTTCTTTTTGATAGAGCAGTTTCGAAACACTCTTTTTGTAGAGTCTGCAAGTGGATAATTGGAGCGCTTTGATGCCTATGCTGCAAAAGGAAATATCATTGCATAAAAACTAGATGGAAGCACTCTCACAAACTTCTTTGTGGTGAGTGCATTCAACTCACAGAGTTGAACCTTCGTTTTGATAGACCCGTTTTGAAACACTGTTTTTGTAGTATTCGCAAGTGGATATTTGGAGCGCGTTGAGGCTGGAGTTGGAAAAGGAAATCTCTTCACGTACAAGCTAGACGGAAGCATTCTCCGAAACTTCTTTGTCACGTGGGGATTGAACTCACAGAGTTGAACCTTCCTTTTCGTAGAGCGGTTCTGCAAGACTCTTTTTGTGGAAACTGCAAGTGGATATTTGGTGCGATTGGGGCATCCAGTGGAAAGGATCATACATTACGATGAAAACTAGATTGAACTATTCTCAGAAACTTCTCTGTGACGAGTGCCTTCTACTCACAGAGTCGAACCTTCCTTTCGAGAGAACAGTTTTGAAACACTCTTTCTGTGGACTCTGCAAGGGGATCACTAGGTCGCTTTGATGCCTAGGCTGGAAAATGAAATATCTTCACACGAAAACAAGACAGAAGCATTCTCAGAAACCTTTTCTGATGTGCGCATTCAACTCACCGAGTTGAACCTTCCTTTTCATAGAGCAGTTTCGAAACACTCTTTTTGTAGAATCTGCAAGTGGAGATTTGGAGTGCTCTGAGTCCTACCCTGGAAAAGGAAATAACTTCACTTAGAACCTAGACGGAAGCATTCTCAGAGACTTCCCTGTGCTTTCTGCATTCCACTCACAGAGTTGAACCTTCCTTTTGATAGAACAGCTTTGAAACGCTCTTTTTGTAGAATCTGCAAGTCGATACTTGGAACGCTTTGAGGCCTAGGCTGGAAAAGGAAATATCTTCACATAAAAACTAGAGAGAAGCATTCTCAGAAACTTCTTTGTGATCTGCGCATTCAACCCACAGAGTTGAAGCTTCCCTTTGCTATAGCAGTTTTGAAACTCTCTTTGAGTAGAATCTTCCAGGGGATATTCGGTGTGCCGAGAGGCCAACACTGGAAAAGGAAATATCTTCACTTGAAAACTAGACGGAAGCGTTCTCAGAAACTACCCTGTGCTTGATGCATTCAACTCACAGAGAGGACTCTTCCTTTGGAGAGCGCAGTTTTGAAACACTCTTTTTGCAGAATTTGCTAGGGGATGTTTGGAGCTTTTGGAGGCCTATGCTGGAAAAGGAAATATCTTCACAAACCAACTAGACGGAAGCATTCTCACAAACTTCTTTGTGATGAGTGCCTTCAACTCACAGACTTGAACCTTCCTTTTGAAAGAGCAGTTTTGAAACACTCCTTTTGTAGAATCTGCAAGTGGATATTTGGAGCGTTTGGAGGCCTTTGCTGGGAAATGAAATATCTTCACCTAAAAACTAGACAGAAGCATTCTCAGAAACATCATTGCGATGTGTGCATTCAACTCACAGGGTTGAACCTTCCTTTTGATAGAGCAGTTCTGAAACACACCTTGTGTAGAATCTGCAAGTGGATATTTGGAGCGCTTTGAGGCCTATGCTGGAAAAGGGAATATCTTCACATAAACACTAGACAGAAGCATTCTCAGAAACTTCTTTGTGATGTGCGCATTCAACTCACAGAGTTGAAGCGGCCTTTTGATAGAGCCGTTTGGGAACAGCCTTTTTGTAACATCTGCAAGTGGATATTTGGAGCCATTTGAGGCCTATGATGGAAAGGGAAATATCTTCACATAGAAACTAGACAGAAGCCTCCTCAGAAACTTCTGTGTGATGAGTGCATTCAACTCACAGACTTGAACCTTCCTTTTGATAGAGAAGTTTAGAAACACTCTTGCAGAGGCATCTGAATGAGGATCTTGGGAGCGCTTCGAGGCCAATGCTGGGAAACGAAATATCATCACATAGAAACTAGACAGAAGGATTCTGAGAAACTTCTTGGTGATGAGTGCGTTCCACTCACGGACTTGAACGTTCCTCTTGAGAGAACACTTTTGAAACACTCCTTTTGTAGAATCTGCAAGTGTTTATTTGGAGTGCTTTGAGGCCTATGTTGGAAAAGGAAATATCTTCCCATATAAACTAGACAGAAGCATTCTCAGAAACTTCATTACGATGAGTGCATTCAACTCACAGACTTGAAGCTTCCTTTGGAAAGAGCAGTTTTGAAACACTCTTTTTGTAGAATCTGCAAGTGGATATGTGGAGCGCTTTGAGGCCTCTGCTGGAAAAGGAAATATCTTCACAGAAACACTAGACAGAAGCATTCTCAGAAACGTCTTGGTCATGTGTGCATTGAACTCACAGAGTTGAACCTTCCTTTTGATAGAGAAGTTTGGAAGCACTCTTTTAGTAGAATCTTCAGGTGGATGTATGGAGTGCTTTGAGGCCTATGCTGGAAAAGGAAATGTCTTCACGTAGAAACGAGACAAAGGCATTCTCAGAAAGGTCCCTGTGCCTTGTGCATTCAACTCACTGAGTTCAGCCTTCTTTTTGATAGAGCAGTTTCGAAACACTCTTTTTGTTGAGTCTGCAAGTGGATAATTGGAGCGCTTTGATGCCTATGCTGCAAAAGGAAATATCATTGCATAAAAACTAGATGGAAGCACTCTCACAAACTTCTTTGTGGTGAGTGCATTCAACTCACAGAGTTGAACCTTCGTTTTGATAGACCCGTTTTGAAACACTGTTTTTGTAGTATTCGCAAGTGGATATTTGGAGCGCGTTGAGGCTGGAGTTGGAAAAGGAAATCTCTTCACGTACAAGCTAGACGGAAGCATTCTCCGAAACTTCTTTGTCATGTGGGGATTGAACTCACAGAGTTGAACCTTCCTTTTCGTAGAGCGGTTCTGCAAGACTCTTTTTGTGGAAACTGCAAGTGGATATTTGGTGCGATTGGGGCATCCAGTGGAAAGGATCATACATTACGATGAAAACTAGATTGAACTATTCTCAGAAACTTCTCTGCGACGAGTGCCTTCTACTCACAGAGTCGAACCTTCCTTTCGAGAGAACAGTTTTGAAACACTCTTTCTGTGGACTCTGCAAGGGGATCACTAGGTCGCTTTGATGCCTAGGCTGGAAAAGGAAATATCTTCACACGAAAACAAGACAGACGCATTCTCAGAAACCATTTCTGATGTGCGCATTCAACTCACCGAGTTGAACCTTCCTTTTGATAGAGCAGTTTTGAAACACTCTTTTTGTAGAATCTGCAAGTGGAGATTTGGAGTGCTCTGAGTCCTACCCTGGAAAAGGAAATAACTTCACTTAGAACCTAGACGGAAGCATTCTCAGAGACTTCCCTGTGCTTTCTGCATTCAACTCACAGAGTTGAACCTTCCTTTTGATAGAACAGCTTTGAAACGCTCTTTTTGTAGAATCTGCAAGTCGATACTTGGAACGCTTTGAGGCCTATGCTGGAAAAGGAAATATCTTCACATAAAAACTAGAGAGAAGCATTCTCAGAAACTTCTTTGTGATCTGCGCATTCAACCCACAGAGTTGAAGCTTCCCTTTGCTATAGCAGTTTTGAAACTCTCTTGAGTAGAATCTTCCAGGGGATATTCGGTGTGCCGAGAGGCCAACACTGGAAAAGGAAATATCTTCACTTGAAAACTAGACGGAAGCGTTCTCAGAAACTACCCTGTGCTTGATGCATGCAACTCACAGAGAGGACTCTTCCTTTGGAGAGCGCAGTTTTGAAACACTCTTTTTGCAGAATTTGCTAGGGGATGTTTGGAGCTTTTGGAGGCCTATGCTGGAAAAGGAAATATCTTCACAAACGAACTAGACGGAAGCATTCTCACAAACTTCTTTGTGATGAGTGCCTTCAACTCACAGACTTGAACCTTCCTTTTGAAAGAGCAGTTTTGAAACACTCCTTTTGTAGAATCTGCAAGTGGATATTTGGAGCGTTTGGAGGCCTTTGCTGGGAAATGCAATATCTTCACCTAAAAACTAGACAGAAGCATTCTCAGAAACATCATTGCGATGTGTGCATTCAACTCACAGGGTTGAACCTTCCTTTTGATAGAGCAGTTTTGAAACACACCTTGTGTAGAATCTGCAAGTGGATATTTGGAGCGCTTTGAGGCCTATGCTGGAAAAGGGAATATCTTCACATAAACTCTAGACAGAAGCATTCTCAGAAACTTCTTTGTGATGTGCGCATTCAACTCACAGAGTTGAAGCGGCCTTTTGATAGAGCCGTTTGGGAACAGCCTTTTTGTAACATCTGCAAGTGGATATTTGGAGCGATTTGAGGCCTATGATGGAAAGGGAAATATCTTCACATAGAAACTAGACAGAAGCCTCCTCAGAAACTTCTGTGTGATGAGTGCATTCAACTCACAGACTTGAACCTTCCTTTTGATAGAGAAGTTTAGAAACACTCTTGCAGAGGCATCTGAATGAGGATCTTGGGAGCGCTTCGAGGCCAATGCTGGGAAACGAAATATCATCACATAGAAACTAGACAGAAGGATTCTCAGAAACTTCTTGGTGATGAGTGCGTTCCACTCACAGACTTGAACGTTCCTCTTGAGAGAACACTTTTGAAACACTCCTTTTGTAGAATCTGCAAGTGTTTATTTGGAGCGCTTTGAGGCCTATGTTGGAAAAGGAAATATCTTCCCATATAAACTAGACAGAAGCATTCTCAGAAACTTCTTTACGATGAGTGCATTCAACTCACAGACTTGAAGCTTCCTTTGGAAAGAGCAGTTTTGAAACACTCTTTTTGTAGAATCTGCAAGTGGATATGTGGAGCGCTTTGAGGCCTCTGCTGGAAAAGGAAATATCTTCACAGAAACACTAGACAGAAGCATTCTCAGAAACGTCTTGGTCATGTGTGCATTGAACTCACAGAGTTGAACCTTCCTTTAGATAGAGAAGTTTGGAAGCACTCTTTTAGTAGAATCTTCAGGTGGATGTATGGAGTGCTTTGAGGCCTATGCTGGAAAAGGAAATCTCTTCACGTAGAAACGAGACAAAGGCATTCTCAGAAAGGTCCCTGTGCCTTGTGCATTCAACTCACAGAGTTCAGCCTTCTTTTTGATAGAGCAGTTTCGAAACACTCTTTTTGTAGAGTCTGCAAGTGGATAATTGGAGCGCTTTGATGCCTATGCTGCAAAAGGAAATATCATTGCATAAAAACTAGATGGAAGCACTCTCACAAACTTCTTTTTGGTGAGTGCATTCAACTCACAGAGTTGAACCTTCGTTTTGATAGACCCGTTTTGAAACACTGTTTTTGTAGTATTCGCAAGTGGATATTTGGAGCGCGTTGAGGCTGGAGTTGGAAAAGGAAATCTCTTCACGTACAAGCTAGACGGAAGCATTCTCCAAAACTTCTTTGTCACGTGGGGATTGAACTCACAGAGTTGAACCTTCCTTTTCGTAGAGCGGTTCTGCAAGACTCTTTTTGTGGAAACTGCAAGTGGATATTTGGTGCGATTGGGGCATCCAGTGGAAAGGATCATACATTACGATGAAAACTAGATTGAACTATTCTCAGAAACTTCTCTGGGACGAGTGCCTTCTACTCACAGAGTCGAACCTTCCTTTCGAGAGAACAGTTTTGAAACACTCTTTCTGTGGACTCTGCAAGGGGATCACTAGGTCGCTTTGATGCCTAGGCTGGAAAAGGAAATATCTTCACACGAAAACAAGACAGAAGCATTCTCAGAAACCTTTTCTGATGTGCGCATTCAACTCACCGAGTTGAATCTTCCTTTTGATAGAGCAGTTTTGAAACATTCTTTTTGTAGAATCTGCAAGTGGAGATTTGGAGTGCTCTGAGTCCTACCCTGGAAAAGGAAATAACTTCACTTAGAACATAGACGGAAGCATTCTCAGAGACTTCCCTGTGCTTTCTGCATTCAACTCACAGAGTTGAACCTTCCTTTCGATAGAACAGCTTTGAAACGCTCTTTTTGTAGAATCTGCAAGTCGATACGTGGAACGCTCTGAGTCCTACCCTTGAAAAGGAAATAACTTCACTTAGAACCTAGACGGAAGCATTCTCAGAGACTTCCCTGTGCTTTCTGCATTCAACTCACAGAGTTGAACCTTCCTTTTGATAGAACAGCTTTGAAACGCTCTTTTTGTAGAATCTGCAAGTCGATACTTGGAACGCTTTGAGGCCTATGCTGGAAAAGGAAATATCTTCACATAAAAACTAGAGAGAAGCATTCTCAGAAACTTCTTTGTGATCTGCGCATTCAACCCACAGAGTTGAAGCTTCCCTTTGCTATAGCAGTTTTGAAACTGTCTTTGAGTAGAATCTTCCAGGGGATATTCGGTGTGCCGAGAGGCCAACACTGGAAAAGGAAATATCTTCACTTGAAAACTAGACGGAAGCGTTCTCAGAAACTACCCTGTGCTTTATGCATTCAACTCACAGAGAGGACTCTTCCTTTGGAGAGCGCAGTTTTGAAACACTCTTTTTGCAGAATTTGCTAGGGGATGTTTGGGGCTTTTGGAGGCCTATGCTGGAAACGGAAATATCTTCACATAAACACTAGACAGAAGCATTCTCAGAAACTTCTTTGTGATGTGCGCATTCAACTCACAGAGTTGAAGCGGCCTTTTGATAGAGCCGTTTGGGAACAGCCTTTTTGTAACATCTGCAAGTGGATATTTGGAGCGATTTGAGGCCTATGATGGAAAGGGAAATATCTTCACATAGAAACTAGACAGAAGCCTCCTCAGAAACTTCTGTGTGATGAGTGCATTCAACTCACAGACTTGAACCTTCCTTTTGATAGAGAAGTTTAGAAACACTCTTGCAGAGGCATCTGAATGAGGATCTTGGGAGCGCTTCGAGGCCAATGCTGGGAAACGAAATATCATCACATAGAAACTAGACAGAAGGATTCTCAGAAACTTCTTGGTGATGAGTGCGTTCCACTCACAGACTTGAACGTTCCTCTTGAGAGAACACTTTTGAAACACTCCTTTTGTAGAATCTGCAAGTGTTTATTTGGAGCGCTTTGAGGCCTATGTTGGAAAAGGAAATATCTTCCCATATAAACTAGACAGAAGCATTCTCAGAAACTTCTTTACGATGAGTGCATTCAACTCACAGACTTGAAGCTTCCTTTGGAAAGAGCAGTTTTGAAACACTCTTTTTGTAGAATCTGCAAGTGGATATGTGGAGCGCTTTGAGGCCTCTGCTGGAAAAGGAAATATCTTCACAGAAACACTAGACAGAAGCATTCTCAGAAACGTCTTGGTCATGTGTGCATTGAACTCACAGAGTTGAACCTTCCTTTTGATAGAGAAGTTTGGAAGCACTCTTTTAGTAGAATCTTCAGGTGGATGTATGGAGTGCTTTGAGGCCTATGCTGGTAAAGGAAATGTCTTCACGTAGAAACGAGACAAAGGCATTCTCAGAAAGGTCCCTGTGCCTTGTGCATTCAACTCACAGAGTTCAGCCTTCTTTTTGATAGAGCAGTTTCGAAACACTCTTTTTGTAGAGTCTGCAAGTGGATAATTGGAGCGCTTTGATGCCTATGCTGCAAAAGGAAATATCATTGCATAAAAACTAGATGGAAGCACTCTCACAAACTTCTTTGTGGTGAGTGCATTCAACTCACAGAGTTGAACCTTCGTTTTGATAGACCCGTTTTGAAACACTGTTTTTGTAGTATTCGCAAGTGGATATTTGGAGCGCGTTGAGGCTGGAGTTGGAAAAGGAAATCTCTTCACGTACAAGCTAGACGGAAGCATTCTCCGAAACTTCTTTGTCACGTGGGGATTGAACTCACAGAGTTGAACCTTCCTTTTCGTAGAGCGGTTCTGCAAGACTCTTTTTGTGGAAACTGCAAGTGGATATTTGGTGCGATTGGGGCATCCAGTGGAAAGGATCATATATTACGATGAAAACTAGATTGAACTATTCTCAGAAACTTCTCTGCGACGAGTGCCTTCTACTCACAGAGTCGAACCTTCCTTTCGAGAGAACAGTTTTGAAACACTCTTTCTGTGGACTCTGCAAGGGGATCACTAGGTCGCTTTGATGCCTAGGCTGGAAAAGGAAATATCTTCACACGAAAACAAGACAGAAGCATTCTCAGAAACCTTTTCTGATGTGCGCATTCAACTCACCGAGTTGAATCTTCCTTTTGATAGAGCAGTTTTGAAACACTCTTTTTGTAGAATCTGCAAGTGGAGATTTGGAGTGCTCTGAGTCCTACCCTGGAAAAGGAAATAACTTCACTTAGAACCTAGACGGAGGCATTCTCAGAGACTTCCCTGTGCTTTCTGCATTCAACTCACAGAGTTGAACCTTCCTTTCGATAGAACAGCTTTGAAACGCTCTTTTTGTAGAATCTGCAAGTCGATACTTGGAACGCTCTGAGTCCTACCCTGGAAAAGGAAATAACTTCACTTAGAACCTAGACGGAAGCATTCTCAGAGACTTCCCTGTGCTTTCTGCATTCAACTCACAGAGTTGAACCTTCCTTTTGATAGAACAGCTTTGAAACGCTCTTTTTGTAGAATCTGCAAGTCGATACTTGGAACGCTTTGAGGCCTATGCTGGAAAAGGAAATATCTTCACATAAAAACTAGAGAGAAGCATTCTCAGAAACTTCTTTGTGATCTGCGCATTCAACCCACAGAGTTGAAGCTTCCCTTTGCTATAGCAGTTTTGAAACTCTCTCTGAGTAGAATCTTCCAGGGGATATTCGGTGTGCCGAGAGGCCAACACTGGAAAAGGAAATATCTTCACTTGAAAACTAGACGGAAGCGTTCTCAGAAACTACCCTGTGCTTTATGCATTCAACTCACAGAGAGGACTCTTCCTTTGGAGAGCGCAGTTTTGAAACACTCTTTTTGCAGAATTTGCTAGGGGATGTTTGGGGCTTTTGGAGGCCTATGCTGGAAAAGGAAATATCTTCACATAAACACTAGACAGAAGCATTCTCAGAAACTTCTTTGTGATGTGCGCATTCAACTCACAGAGTTGAAGCGGCCTTTTGATAGAGCCGTTTGGGAACAGCCTTTTTGTAACATCTGCAAGTGGATATTTGGAGCGATTTGAGGCCTATGATGGAAAGGGAAATATCTTCACATAGAAACTAGACAGAAGCCTCCTCAGAAACTTCTGTGTGATGAGTGCATTCAACTCACAGACTTGAACCTTCCTTTTGATAGAGAAGTTTAGAAACACTCTTGCAGAGGCATCTGAATGAGGATCTTGGGAGCGCTTCGAGGCCAATGCTGGGAAACGAAATATCATCACATAGAAACTAGACAGAAGGATTCTCAGAAACTTCTTGGTGATGAGTGCGTTCCACTCACAGACTTGAACGTTCCTCTTGAGAGAACACTTTTGAAACACTCCTTTTGTAGAATCTGCAAGTGTTTATTTGGAGCGCTTTGAGGCCTATGTTGGAAAAGGAAATATCTTCCCATATAAACTAGACAGAAGCATTCTCAGAAACTTCTTTACGATGAGTGCATTCAACTCACAGACTTGAAGCTTCCTTTGGAAAGAGCAGTTTTGAAACACTCTTTTTGTAGAATCTGCAAGTGGATATGTGGAGCGCTTTGAGGCCTCTGCTGGAAAAGGAAATATCTTCACAGAAACACTAGACAGAAGCATTCTCAGAAACGTCTTGGTCATGTGTGCATTGAACTCACAGAGTTGAACCTTCCTTTTGATAGAGAAGTTTGGAAGCACTCCTTTAGTAGAATCTTCAGGTGGATGTATGGAGTGCTTTGAGGCCTATGCTGGAAAAGGAAATGTCTTCACGTAGAAACGAGACAAAGGCATTCTCAGAAAGGTCCCTGTGCCTTGTGCATTCAACTCACAGAGTTCAGCCTTCTTTTTGATAGAGCAGTTTCGAAACACTCTTTTTGTAGAGTCTGCAAGTGGATAATTGGAGCGCTTTGATGCCTATGCTGCAAAAGGAAATATCATTGCATAAAAACTAGATGGAAGCACTCTCACAAACTTCTTTGTGGTGAGTGCATTCAACTCACAGAGTTGAACCTTCGTTTTGATAGACCCGTTTTGAAACACTGTTTTTGTAGTATTCGCAAGTGGATATTTGGAGCGCGTTGAGGCTGGAGTTGGAAAAGGAAATCTCTTCACGTACAAGCTAGACGGAAGCATTCTCCGAAACTTCTTTGTCACGTGGGGATTGAACTCACAGAGTTGAACCTTCCTTTTCGTAGAGCGGTTCTGCAAGACTCTTTTTGTGGAAACTGCAAGTGGATATTTGGTGCGATTGGGGCATCCAGTGGAAAGGATCATACATTACGATGAAAACTAGATTGAACTATTCTCAGAAACTTCTCTGCGACGAGTGCCTTCTACTCACAGAGTCGAACCTTCCTTTCGAGAGAACAGTTTTGAAACACTCTTTCTGTGGACTCTGCAAGTGGATCACTAGGTCGCTTTGATGCCTAGGCTGGAAAAGGAAATATCTTCACACGAAAACAAGACAGAAGCATTCTCAGAAACCTTTTCTGATGTGCGCATTCAACTCACCGAGTTGAACCTTCCTTTTCATAGAGCAGTTTCGAAACACTCTTTTTGTAGAATCTGCAAGTGGAGATTTGGAGTGCTCTGAGTCCTACCCTGGAAAAGGAAATAACTTCACTTAGAACCTAGACGGAAGCATTCTAAGAGACTTCCCTGTGCTTTCTGCATTCCACTAACAGAGTTGAACCTTCCTTTTGATAGAACAGCTTTGAAACGCTCTTTTTGTAGAATCTGCAAGTCGATACTTGGAACGCTTTGAGGCCTAGGCTGGAAAAGGAAATATCTTCACATAAAAACTAGAGAGAAGCATTCTCAGAAACTTCTTTGTGATCTGCGCATTCAACCCACAGAGTTGAAGCTTCCCTTTGCTATAGCAGTTTTGAAACTCTCTTTGAGTAGAATCTTCCAGGGGATATTCGGTGTGCCGAGAGGCCAACACTGGAAAAGGAAATATCTTCACTTGAAAACTAGACGGAAGCGTTCTCAGAAACTACCCTGTGCTTGATGCATTCAACTCACAGAGAGGACTCTTCCTTTGGAGAGCGCAGTTTTGAAACACTCTTTTTGCAGAATTTGCTAGGGGATGTTTGGAGCTTTTGGAGGCCTATGCTGGAAAAGGAAATATCTTCACAAACCAACTAGACGGAAGCATTCTCACAAACTTCTTTGTGATGAGTGCCTTCAACTCACAGACTTGAACCTTCCTTTTGAAAGAGCAGTTTTGAAACACTCCTTTTGTAGAATCTGCAAGTGGATATTTGGAGCGTTTGGAGGCCTTTGCTGGGAAATGAAATATCTTCACCTAAAAACTAGACAGAAGCATTCTCAGAAACATCATTGCGATGTGTGCATTCAACTCACAGGGTTGAACCTTCCTTTTGATAGAGCAGTTTTGAAACACACCTTGTGTAGAATCTGCAAGTGGATATTTGGAGCGCTTTGAGGCCTATGCTGGAAAAGGGAATATCCTCACATAAACACTAGACAGAAGCATTCTCAGAAACTTCTTTGTGTTGTGCGCATTCAACTCACAGAGTTGAAGCGGCCTTTTGATAGAGCCGTTTGGGAACAGCCTTTTTGTAACATCTGCAAGTGGATATTTGGAGCGATTTGAGGCCTATGATGGAAAGGGAAATATCTTCACATAGAAACTAGACAGAAGCCTCCTCAGAAACTTCTGTGTGATGAGTGCATTCAACTCACAGACTTGAACCTTCCTTTTGATAGAGAAGTTTAGAAACACTCTTGCAGAGGCATCTGAATGAGGATCATGGGAGCGCTTCGAGGCCAATGCTGGGAAACGAAATATCATCACATAGAAAGTAGACAGAAGGATTCTCAGAAACTTCTTGGTGATGAGTGCGTTCCACTCACAGACTTGAACGTTCCTCTTGAGAGAACACTTTTGAAACACTCCTTTTGTAGAATCTGCAAGTGTTTATTTGGAGCGCTTTGAGGCCTATGTTGGAAAAGGAAATATCTTCCCATATAAACTAGACAGAAGCCTTCTCAGAAACTTCTTTACGATGAGTGCATTCAACTCACAGACTTGAAGCTTCCTTTGGAAAGAGCAGTTTTGAAACACTCTTTTTGTAGAATCTGCAAGTGGATATGTGGAGCGCTTTGAGGCCTCTGCTGGAAAAGGAAATATCTTCACAGAAACACTAGACAGAAGCATTCTCAGAAACGTCTTGGTCATGTGTGCATTGAACTCACAGAGTTGAACCTTCCTTTTGATAGAGAAGTTTGGAAGCACTCTTTTAGTAGAATCTTCAGGTGGATGTATGGAGTGCTTTGAGGCCTATGCTGGAAAAGGAAATGTCTTCACGTAGAAACGAGACAAAGGCATTCTCAGAAAGGTCCCTGTGCCTTGTGCATTCAACTCACAGAGTTCAGCCTTCTTTTTGATAGAGCAGTTTCGAAACACTCTTTTTGTAGAGTCTGCAAGTGGATAATTGGAGCGCTTTGATGCCTATGCTGCAAAAGGAAATATCATTGCATAAAAACTAGATGGAAGCACTCTCACAAACTTCTTTGTGGTGAGTGCATTCAACTCACAGAGTTGAACCTTCGTTTTGATAGACCCGTTTTGAAACACTGTTTTTGTAGTATTCGCAAGTGGATATTTGGAGCGCGTTGAGGCTGGAGTTGGAAAAGGAAATCTCTTCACGTACAAGCTAGACGGAAGCATTCTCCGAAACTTCTTTGTCACGTGGGGATTGAACTCACAGAGTTGAACCTTCCTTTTCGTAGAGCGGTTCTGCAAGACTCTTTTTGTGGAAACTGCAAGTGGATATTTGGTGCGATTGGGGCATCCAGTGGAAAGGATCATACATTACGATGAAAACTAGATTGAACTATTCTCAGAAACTTCTCTGCGACGAGTGCCTTCTACTCACAGAGTCGAACCTTCCTTTCGAGAGAACAGTTTTGAAACACTCTTTCTGTGGACTCTGCAAGGGGATCACTAGGTCGCTTTGATGCCTAGGCTGGAAAAGGAAATATCTTCACACGAAAACAAGACAGAAGCATTCTCACAAACCTTTTCTGATGTGCGCATTCAACTCACCGAGTTGAACCTTCCTTTTCATAGAGCAGTTTTGAAACACTCTTTTTGTAGAATCTGCAAGTGGAGATTTGGAGTGCTCTGAGTCCTACCCTGGAAAAGGAAATAACTTCACTTAGAACCTAGACGGAAGCATTCTCAGAGACTTCCCTGTGCTTTCTGCATTCCACTCACAGAGTTGAACCTTCCTTTTGATAGAACAGCTTTGAAACGCTCTTTTTGTAGAATCTGCAAGTCGATACTTGGAACGCTTTGAGGCCTATGCTGGAAAAGGAAATATCTTCACATAAAAACTAGAGAGAAGCATTCTCAGAAACTTCTTTGTGATCTGCGCATTCAACCCACAGAGTTGAAGCTTCCCTTTGCTATAGCAGTTTTGAAACTCTCTTTGAGTAGAATCTTCCAGGGTATATTCGGTGTGCCGAGAGGCCAACACTGGAAAAGGAAATATCTTCACTTGAAAACTAGACGGAAGCGTTCTCAGAAACTACCCTGTGCTTGATGCATTCAACTCACAGAGAGGACTCTTCCTTTGGAGAGCGCAGTTTTGAAACACTCTTTTTGCAGAATTTGCTAGGGGATGTTTGGAGCTTTTGGAGGCCTATGCTGGAAAAGGAAATATCTTCACAAACCAACTAGACGGAAGCATTCTCACAAACTTCTTTGTGATGAGTGCCTTCAACTCACAGACTTGAACCTTCCTTTTGAAAGAGCAGTTTTGAAACACTCCTTTTGTAGAATCTGCAAGTGGATATTTGGAGCGTTTGGAGGCCTTTGCTGGGAAATGAAATATCTTCACCTAAAAACTAGACAGAAGCATTCTCAGAAACATCATTGCGATGTGTGCATTCAACTCACAGGGTTGAACCTTCCTTTTGATAGAGCAGTTTTGAAACACACCTTGTGTAGAATCTGCAAGTGGATATTTGGAGCGCTTTGAGGCCCATGCTGGAAAAGGGAATATCTTCACATAAACACTAGACAGAAGCATTCTCAGAAACGTCTTTGTGATGTGCGCATTCAACTCACAGAGTTGAAGCGGCCTTTTGATAGAGCCGTTTGGGAACAGCCTTTTTGTAACATCTGCAAGTGGATATTTGGAGCCATTTGAGGCCTATGATGGAAAGGGTAATATCTTCACATAGAAACTAGACAGAAGCCTCCTCAGAAACTTCTGTGTGATGAGTGCATTCAACTCACAGACTTGAACCTTCCTTTTGATAGAGAAGTTTAGAAACACTCTTGCAGAGGCATCTGAATGAGGATCTTGGGAGCGCTTCGAGGCCAATGCTGGGAAACGAAATATCATCACATAGAAACTAGACAGAAGGATTCTCAGAAACTTCTTGGTGATGAGTGCGTTCCACTCACAGACTTGAACGTTCCTCTTGAGAGAACACTTTTGAAACACTCCTTTTGTAGAATCTGCAAGTGTTTATTTGGAGCGCTTTGAGGCCTATGTTGGAAAAGGAAATATCTTCCCATATAAACTAGACAGAAGCATTCTCAGAAACTTCTTTACGATGAGTGCATTCAACTCACAGACTTGAAGCTTCCTTTGGAAAGAGCAGTTTTGAAACACTCTTTTTGTAGAATCTGCAAGTGGATATGTGGAGCGCATTGAGGCCTCTGCTGGAAAAGGAAATATCTTCACAGAAACACTAGACAGAAGCATTCTCAGAAACGTCTTGGTCATGTGTGCATTGAACTCACAGAGTTGAACCTTCCTTTTGATAGAGAAGTTTGGAAGCACTCTTTTAGTAGAATCTTCAGGTGGATGTATGGAGTGCTTTGAGGCCTATGCTGGAAAAGGAAATCTCTTCACGTAGAAACGAGACAAAGGCATTCTCAGAAAGGTCCCTGTGCCTTGTGCATTCAACTCACAGAGTTCAGCCTTCTTTTTGATAGAGCAGTTTCGAAACACTCTTTTTGTAGAGTCTGCAAGTGGATAATTGGAGCGCTTTGATGCCTATGCTGCAAAAGGAAATATCATTGCATAAAAACTAGATGGAAGCACTCTCACAAACTTCTTTGTGGTGAGTGCATTCAACTCACAGAGTTGAACCTTCGTTTTGATAGACCCGTTTTGAAACACTGTTTTTGTAGTATTCGCAATTGGATATTTGGATTGCGTTGAGGCTGGAGCTGGAAAAGGAAATCTCTTCACGTACAAGCTAGACGGAAGCATTCTCCGAAACTTCTTTGTCACGTGGGGATTGAACTCACAGAGTTGAACCTTCCTTTTCGTAGAGGGGTTCTGCAAGACTCTTTTTGTGGAAACTGCAAGTGGATATTTGGTGCGATTGGGGCATCCAGTGGAAAGGATCATACATTACGATGAAAACTAGATTGAACTATTCTCAGAAACTTCTCTGCGACGAGTGCCTTCTACTCACAGAGTCGAACCTTCCTTTTGAGAGAACAGTTTTGAAACACTCTTTCTGTGGACTCTGCAAGGGGATCACTAGGTCGCTTTGATGCCTAGGCTGGAAAAGGAAATATCTTCACACGAAAACAAGACAGAAGCATTCTCAGAAACCTTTTCTGATGTGCGCATTCAACTCACCGAGTTGAACCTTCCTTTTGATAGAGCAGTTTTGAAACACTCTTTTTGTAGAATCTGCAAGTGGAGATTTGGAGTGCTCTGAGTCCTACCCTGGAAAAGGAAATAACTTCACTTAGAACCTAGACGGAAGCATTCTCGGAGACTTCCCTGTGCTTTCTGCACTCCACTCACAGAGTTGAACCTTCCTTTTGATAGAACAGCTTTGAAACGCTCTTTTTGTAGAATCTGCAAGTCGATACTTGGAACGCTTTGAGGCCTATGCTGGAAAAGGAAATATCTTCACATAAAAACTAGAGAGAAGCATTCTCAGAAACTTCTTTGTGATCTGTGCATTCAACCCACAGAGTTGAAGCTTCCCTTTGCTATAGCAGTTTTGAAACTCTCTTTGAGTAGAATCTTCCAGGGGATATTCGGTGTGCCGAGAGGCCAACACTGGAAAAGGAAATATCTTCACTTGAAAACTAGACGGAAGCG
This sequence comes from Pongo pygmaeus, assembly GCF_028885625.2. Classification (NCBI taxonomy): domain Eukaryota; kingdom Metazoa; phylum Chordata; class Mammalia; order Primates; family Hominidae; genus Pongo; species Pongo pygmaeus. The sequence goes on from NC_072376.2 coordinate 72,879,276, forward strand.
TTCTCAGAAACTACCCTGTGCTTGATGCATTCAACTCACAGAGAGGACTCTTCCTTTGGAGAGCGCAGTTTTGAAACACTCTTTTTGCAGAATTTGCTAGGGGATGTTTGGAGCTTTTGGAGGCCTATGCTGGAAAAGGAAATATCTTCACAAACCAACTAGACGGAAGCATTCTCACAAACTTCTTTGTGATGAGTGCCTTCAACTCACAGACTTGAACCTTCCTTTTGAAAGAGCAGTTTTGAAACACTCCTTTTGTAGAATCTGCAAGTGGATATTTGGAGCGTTTGGAGGCCTTTGCTGGGAAATGAAATATCTTCACCTAAAAACTAGACAGAAGCATTCTCAGAAACAACATTGCGATGTGTGCATTCAACTCACAGGGTTGAACCTTCCTTTTGATAGAGCAGTTTTGAAACACACCTTGTGTAGAATCTGCAAGTGGATATTTGGAGCGCTTTGAGGCCTATGCTGGAAAAGGGAATATCTTCACATAAACACTAGACAGAAGCATTCTCAGAAACGTCTTTGTGATGTGCGCATTCAACTCACAGAGTTGAAGCGGCCTTTTGATAGAGCCGTTTGGGAACAGCCTTTTTGTAACATCTGCAAGTGGATATTTGGAGCGATTTGAGGCCTATGATGGAAAGGGAAATATCTTCACATAGAAACTAGACAGAAGCCTCCTCAGAAACTTCTGTGTGATGAGTGCATTCAACTCACAGACTTGAACCTTCCTTTTGATAGAGAAGTTTAGAAACACTCTTGCAGAGGCATCTGAATGAGGATCTTGGGAGCGCTTCGAGGCCAATGCTGGGAAACGAAATATCATCACATAGAAACTAGACAGAAGGATTCTCAGAAACTTCTTGGTGATGAGTGCGTTCCACTCACAGACTTGAACGTTCCTCTTGAGAGAACACTTTTGAAACACTCCTTTTGTAGAATCTGCAAGTGTTTATTTGGAGCGCTTTGAGGCCTATGTTGGAAAAGGAAATATCTTCCCATATAAACTAGACAGAAGCATTCTCAGAAACTTCTTTACGATGAGTGCATTCAACTCACAGACTTGAAGCTTCCTTTGGAAAGAGCAGTTTTGAAACACTCTTTTTGTAGAATCTGCAAGTGGATATGTGGAGCGCTTTGAGGCCTCTGCTGGAAAAGGAAATATCTTCACAGAAACACTAGACAGAAGCATTCTCAGAAACGTCTTGGTCATGTGTGCATTGAACTCACAGAGTTGAACCTTCCTTTTGATAGAGAAGTTTGGAAGCACTCTTTTAGTAGAATCTTCAGGTGGATGTATGGAGTGCTTTGAGGCCTATGCTGGAAAAGGAAATCTCTTCACGTAGAAACGAGACAAAGGCATTCTCAGAAAGGTCCCTGTGCCTTGTGCATTCAACTCACAGAGTTCAGCCTTCTTTTCGATAGAGCAGTTTCGAAACACTCTTTTTGTAGAGTCTGCAAGTGGATAATTGGAGCGCTTTGATGCCTATGCTGCAAAAGGAAATATCATTGCATAAAAACTAGATGGAAGCACTCTCACAAACTTCTTTGTGGTGAGTGCATTCAACTCACAGAGTTGAACCTTCGTTTTGATAGACCCGTTTTGAAACACTGTTTTTGTAGTATTCGCAAGTGGATATTTGGAGCGCGTTGAGGCTGGAGTTGGAAAAGGAAATCTCTTCACGTACAAGCTAGACGGAAGCATTCTCCGAAACTTCTTTGTCATGTGGGGATTGAACTCACAGAGTTGAACCTTCCTTTTCGTAGAGCGGTTCTGCAAGACTCTTTTTGTGGAAACTGCAAGTGGATATTTGGTGCGATTGGGGCATCCAGTGGAAAGGATCATACATTACGATGAAAACTAGATTGAACTATTCTCAGAAACTTCTCTGCGACGAGTGCCTTCTACTCACAGAGTCGAACCTTCCTTTTGAGAGAACAGTTTTGAAACACTCTTTCTGTGGACTCTGCAAGGGGATCACTAGGTCGCTTTGATGCCTAGGCTGGAAAAGGAAATATCTTCACACGAAAACAAGACAGAAGCATTCTCAGAAACCTTTTCTGATGTGCGCATTCAACTCACCGAGTTGAACCTTCCTTTTGATAGAGCAGTTTTGAAACACTCTTTTTGTAGAATCTGCAAGTGGAGATTTGGAGTGCTCTGAGTCCTACCCTGGAAAAGGAAATAACTTCACTTAGAACCTAGACGGAAGCATTCTCGGAGACTTCCCTGTGCTTTCTGCATTCCACTCACAGAGTTGAACCTTCCTTTTGATAGAACAGCTTTGAAACGCTCTTTTTGTAGAATCTGCAAGTCGATACTTGGAACGCTTTGAGGCCTATGCTGGAAAAGGAAATATCTTCACATAAAAACTAGAGAGAAGCATTCTCAGAAACTTCTTTGTGATCTGCGCATTCAACCCACAGAGTTGAAGCTTCCCTTTGCTATAGCAGTTTTGAAACTCTCTTTGAGTAGAATCTTCCAGGGTATATTCGGTGTGCCGAGAGGCCAACACTGGAAAAGGAAATATCTTCACTTGAAAACTAGACGGAAGCGTTCTCAGAAACTACCCTGTGCTTGATGCATTCAACTCACAGAGAGGACTCTTCCTTTGGAGAGCGCAGTTTTGAAACACTCTTTTTGCAGAATTTGCTAGGGGATGTTTGGAGCTTTTGGAGGCCTATGCTGGAAAAGGAAATATCTTCACAAACCAACTAGACGGAAGCATTCTCACAAACTTCTTTGTGATGAGTGCCTTCAACTCACAGACTTGAACCTTCCTTTTGAAAGAGCAGTTTTGAAACACTCCTTTTGTAGAATCTGCAAGTGGATATTTGGAGCGTTTGGAGGCCTTTGCTGGGAAATGAAATATCTTCACCTAAAAACTAGACAGAAGCATTCTCAGAAACATCATTGCGATGTGTGCATTCAACTCACAGGGTTGAACCTTCCTTTTGATAGAGCAGTTTTGAAACACACCTTGTGTAGAATCTGCAAGTGGATATTTGGAGCGCTTTGAGGCCCATGCTGGAAAAGGGAATATCTTCACATAAACACTAGACAGAAGCATTCTCAGAAACGTCTTTGTGATGTGCGCATTCAACTCACAGAGTTGAAGCGGCCTTTTGATAGAGCCGTTTGGGAACAGCCTTTTTGTAACATCTGCAAGTGGATATTTGGAGCCATTTGAGGCCTATGATGGAAAGGGTAATATCTTCACATAGAAACTAGACAGAAGCCTCCTCAGAAACTTCTGTGTGATGAGTGCATTCAACTCACAGACTTGAACCTTCCTTTTGATAGAGAAGTTTAGAAACACTCTTGCAGAGGCATCTGAATGAGGATCTTGGGAGCGCTTCGAGGCCAATGCTGGGAAACGAAATATCATCACATAGAAACTAGACAGAAGGATTCTCAGAAACTTCTTGGTGATGAGTGCGTTCCACTCACAGACTTGAACGTTCCTCTTGAGAGAACACTTTTGAAACACTCCTTTTGTAGAATCTGCAAGTGTTTATTTGGAGCGCTTTGAGGCCTATGTTGGAAAAGGAAATATCTTCCCATATAAACTAGACAGAAGCATTCTCAGAAACTTCTTTACGATGAGTGCATTCAACTCACAGACTTGAAGCTTCCTTTGGAAAGAGCAGTTTTGAAACACTCTTTTTGTAGAATCTGCAAGTGGATATGTGGAGCGCATTGAGGCCTCTGCTGGAAAAGGAAATATCTTCACAGAAACACTAGACAGAAGCATTCTCAGAAACGTCTTGGTCATGTGTGCATTGAACTCACAGAGTTGAACCTTCCTTTTGATAGAGAAGTTTGGAAGCACTCTTTTAGTAGAATCTTCAGGTGGATGTATGGAGTGCTTTGAGGCCTATGCTGGAAAAGGAAATCTCTTCACGTAGAAACGAGACAAAGGCATTCTCAGAAAGGTCCCTGTGCCTTGTGCATTCAACTCACAGAGTTCAGCCTTCTTTTTGATAGAGCAGTTTCGAAACACTCTTTTTGTAGAGTCTGCAAGTGGATAATTGGAGCGCTTTGATGCCTATGCTGCAAAAGGAAATATCATTGCATAAAAACTAGATGGAAGCACTCTCACAAACTTCTTTGTGGTGAGTGCATTCAACTCACAGAGTTGAACCTTCGTTTTGATAGACCCGTTTTGAAACACTGTTTTTGTAGTATTCGCAATTGGATATTTGGATTGCGTTGAGGCTGGAGCTGGAAAAGGAAATCTCTTCACGTACAAGCTAGACGGAAGCATTCTCCGAAACTTCTTTGTCACGTGGGGATTGAACTCACAGAGTTGAACCTTCCTTTTCGTAGAGGGGTTCTGCAAGACTCTTTTTGTGGAAACTGCAAGTGGATATTTGGTGCGATTGGGGCATCCAGTGGAAAGGATCATACATTACGATGAAAACTAGATTGAACTATTCTCAGAAACTTCTCTGCGACGAGTGCCTTCTACTCACAGAGTCGAACCTTCCTTTTGAGAGAACAGTTTTGAAACACTCTTTCTGTGGACTCTGCAAGGGGATCACTAGGTCGCTTTGATGCCTAGGCTGGAAAAGGAAATATCTTCACACGAAAACAAGACAGAAGCATTCTCAGAAACCTTTTCTGATGTGCGCATTCAACTCACCGAGTTGAACCTTCCTTTTGATAGAGCAGTTTTGAAACACTCTTTTTGTAGAATCTGCAAGTGGAGATTTGGAGTGCTCTGAGTCCTACCCTGGAAAAGGAAATAACTTCACTTAGAACCTAGACGGAAGCATTCTCGGAGACTTCCCTGTGCTTTCTGCACTCCACTCACAGAGTTGAACCTTCCTTTTGATAGAACAGCTTTGAAACGCTCTTTTTGTAGAATCTGCAAGTCGATACTTGGAACGCTTTGAGGCCTATGCTGGAAAAGGAAATATCTTCACATAAAAACTAGAGAGAAGCATTCTCAGAAACTTCTTTGTGATCTGTGCATTCAACCCACAGAGTTGAAGCTTCCCTTTGCTATAGCAGTTTTGAAACTCTCTTTGAGTAGAATCTTCCAGGGGATATTCGGTGTGCCGAGAGGCCAACACTGGAAAAGGAAATATCTTCACTTGAAAACTAGACGGAAGCGTTCTCAGAAACTACCCTGTGCTTGATGCATTCAACTCACAGAGAGGACTCTTCCTTTGGAGAGCGCAGTTTTGAAACACTCTTTTTGCAGAATTTGCTAGGGGATGTTTGGAGCTTTTGGAGGCCTATGCTGGAAAAGGAAATATCTTCACAAACCAACTAGACGGAAGCATTCTCACAAACTTCTTTGTGATGAGTGCCTTCAACTCACAGACTTGAACCTTCCTTTTGAAAGAGCAGTTTTGAAACACTCCTTTTGTAGAATCTGCAAGTGGATATTTGGAGCGTTTGGAGGCCTTTGCTGGGAAATGAAATATCTTCACCTAAAAACTAGACAGAAGCATTCTCAGAAACAACATTGCGATGTGTGCATTCAACTCACAGGGTTGAACCTTCCTTTTGATAGAGCAGTTTTGAAACACACCTTGTGTAGAATCTGCAAGTGGATATTTGGAGCGCTTTGAGGCCTATGCTGGAAAAGGGAATATCTTCACATAAACACTAGACAGAAGCATTCTCAGAAACGTCTTTGTGATGTGCGCATTCAACTCACAGAGTTGAAGCGGCCTTTTGATAGAGCCGTTTGGGAACAGCCTTTTTGTAACATCTGCAAGTGGATATTTGGAGCGATTTGAGGCCTATGATGGAAAGGGAAATATCTTCACATAGAAACTAGACAGAAGCCTCCTCAGAAACTTCTGTGTGATGAGTGCATTCAACTCACAGACTTGAACCTTCCTTTTGATAGAGAAGTTTAGAAACACTCTTGCAGAGGCATCTGAATGAGGATCTTGGGAGCGCTTCGAGGCCAATGCTGGGAAACGAAATATCATCACATAGAAACTAGACAGAAGGATTCTCAGAAACTTCTTGGTGATGAGTGCGTTCCACTCACAGACTTGAACGTTCCTCTTGAGAGAACACTTTTGAAACACTCCTTTTGTAGAATCTGCAAGTGTTTATTTGGAGCGCTTTGAGGCCTATGTTGGAAAAGGAAATATCTTCCCATATAAACTAGACAGAAGCATTCTCAGAAACTTCTTTACGATGAGTGCATTCAACTCACAGACTTGAAGCTTCTTTGGAAAGAGCAGTTTTGAAACACTCTTTTTGTAGAATCTGCAAGTGGATATGTGGAGCGCTTTGAGGCCTCTGCTGGAAAAGGAAATATCTTCACAGAAACACTAGACAGAAGCATTCTCAGAAACGTCTTGGTCATGTGTGCATTGAACTCACAGAGTTGAACCTTCCTTTTGATAGAGAAGTTTGGAAGCACTCTTTTAGTAGAATCTTCAGGTGGATGTATGGAGTGCTGTGAGGCCTATGCTGGAAAAGGAAATCTCTTCACGTAGAAACGAGACAAAGGCATTCTCAGAAAGGTCCCTGTGCCTTGTGCATTCAACTCACAGAGTTCAGCCTTCTTTTTGATAGAGCAGTTTCGAAACACTCTTTTTGTAGAGTCTGCAAGTGGATAATTGGAGCGCTTTGATGCCTATGCTGCAAAAGGAAATATCATTGCATAAAAACTAGATGGAAGCACTCTCACAAACTTCTTTGTGGTGAGTGCATTCAACTCACAGAGTTGAACCTTCGTTTTGATAGACCCGTTTTGAAACACTGTTTTTGTAGTATTCACAAGTGGATATTTGGAGCGCGTTGAGGCTGGAGTTGGAAAAGGAAATCTCTTCACGTACAAGCTAGACGGAAGCATTCTCCGAAACTTCTTTGTCACGTGGGGATTGAACTCACACAGTTGAACCTTCCTTTTCGTAGAGCGGTTCTGCAAGACTCTTTTTGTGGAAACTGCAAGTGGATATTTGGTGCGATTGGGGCATCCAGTGGAAAGGATCATACATTACGATGAAAACTAGATTGAACTATTCTCAGAAACTTCTCTGCGACGAGTGCCTTCTACTCACAGAGTCGAACCTTCCTTTTGAGAGAACAGTTTTGAAACACTCTTTCTGTGGACTCTGCAAGGGGATCACTAGGTCGCTTTGATGCCTAGGCTGGAAAAGGAAATATCTTCACACGAAAACAAGACAGAAGCATTCTCAGAAACCTTTTCTGATGTGCGCATTCAACTCACCGAGTTGAACCTTCCTTTTGATAGAGCAGTTTTGAAACACTCTTTTTGTAGAATCTGCAAGTGGAGATTTGGAGTGCTCTGAGTCCTACCCTGGAAAAGGAAATAACTTCACTTAGAACCTAGACGGAAGCATTCTCGGAGACTTCCCTGTGCTTTCTGCACTCCACTCACAGAGTTGAACCTTCCTTTTGATAGAACAGCTTTGAAACGCTCTTTTTGTAGAATCTGCAAGTCGATACTTGGAACGCTTTGAGGCCTATGCTGGAAAAGGAAATATCTTCACATAAAAACTAGAGAGAAGCATTCTCAGAAACTTCTTTGTGATCTGCGCATTCAACCCACAGAGTTGAAGCTTCCCTTTGCTATAGCAGTTTTGAAACTCTCTTTGAGTAGAATCTTCCAGGGGATATTCGGTGTGCCGAGAGGCCAACACTGGAAAAGGAAATATCTTCACTTGAAAACTAGACGGAAGCGTTCTCAGAAACTACCCTGTGCTTGATGCATTCAACTCACAGAGAGGACTCTTCCTTTGGAGAGCGCAGTTTTGAAACACTCTTTTTGCAGAATTTGCTAGGGGATGTTTGGAGCTTTTGGAGGCCTATGCTGGAAAAGGAAATATCTTCACAAACCAACTAGACGGAAGCATTCTCACAAACTTCTTTGTGATGAGTGCCTTCAACTCACAGACTTGAACCTTCCTTTTGAAAGAGCAGTTTTGAAACACTCCTTTTGTAGAATCTGCAAGTGGATATTTGGAGCGTTTGGAGGCCTTTGCTGGGAAATGAAATATCTTCACCTAAAAACTAGACAGAAGCATTCTCAGAAACATCATTGCGATGTGTGCATTCAACTCACAGGGTTGAACCTTCCTTTTGATAGAGCAGTTTTGAAACACACCTTGTGTAGAATCTGCAAGTGGATATTTGGAGCGCTTTGAGGCCTATGCTGGAAAAGGGAATATCCTCACATAAACACTAGACAGAAGCATTCTCAGAAACTTCTTTGTGTTGTGCGCATTCAACTCACAGAGTTGAAGCGGCCTTTTGATAGAGAAGTTTGGGAACAGCCTTTTTGTAACATCTGCAAGTGGATATTTGGAGCGATTTGAGGCCTATGATGGAAAGGGAAATATCTTCACATAGAAACTAGACAGAAGCCTCCTCAGAAACTTCTGTGTGATGAGTGCATTCAACTCACAGACTTGAACCTTCCTTTTGATAGAGAAGTTTAGAAACACTCTTGCAGAGGCATCTGAATGAGGATCTTGGGAGCGCTTCGAGGCCAATGCTGGGAAACGAAATATCATCACATAGAAAGTAGACAGAAGGATTCTCAGAAACTTCTTGGTGATGAGTGCGTTCCACTCACAGACTTGAACGTTCCTCTTGAGAGAACACTTTTGAAACACTCCTTTTGTAGAATCTGCAAGTGTTTATTTGGAGCGCTTTGAGGCCTATGTTGGAAAAGGAAATATCTTCCCATATAAACTAGACAGAAGCCTTCTCAGAAACTTCTTTACGATGAGTGCATTCAACTCACAGACTTGAAGCTTCCTTTGGAAAGAGCAGTTTTGAAACACTCTTTTTGTAGAATCTGCAAGTGGATATGTGGAGCGCTTTGAGGCCTCTGCTGGAAAAGGAAATATCTTCACAGAAACACTAGACAGAAGCATTCTCAGAAACGTCTTGGTCATGTGTGCATTGAACTCACAGAGTTGAACCTTCCTTTTGATAGAGAAGTTTGGAAGCACTCTTTTAGTAGAATCTTCAGGTGGATGTATGGAGTGCTTTGAGGCCTATGCTGGAAAAGGAAATGTCTTCACGTAGAAACGAGACAAAGGCATTCTCAGAAAGGTCCCTGTGCCTTGTGCATTCAACTCACAGAGTTCAGCCTTCTTTTTGATAGAGCAGTTTCGAAACACTCTTTTTGTAGAGTCTGCAAGTGGATAATTGGAGCGCTTTGATGCCTATGCTGCAAAAGGAAATATCATTGCATAAAAACTAGATGGAAGCACTCTCACAAACTTCTTTGTGGTGAGTGCATTCAACTCACAGAGTTGAACCTTCGTTTTGATAGACCCGTTTTGAAACACTGTTTTTGTAGTATTCGCAAGTGGATATTTGGAGCGCGTTGAGGCTGGAGTTGGAAAAGGAAATCTCTTCACGTACAAGCTAGACGGAAGCATTCTCCGAAACTTCTTTGTCACGTGGGGATTGAACTCACAGAGTTGAACCTTCCTTTTCGTAGAGCGGTTCTGCAAGACTCTTTTTGTGGAAACTGCAAGTGGATATTTGGTGCGATTGGGGCATCCAGTGGAAAGGATCATACATTACGATGAAAACTAGATTGAACTATTCTCAGAAACTTCTCTGCGACGAGTGCCTTCTACTCACAGAGTCGAACCTTCCTTTCGAGAGAACAGTTTTGAAACACTCTTTCTGTGGACTCTGCAAGGGGATCACTAGGTCGCTTTGATGCCTAGGCTGGAAAAGGAAATATCTTCACACGAAAACAAGACAGAAGCATTCTCACAAACCTTTTCTGATGTGCGCATTCAACTCACCGAGTTGAACCTTCCTTTTCATAGAGCAGTTTTGAAACACTCTTTTTGTAGAATCTGCAAGTGGAGATTTGGAGTGCTCTGAGTCCTACCCTGGAAAAGGAAATAACTTCACTTAGAACCTAGACGGAAGCATTCTCGGAGACTTCCCTGTGCTTTCTGCACTCCACTCACAGAGTTGAACCTTCCTTTTGATAGAACAGCTTTGAAACGCTCTTTTTGTAGAATCTGCAAGTCGATACTTGGAACGCTTTGAGGCCTATGCTGGAAAAGGAAATATCTTCACATAAAAACTAGAGAGAAGCATTCTCAGAAACTTCTTTGTGATCTGCGCATTCAACCCACAGAGTTGAAGCTTCCCTTTGCTATAGCAGTTTTGAAACTCTCTTTGAGTAGAATCTTCCAGGGGATATTCGGTGTGCCGAGAGGCCAACACTGGAAAAGGAAATATCTTCACTTGAAAACTAGACGGAAGCGTTCTCAGAAACTACCCTGTGCTTGATGCATTCAACTCACAGAGAGGACTCTTCCTTTGGAGAGCGCAGTTTTGAAACACTCTTTTTGCAGAATTTGCTAGGGGATGTTTGGAGCTTTTGGAGGCCTATGCTGGAAAAGGAAATATCTTCACAAACCAACTAGACGGAAGCATTCTCACAAACTTCTTTGTGATGAGTGCCTTCAACTCACAGACTTGAACCTTCCTTTTGAAAGAGCAGTTTTGAAACACTCCTTTTGTAGAATCTGCAAGTGGATATTTGGAGCGTTTGGAGGCCTTTGCTGGGAAATGAAATATCTTCACCTAAAAACTAGACAGAAGCATTCTCAGAAACAACATTGCGATGTGTGCATTCAACTCACAGGGTTGAACCTTCCTTTTGATAGAGCAGTTTTGAAACACACCTTGTGTAGAATCTGCAAGTGGATATTTGGAGCGCTTTGAGGCCTATGCTGGAAAAGGGAATATCTTCACATAAACACTAGACAGAAGCATTCTCAGAAACTTCTTTGTGATGTGCGCATTCAACTCACAGAGTTGAAGCGGCCTTTTGATAGAGCCGTTTGGGAACAGCCTTTTTGTAACATCTGCAAGTGGATATTTGGAGCGATTTGAGGCCTATGATGGAAAGGGAAATATCTTCACATAGAAACTAGACAGAAGCCTCCTCAGAAACTTCTGTGTGATGAGTGCATTCAACTCACAGACTTGAACCTTCCTTTTGATAGAGAAGTTTAGAAACACTCTTGCAGAGGCATCTGAATGAGGATCTTGGGAGCGCTTCGAGGCCAATGCTGGGAAACGAAATATCATCACATAGAAACTAGACAGAAGGATTCTCAGAAACTTCTTGGTGATGAGTGCGTTCCACTCACAGACTTGAACGTTCCTCTTGAGAGAACACTTTTGAAACACTCCTTTTGTAGAATCTGCAAGTGTTTATTTGGAGCGCTTTGAGGCCTATGTTGGAAAAGGAAATATCTTCCCATATAAACTAGACAGAAGCATTCTCAGAAACTTCTTTACGATGAGTGCATTCAACTCACAGACTTGAAGCTTCCTTTGGAAAGAGCAGTTTTGAAACACTCTTTTTGTAGAATCTGCAAGTGGATATGTGGAGCGCTTTGAGGCCTCTGCTGGAAAAGGAAATATCTTCACAGAAACACTAGACAGAAGCATTCTCAGAAACGTCTTGGTCATGTGTGCATTGAACTCACAGAGTTGAACCTTCCTTTTGATAGAGAAGTTTGGAAGCACTCTTTTAGTAGAATCTTCAGGTGGATGTATGGAGTGCTTTGAGGCCTATGCTGGAAAAGGAAATGTCTTCACGTAGAAACGAGACAAAGGCATTCTCAGAAAGGTCCCTGTGCCTTGTGCATTCAACTCACAGAGTTCAGCCTTCTTTTCGATAGAGCAGTTTCGAAACACTCTTTTTGTAGAGTCTGCAAGTGGATAATTGGAGCGCTTTGATGCCTATGCTGCAAAAGGAAATATCATTGCATAAAAACTAGATGGAAGCACTCTCACAAACTTCTTTGTGGTGAGTGCATTCAACTCACAGAGTTGAACCTTCGTTTTGATAGACCCGTTTTGAAACACTGTTTTTGTAGTATTCACAAGTGGATATTTGGAGCGCGTTGAGGCTGGAGTTGGAAAAGGAAATCTCTTCACGTACAAGCTAGACGGAAGCATTCTCCGAAACTTCTTTGTCACGTGGGGATTGAACTCACACAGTTGAACCTTCCTTTTCGTAGAGCGGTTCTGCAAGACTCTTTTTGTGGAAACTGCAAGTGGATATTTGGTGCGATTGGGGCATCCAGTGGAAAGGATCATACATTACGATGAAAACTAGATTGAACTATTCTCAGAAACTTCTCTGCGACGAGTGCCTTCTACTCACAGAGTCGAACCTTCCTTTTGAGAGAACAGTTTTGAAACACTCTTTCTGTGGACTCTGCAAGGGGATCACTAGGTCGCTTTGATGCCTAGGCTGGAAAAGGAAATATCTTCACACGAAAACAAGACAGAAGCATTCTCAGAAACCTTTTCTGATGTGCGCATTCAACTCACCGAGTTGAACCTTCCTTTTGATAGAGCAGTTTTGAAACACTCTTTTTGTAGAATCTGCAAGTGGAGATTTGGAGTGCTCTGAGTCCTACCCTGGAAAAGGAAATAACTTCACTTAGAACCTAGACGGAAGCATTCTCGGAGACTTCCCTGTGCTTTCTGCACTCCACTCACAGAGTTGAACCTTCCTTTTGATAGAACAGCTTTGAAACGCTCTTTTTGTAGAATCTGCAAGTCGATACTTGGAACGCTTTGAGGCCTATGCTGGAAAAGGAAATATCTTCACATAAAAACTAGAGAGAAGCATTCTCAGAAACTTCTTTGTGATCTGCGCATTCAACCCACAGAGTTGAAGCTTCCCTTTGCTATAGCAGTTTTGAAACTCTCTTTGAGTAGAATCTTCCAGGGGATATTCGGTGTGCCGAGAGGCCAACACTGGAAAAGGAAATATCTTCACTTGAAAACTAGACGGAAGCGTTCTCAGAAACTACCCTGTGCTTGATGCATTCAACTCACAGAGAGGACTCTTCCTTTGGAGAGCGCAGTTTTGAAACACTCTTTTTGCAGAATTTGCTAGGGGATGTTTGGAGCTTTTGGAGGCCTATGCTGGAAAAGGAAATATCTTCACAAACCAACTAGACGGAAGCATTCTCACAAACTTCTTTGTGATGAGTGCCTTCAACTCACAGACTTGAACCTTCCTTTTGAAAGAGCAGTTTTGAAACACTCCTTTTGTAGAATCTGCAAGTGGATATTTGGAGCGTTTGGAGGCCTTTGCTGGGAAATGAAATATCTTCACCTAAAAACTAGACAGAAGCATTCTCAGAAACAACATTGCGATGTGTGCATTCAACTCACAGGGTTGAACCTTCCTTTTGATAGAGCAGTTTTGAAACACACCTTGTGTAGAATCTGCAAGTGGATATTTGGAGCGCTTTGAGGCCTATGCTGGAAAAGGGAATATCTTCACATAAACACTAGACAGAAGCATTCTCAGAAACTTCTTTGTGATGTGCGCATTCAACTCACAGAGTTGAAGCGGCCTTTTGATAGAGCCGTTTGAGAACAGCCTTTTTGTAACATCTGCAAGTGGATATTTGGAGCGATTTGAGGCCTATGATGGAAAGGGAAATATCTTCACATAGAAACTAGACAGAAGCCTCCTCAGAAACTTCTGTGTGATGAGTGCATTCAACTCACAGACTTGAACCTTCCTTTTGATAGAGAAGTTTAGAAACACTCTTGCAGAGGCATCTGAATGAGGATCTTGGGAGCGCTTCGAGGCCAATGCTGGGAAACGAAATATCATCACATAGAAACTAGACAGAAGGATTCTCAGAAACTTCTTGGTGATGAGTGCGTTCCACTCACAGACTTGAACGTTCCTCTTGAGAGAACACTTTTGAAACACTCCTTTTGTAGAATCTGCAAGTGTTTATTTGGAGCGCTTTGAGGCCTATGTTGGAAAAGGAAATATCTTCCCATATAAACTAGACAGAAGCATTCTCAGAAACTTCTTTACGATGAGTGCATTCAACTCACAGACTTGAAGCTTCCTTTGGAAAGAGCAGTTTTGAAACACTCTTTTTGTAGAATCTGCAAGTGGATATGTGGAGCGCTTTGAGGCCTCTGCTGGAAAAGGAAATATCTTCACAGAAACACTAGACAGAAGCATTCTCAGAAACGTCTTGGTCATGTGTGCATTGAACTCACAGAGTTGAACCTTCCTTTTGATAGAGAAGTTTGGAAGCACTCTTTTAGTAGAATCTTCAGGTGGATGTATGGAGTGCTTTGAGGCCTATGCTGGAAAAGGAAATCTCTTCACGTAGAAACGAGACAAAGGCATTCTCAGAAAGGTCCCTGTGCCTTGTGCATTCAACTCACAGAGTTCAGCCTTCTTTTTGATAGAGCAGTTTCGAAACACTCTTTTTGTAGAGTCTGCAAGTGGATAATTGGAGCGCTTTGATGCCTATGCTGCAAAAGGAAATATCATTGCATAAAAACTAGATGGAAGCACTCTCACAAACTTCTTTGTGGTGAGTGCATTCAACTCACAGAGTTGAACCTTCGTTTTGATAGACCCGTTTTGAAACACTGTTTTTGTAGTATTCACAAGTGGATATTTGGAGCGCGTTGAGGCTGGAGTTGGAAAAGGAAATCTCTTCACGTACAAGCTAGACGGAAGCATTCTCCGAAACTTCTTTGTCACGTGGGGATTGAACTCACACAGTTGAACCTTCCTTTTCGTAGAGCGGTTCTGCAAGACTCTTTTTGTGGAAACTGCAAGTGGATATTTGGTGCGATTGGGGCATCCAGTGGAAAGGATCATACATTACGATGAAAACTAGATTGAACTATTCTCAGAAACTTCTCTGCGACGAGTGCCTTCTACTCACAGAGTCGAACCTTCCTTTTGAGAGAACAGTTTTGAAACACTCTTTCTGTGGACTCTGCAAGGGGATCACTAGGTCGCTTTGATGCCTAGGCTGGAAAAGGAAATATCTTCACACGAAAACAAGACAGAAGCATTCTCAGAAACCTTTTCTGATGTGCGCATTCAACTCACTGAGTTGAACCTTCCTTTTGATAGAGCAGTTTTGAAACACTCTTTTTGTAGAATCTGCAAGTGGAGATTTGGAGTGCTCTGAGTCCTACCCTGGAAAAGGAAATAACTTCACTTAGAACCTAGACGGAAGCATTCTCGGAGACTTCCCTGTGCTTTCTGCACTCCACTCACAGAGTTGAACCTTCCTTTTGATAGAACAGCTTTGAAACGCTCTTTTTGTAGAATCTGCAAGTCGATACTTGGAACGCTTTGAGGCCTATGCTGGAAAAGGAAATATCTTCACATAAAAACTAGAGAGAAGCATTCTCAGAAACTTCTTTGTGATCTGCGCATTCAACCCACAGAGTTGAAGCTTCCCTTTGCTATAGCAGTTTTGAAACTCTCTTTGAGTAGAATCTTCAGGGGATATTCGGTGTGCCGAGAGGCCAACACTGGAAAAGGAAATATCTTCACTTGAAAACTAGACGGAAGCGTTCTCAGAAACTACCCTGTGCTTGATGCATTCAACTCACAGAGAGGACTCTTCCTTTGGAGAGCGCAGTTTTGAAACACTCTTTTTGCAGAATTTGCTAGGGGATGTTTGGAGCTTTTGGAGGCCTATGCTGGAAAAGGAAATATCTTCACAAACCAACTAGATGGAAGCATTCTCACAAACTTCTTTGTGATGAGTGCCTTCAACTCACAGACTTGAACCTTCCTTTTGAAGGAGCAGTTTTGAAACACTCCTTTTGTAGAATCTGCAAGTGGATATTTGGAGCGTTTTGAGGCCTTTGCTGGGAAATGAAATATCTTCACCTAAAAACTAGACAGAAGCATTCTCAGAAACATCATTGCGATGTGTGCATTCAACTCACAGGGTTGAACCTTCCTTTTGATAGAGCAGTTTTGAAACACACCTTGTGTAGAATCTGCAAGTGGATATTTGGAGCGCTTTGAGGCCTATGCTGGAAAAGGGAATATCTTCACATAAACACTAGACAGAAGCATTCTAAGAAACTTCTTTGTGATGTGCGCATTCAACTCACAGAGTTGAAGCGGCCTTTTGATAGAGCCGTTTGGGAACAGCCTTTTTGTAACATCTGCAAGTGGATATTTGGAGCGATTTGAGGCCTATGATGGAAAGGGAAATATCTTCACATAGAAACTAGACAGAAGCCTCCTCAGAAACTTCTGTGTGATGAGTGCATTCAACTCACAGACTTGAACCTTCCTTTTGATAGAGAAGTTTAGAAACACTCTTGCAGAGGCATCTGAATGAGGATCTTGGGAGCGCTTCGAGGCCAATGCTGGGAAACGAAATATCATCACATAGAAAGTAGACAGAAGGATTCTCAGAAACTTCTTGGTGATGAGTGCGTTCCACTCACAGACTTGAACGTTCCTCTTGAGAGAACACTTTTGAAACACTCCTTTTGTAGAATCTGCAAGTGTTTATTTGGAGCGCTTTGAGGCCTATGTTGGAAAAGGAAATATCTTCCCATATAAACTAGACAGAAGCATTCTCAGAAACTTCTTTACGATGAGTGCATTCAACTCACAGACTTGAAGCTTCCTTTGGAAAGAGCAGTTTTGAAACACTCTTTTTGTAGAATCTGCAAGTGGATATGTGGAGCGCTTTGAGGCCTCTGCTGGAAAAGGAAATATCTTCACAGAAACACTAGACAGAAGCATTCTCAGAAACGTCTTGGTCATGTGTGCATTGAACTCACAGAGTTGAACCTTCCTTTTGATAGAGAAGTTTGGAAGCACTCTTTTAGTAGAATCTTCAGGTGGATGTATGGAGTGCTTTGAGGCCTATGCTGGAAAAGGAAATCTCTTCACGTAGAAACGAGACAAAGGCATTCTCAGAAAGGTCCCTGTGCCTTGTGCATTCAACTCACAGAGTTCAGCCTTCTTTTTGATAGAGCAGTTTCGAAACACTCTTTTTGTAGAGTCTGCAAGTGGATAATTGGAGCGCTTTGATGCCTATGCTGCAAAAGGAAATATCATTGCATAAAAACTAGATGGAAGCACTCTCACAAACTTCTTTGTGGTGAGTGCATTCAACTCACAGAGTTGAACCTTCGTTTTGATAGACCCGTTTTGAAACACTGTTTTTGTAGTATTCGCAATTGGATATTTGGATTGCGTTGAGGCTGGAGTTGGAAAAGGAAATCTCTTCACGTACAAGCTAGACGGAAGCATTCTCCGAAACTTCTTTGTCACGTGGGGATTGAACTCACAGAGTTGAACCTTCCTTTTCGTAGAGGGGTTCTGCAAGACTCTTTTTGTGGAAACTGCAAGTGGATATTTGGTGCGATTGGGGCATCCAGTGGAAAGGATCATACATTACGATGAAAACTAGATTGAACTATTCTCAGAAACTTCTCTGCGACGAGTGCCTTCTACTCACAGAGTCGAACCTTCCTTTTGAGAGAACAGTTTTGAAACACTCTTTCTGTGGACTCTGCAAGGGGATCACTAGGTCGCTTTGATGCCTAGGCTGGAAAAGGAAATATCTTCACACGAAAACAAGACAGAAGCATTCTCAGAAACCTTTTCTGATGTGCGCATTCAACTCACCGAGTTGAACCTTCCTTTTGATAGAGCAGTTTTGAAACACTCTTTTTGTAGAATCTGCAAGTGGAGATTTGGAGTGCTCTGAGTCCTACCCTGGAAAAGGAAATAACTTCACTTAGAACCTAGACGGAAGCATTCTCGGAGACTTCCCTGTGCTTTCTGCACTCCACTCACAGAGTTGAACCTTCCTTTTGATAGAACAGCTTTGAAACGCTCTTTTTGTAGAATCTGCAAGTCGATACTTGGAACGCTTTGAGGCCTATGCTGGAAAAGGAAATATCTTCACATAAAAACTAGAGAGAAGCATTCTCAGAAACTTCTTTGTGATCTGCGCATTCAACCCACAGAGTTGAAGCTTCCCTTTGCTATAGCAGTTTTGAAACTCTCTTTGAGTAGAATCTTCCAGGGGATATTCGGTGTGCCGAGAGGCCAACACTGGAAAAGGAAATATCTTCACTTGAAAACTAGACAGAAGCGTTCTCAGAAACTACCCTGTGCTTGATGCATTCAACTCACAGAGAGGACTCTTCCTTTGGAGAGCGCAGTTTTGAAACACTCTTTTTGCAGAATTTGCTAGGGGATGTTTGGAGCTTTTGGAGGCCTATGCTGGAAAAGGAAATATCTTCACAAACCAACTAGACGGAAGCATTCTCACAAACTTCTTTGTGATGAGTGCCTTCAACTCACAGACTTGAACCTTCCTTTTGAAAGAGCAGTTTTGAAACACTCCTTTTGTAGAATCTGCAAGTGGATATTTGGAGCGTTTGGAGGCCTTTGCTGGGAAATGAAATATCTTCACCTAAAAACTAGACAGAAGCATTCTCAGAAACAACATTGCGATGTGTGCATTCAACTCACAGGGTTGAACCTTCCTTTTGATAGAGCAGTTTTGAAACACACCTTGTGTAGAATCTGCAAGTGGATATTTGGAGCGCTTTGAGGCCTATGCTGGAAAAGGGAATATCTTCACATAAACACTAGACAGAAGCATTCTCAGAAACTTCTTTGTGATGTGCGCATTCAACTCACAGAGTTGAAGCGGCCTTTTGATAGAGCCGTTTGGGAACAGCCTTTTTGTAACATCTGCAAGTGGATATTTGGAGCGATTTGAGGCCTATGATGGAAAGGGAAATATCTTCACATAGAAACTAGACAGAAGCCTCCTCAGAAACTTCTGTGTGATGAGTGCATTCAACTCACAGACTTGAACCTTCCTTTTGATAGAGAAGTTTAGAAACACTCTTGCAGAGGCATCTGAATGAGGATCTTGGGAGCGCTTCGAGGCCAATGCTGGGAAACGAAATATCATCACATAGAAACTAGACAGAAGGATTCTGAGAAACTTCTTGGTGATGAGTGCGTTCCACTCACAGACTTGAACGTTCCTCTTGAGAGAACACTTTTGAAACACTCCTTTTGTAGAATCTGCAAATGTTTATTTGGAGCGCTTTGAGGCCTATGTTGGAAAAGGAAATATCTTCCCATATAAACTAGACAGAAGCATTCTCAGAAACTTCTTTACGATGAGTGCATTCAACTCACAGACTTGAAGCTTCCTTTGGAAAGAGCAGTTTTGAAACACTCTTTTTGTAGAATCTGCAAGTGGATATGTGGAGCGCTTTGAGGCCTCTGCTGGAAAAGGAAATATCTTCACAGAAACACTAGACAGAAGCATTCTCAGAAACGTCTTGGTCATGTGTGCATTGAACTCACAGAGTTGAACCTTCCTTTTGATAGAGAAGTTTGGAAGCACTCTTTTAGTAGAATCTTCAGGTGGATGTATGGAGTGCTTTGAGGCCTATGCTGGAAAAGGAAATCTCTTCACGTAGAAACGAGACAAAGGCATTCTCAGAAAGGTCCCTGTGCCTTGTGCATTCAACTCACAGAGTTCAGCCTTCTTTTTGATAGAGCAGTTTCGAAACACTCTTTTTGTAGAGTCTGCAAGTGGATAATTGGAGCGCTTTGATGCCTATGCTGCAAAAGGAAATATCATTGCATAAAAACTAGATGGAAGCACTCTCACAAACTTCTTTGTGGTGAGTGCATTCAACTCACAGAGTTGAACCTTCGTTTTGATAGACCCGTTTTGAAACACTGTTTTTGTAGTATTCGCAAGTGGATATTTGGAGCGCGTTGAGGCTGGAGTTGGAAAAGGAAATCTCTTCACGTACAAGCTAGACGGAAGCATTCTCCGAAACTTCTTTGTCATGTGGGGATTGAACTCACAGAGTTGAACCTTCCTTTTCGTAGAGCGGTTCTGCAAGACTCTTTTTGTGGAAACTGCAAGTGGATATTTGGTGCGATTGGGGCATCCAGTGGAAAGGATCATACATTACGATGAAAACTAGATTGAACTATTCTCAGAAACTTCTCTGCGACGAGTGCCTTCTACTCACAGAGTCGAACCTTCCTTTTGAGAGAACAGTTTTGAAACACTCTTTCTGTGGACTCTGCAAGGGGATCACTTTGTCGCTTTGATGCCTAGGCTGGAAAAGGAAATATCTTCACACGAAAACAAGACAGAAGCATTCTCAGAAACCATTTCTGATGTGCGCATTCAACTCACCGAGTTGAACCTTCCTTTTGATAGAGCAGTTTTGAAACACTCTTTTTGTAGAATCTGCAAGTGGAGATTTGGAGTGCTCTGAGTCCTACCCTGGAAAAGGAAATAACTTCACTTAGAACCTAGACGGAAGCATTCTCAGAGACTTCCCTGTGCTTTCTGCATTCCACTCACAGAGTTGAACCTTCCTTTTGATAGAACAGCTTTGAAACGCTCTTTTTGTAGAATCTGCAAGTCGATACTTGGAACGCTTTGAGGCCTATGCTGGAAAAGGAAATATCTTCACATAAAAACTAGAGAGAAGCATTCTCAGAAACTTCTTTGTGATCTGCGCATTCAACCCACAGAGTTGAAGCTTCCCTTTGCTATAGCAGTTTTGAAACTCTCTTTGAGTAGAATCTTCCAGGGGATATTCGGTGTGCCGAGAGGCCAACACTGGAAAAGGAAATATCTTCACTTGAAAACTAGACGGAAGCGTTCTCAGAAACTACCCTGTGCTTTATGCATTCAACTCACAGAGAGGACTCTTCCTTTGGAGAGCGCAGTTTTGAAACACTCTTTTTGCAGAATTTGCTAGGGGATGTTTGGAGCTTTTGGAGGCCTATGCTGGAAAAGGAAATATCTTCACAAACCAACTAGATGGAAGCATTCTCACAAACTTCTTTGTGATGAGTGCCTTCAACTCACAGACTTGAACCTTCCTTTTGAAAGAGCAGTTTTGAAACACTCCTTTTGTAGAATCTGCAAGTGGATATTTGGAGCGTTTTGAGGCCTTTGCTGGGAAATGAAATATCTTCACCTAAAAACTAGACAGAAGCATTCTCAGAAACATCATTGCGATGTGTGCATTCAACTCACAGGGTTGAACCTTCCTTTTGATAGAGCAGTTTTGAAACACACCTTGTGTAGAATCTGCAAGTGGATATTTGGAGCGCTTTGAGGCCTATGCTGGAAAAGGGAATATCTTCACATAAACACTAGACAGAAGCATTCTCAGAAACTTCTTTGTGATGTGCGCATTCAACTCACAGAGTTGAAGCGGCCTTTTGATAGAGCCGTTTGGGAACAGCCTTTTTGTAACATCTGCAAGTGGATATTTGGAGCGATTTGAGGCCTATGATGGAAAGGGAAATATCTTCACATAGAAACTAGACAGAAGCCTCCTCAGAAACTTCTGTGTGATGAGTGCATTCAACTCACAGACTTGAACCTTCCTTTTGATAGAGAAGTTTAGAAACACTCTTGCAGAGGCATCTGAATGAGGATCTTGGGAGCGCTTCGAGGCCAATGCTGGGAAACGAAATATCATCACATAGAAAGTAGACAGAAGGATTCTCAGAAACTTCTTGGTGATGAGTGCGTTCCACTCACAGACTTGAACGTTCCTCTTGAGAGAACACTTTTGAAACACTCCTTTTGTAGAATCTGCAAGTGTTTATTTGGAGCGCTTTGAGGCCTATGTTGGAAAAGGAAATATCTTCCCATATAAACTAGACAGAAGCATTCTCAGAAACTTCTTTACGATGAGTGCATTCAACTCACAGACTTGAAGCTTCCTTTGGAAAGAGCAGTTTTGAAACACTCTTTTTGTAGAATCTGCAAGTGGATATGTGGAGCGCTTTGAGGCCTCTGCTGGAAAAGGAAATATCTTCACAGAAACACTAGACAGAAGCATTCTCAGAAACGTCTTGGTCATGTGTGCATTGAACTCACAGAGTTGAACCTTCCTTTTGATAGAGAAGTTTGGAAGCACTCTTTTAGTAGAATCTTCAGGTGGATGTATGGAGTGCTTTGAGGCCTATGCTGGAAAAGGAAATCTCTTCACGTAGAAACGAGACAAAGGCATTCTCAGAAAGGTCCCTGTGCCTTGTGCATTCAACTCACAGAGTTCAGCCTTCTTTTTGATAGAGCAGTTTCGAAACACTCTTTTTGTAGAGTCTGCAAGTGGATAATTGGAGCGCTTTGATGCCTATGCTGCAAAAGGAAATATCATTGCATAAAAACTAGATGGAAGCACTCTCACAAACTTCTTTGTGGTGAGTGCATTCAACTCACAGAGTTGAACCTTCGTTTTGATAGACCCGTTTTGAAACACTGTTTTTGTAGTATTCGCAATTGGATATTTGGATTGCGTTGAGGCTGGAGTTGGAAAAGGAAATCTCTTCACGTACAAGCTAGACGGAAGCATTCTCCGAAACTTCTTTGTCACGTGGGGATTGAACTCACAGAGTTGAACCATCCTTTTCGTAGAGGGGTTCTGCAAGACTCTTTTTGTGGAAACTGCAAGTGGATATTTGGTGCGATTGGGGCATCCAGTGGAAAGGATCATACATTACGATGAAAACTAGATTGAACTATTCTCAGAAACTTCTCTGCGACGAGTGCCTTCTACTCACAGAGTCGAACCTTCCTTTTGAGAGAACAGTTTTGAAACACTCTTTCTGTGGACTCTGCAAGGGGATCACTAGGTCGCTTTGATGCCTAGGCTGGAAAAGGAAATATCTTCACACGAAAACAAGACAGAAGCATTCTCAGAAACCTTTTCTGATGTGCGCATTCAACTCACCGAGTTGAACCTTCCTTTTGATAGAGCAGTTTTGAAACACTCTTTTTGTAGAATCTGCAAGTGGAGATTTGGAGTGCTCTGAGTCCTACCCTGGAAAAGGAAATAACTTCACTTAGAACCTAGACGGAAGCATTCTCGGAGACTTCCCTGTGCTTTCTGCACTCCACTCACAGAGTTGAACCTTCCTTTTGATAGAACAGCTTTGAAACGCTCTTTTTGTAGAATCTGCAAGTCGATACTTGGAACGCTTTGAGGCCTATGCTGGAAAAGGAAATATCTTCACATAAAAACTAGAGAGAAGCATTCTCAGAAACTTCTTTGTGATCTGCGCATTCAACCCACAGAGTTGAAGCTTCCCTTTGCTATAGCAGTTTTGAAACTCTCTTTGAGTAGAATCTTCCAGGGGATATTCGGTGTGCCGAGAGGCCAACACTGGAAAAGGAAATATCTTCACTTGAAAACTAGACGGAAGCGTTCTCAGAAACTACCCTGTGCTTGATGCATTCAACTCACAGAGAGGACTCTTCCTTTGGAGAGCGCACTTTTGAAACACTCTTTTTGCAGAATTTGCTAGGGGATGTTTGGAGCTTTTGGAGGCCTATGCTGGAAAAGGAAATATCTTCACAAACCAACTAGACGGAAGCATTCTCACAAACTTCTTTGTGATGAGTGCCTTCAACTCACAGACTTGAACCTTCCTTTTGAAAGAGCAGTTTTGAAACACTCCTTTTGTAGAATCTGCAAGTGGATATTTGGAGCGTTTGGAGGCCTTTGCTGGGAAATGAAATATCTTCACCTAAAAACTAGACAGAAGCATTCTCAGAAACAACATTGCGATGTGTGCATTCAACTCACAGGGTTGAACCTTCCTTTTGATAGAGCAGTTTTGAAACACACCTTGTGTAGAATCTGCAAGTGGATATTTGGAGCGCTTTGAGGCCTATGCTGGAAAAGGGAATATCTTCACATAAACACTAGACAGAAGCATTCTCAGAAACTTCTTTGTGATGTGCGCATTCAACTCACAGAGTTGAAGCGGCCTTTTGATAGAGCCGTTTGGGAACAGCCTTTTTGTAACATCTGCAAGTGGATATTTGGAGCGATTTGAGGCCTATGATGGAAAGGGAAATATCTTCACATAGAAACTAGACAGAAGCCTCCTCAGAAACTTCTGTGTGATGAGTGCATTCAACTCACAGACTTGAACCTTCCTTTTGATAGAGAAGTTTAGAAACACTCTTGCAGAGGCATCTGAATGAGGATCTTGGGAGCGCTTCGAGGCCAATGCTGGGAAACGAAATATCATCACATAGAAACTAGACAGAAGGATTCTCAGAAACTTCTTGGTGATGAGTGCGTTCCACTCACAGACTTGAACGTTCCTCTTGAGAGAACACTTTTGAAACACTCCTTTTGTAGAATCTGCAAGTGTTTATTTGGAGCGCTTTGAGGCCTATGTTGGAAAAGGAAATATCTTCCCATATAAACTAGACAGAAGCATTCTCAGAAACTTCTTTACGATGAGTGCATTCAACTCACAGACTTGAAGCTTCCTTTGGAAAGAGCAGTTTTGAAACACTCTTTTTGTAGAATCTGCAAGTGGATATGTGGAGCGCTTTGAGGCCTCTGCTGGAAAAGGAAATATCTTCACAGAAACACTAGACAGAAGCATTCTCAGAAACGTCTTGGTCATGTGTGCATTGAACTCACAGAGTTGAACCTTCCTTTTGATAGAGAAGTTTGGAAGCACTCTTTTAGTAGAATCTTCAGGTGGATGTATGGAGTGCTTTGAGGCCTATGCTGGAAAAGGAAATGTCTTCACGTAGAAACGAGAGAAAGGCATTCTCAGAAAGGTCCCTGTGCCTTGTGCATTCAACTCACAGAGTTCAGCCTTCTTTTTGATAGAGCAGTTTCGAAACACTCTTTTTGTAGAGTCTGCAAGTGGATAATTGGAGCGCTTTGATGCCTATGCTGCAAAAGGAAATATCATTGCATAAAAACTAGATGGAAGCACTCTCACAAACTTCTTTGTGGTGAGTGCATTCAACTCACAGAGTTGAACCTTCGTTTTGATAGACCCGTTTTGAAACACTGTTTTTGTAGTATTCACAAGTGGATATTTGGAGCGCGTTGAGGCTGGAGTTGGAAAAGGAAATCTCTTCACGTACAAGCTAGACGGAAGCATTCTCCGAAACTTCTTTGTCACGTGGGGATTGAACTCACACAGTTGAACCTTCCTTTTCGTAGAGCGGTTCTGCAAGACTCTTTTTGTGGAAACTGCAAGTGGATATTTGGTGCGATTGGGGCATCCAGTGGAAAGGATCATACATTACGATGAAAACTAGATTGAACTATTCTCAGAAACTTCTCTGCGACGAGTGCCTTCTACTCACAGAGTCGAACCTTCCTTTCGAGAGAACAGTTTTGAAACACTCTTTCTGTGGACTCTGCAAGGGGATCACTAGGTCGCTTTGATGCCTAGGCTGGAAAAGGAAATATCTTCACACGAAAACAAGACAGAAGCATTCTCAGAAACCTTTTCTGATGTGCGCATTCAACTCACCGAGTTGAACCTTCCTTTTGATAGAGCAGTTTTGAAACACTCTTTTTGTAGAATCTGCAAGTGGAGATTTGGAGTGCTCTGAGTCCTACCCTGGAAAAGGAAATAACTTCACTTAGAACCTAGACGGAAGCATTCTCGGAGACTTCCCTGTGCTTTCTGCACTCCACTCACAGAGTTGAACCTTCCTTTTGATAGAACAGCTTTGAAACGCTCTTTTTGTAGAATCTGCAAGTCGATACTTGGAACGCTTTGAGGCCTATGCTGGAAAAGGAAATATCTTCACATAAAAACTAGAGAGAAGCATTCTCAGAAACTTCTTTGTGATCTGCGCATTCAACCCACAGAGTTGAAGCTTCCCTTTGCTATAGCAGTTTTGAAACTCTCTTTGAGTAGAATCTTCCAGGGGATATTCGGTGTGCCGAGAGGCCAACACTGGAAAAGGAAATATCTTCACTTGAAAACTAGACGGAAGCGTTCTCAGAAACTACCCTGTGCTTGATGCATTCAACTCACAGAGAGGACTCTTCCTTTGGAGAGCGCAGTTTTGAAACACTCTTTTTGCAGAATTTGCTAGGGGATGTTTGGAGCTTTTGGAGGCCTATGCTGGAAAAGGAAATATCTTCACAAACCAACTAGACGGAAGCATTCTCTCAAACTTCTTTGTGATGAGTGCCTTCAACTCACAGACTTGAACCTTCCTTTTGAAAGAGCAGTTTTGAAACACTCCTTTTGTAGAATCTGCAAGTGGATATTTGGAGCGTTTGGAGGCCTTTGCTGGGAAATGAAATATCTTCACCTAAAAACTAGACAGAAGCATTCTGAGAAACAACATTGCGATGTGTGCATTCAACTCACAGGGTTGAACCTTCCTTTTGATAGAGCAGTTTTGAAACACACCTTGTGTAGAATCTGCAAGTGGATATTTGGAGCGCTTTGAGGCCTATGCTGGAAAAGGGAATATCTTCACATAAACACTAGACAGAAGCATTCTCAGAAACTTCTTTGTGATGTGCGCATTCAACTCACAGAGTTGAAGCGGCCTTTTGATAGAGCCGTTTGGGAACAGCCCTTTTGTAACATCTGCAAGTGGATATTTGGAGCGATTTGAGGCCTATGATGGAAAGGGAAATATCTTCACATAGAAACTAGACAGAAGCCTCCTCAGAAACTTCTGTGTGATGAGTGCATTCAACTCACAGACTTGAACCTTCCTTTTGATAGAGAAGTTTAGAAACACTCTTGCAGAGGCATCTGAATGAGGATCTTGGGAGCGCTTCGAGGCCAATGCTGGGAAACGAAATATCATCACATAGAAACTAGACAGAAGGATTCTGAGAAACTTCTTGGTGATGAGTGCGTTCCACTCACAGACTTGAACGTTCCTCTTGAGAGAACACTTTTGAAACACTCCTTTTGTAGAATCTGCAAGTGTTTATTTGGAGCGCTTTGAGGCCTATGTTGGAAAAGGAAATATCTTCCCATATAAACTAGACAGAAGCATTCTCAGAAACTTCTTTACGATGAGTGCATTCAACTCACAGACTTGAAGCTTCCTTTGGAAAGAGCAGTTTTGAAACACTCTTTTTGTAGAATCTGCAAGTGGATATGTGGAGCGCTTTGAGGCCTCTGCTGGAAAAGGAAATATCTTCACAGAAACACTAGACAGAAGCATTCTCAGAAACGTCTTGGTCATGTGTGCATTGAACTCACAGAGTTGAACCTTCCTTTTGATAGAGAAGTTTGGAAGCACTCTTTTAGTAGAATCTTCAGGTGGATGTATGGAGTGCTTTGAGGCCTATGCTGGAAAAGGAAATCTCTTCACGTAGAAACGAGACAAAGGCATTCTCAGAAAGGTCCCTGTGCCTTGTGCATTCAACTCACAGAGTTCAGCCTTCTTTTTGATAGAGCAGTTTCGAAACACTCTTTTTGTAGAGTCTGCAAGTGGATAATTGGAGCGCTTTGATGCCTATGCTGCAAAAGGAAATATCATTGCATAAAAACTAGATGGAAGCACTCTCACAAACTTCTTTGTGGTGAGTGCATTCAACTCACAGAGTTGAACCTTCGTTTTGATAGACCCGTTTTGAAACACTGTTTTTGTAGTATTCGCAATTGGATATTTGGATTGCGTTGAGGCTGGAGTTGGAAAAGGAAATCTCTTCACGTACAAGCTAGACGGAAGCATTCTCCGAAACTTCTTTGTCACGTGGGGATTGAACTCACAGAGTTGAACCTTCCTTTTCGTAGAGGGGTTCTGCAAGACTCTTTTTGTGGAAACTGCAAGTGGATATTTGGTGCGATTGGGGCATCCAGTGGAAAGGATCATACATTACGATGAAAACTAGATTGAACTATTCTCAGAAACTTCTCTGCGACGAGTGCCTTCTACTCACAGAGTCGAACCTTCCTTTTGAGAGAACAGTTTTGAAACACTCTTTCTGTGGACTCTGCAAGGGGATCACTAGGTCGCTTTGATGCCTAGGCTGGAAAAGGAAATATCTTCACACGAAAACAAGACAGAAGCATTCTCAGAAACCTTTTCTGATGTGCGCATTCAACTCACCGAGTTGAACCTTCCTTTTGATAGAGCAGTTTTGAAACACTCTTTTTGTAGAATCTGCAAGTGGAGATTTGGAGTGCTCTGAGTCCTACCCTGGAAAAGGAAATAACTTCACTTAGAACCTAGACGGAAGCATTCTCGGAGACTTCCCTGTGCTTTCTGCACTCCACTCACAGAGTTGAACCTTCCTTTTGATAGAACAGCTTTGAAACGCTCTTTTTGTAGAATCTGCAAGTCGATACTTGGAACGCTTTGAGGCCTATGCTGGAAAAGGAAATATCTTCACATAAAAACTAGAGAGAAGCATTCTCAGAAACTTCTTTGTGATCTGCGCATTCAACCCACAGAGTTGAAGCTTCCCTTTGCTATAGCAGTTTTGAAACTCTCTTTGAGTAGAATCTTCCAGGGGATATTCGGTGTGCCGAGAGGCCAACACTGGAAAAGGAAATATCTTCACTTGAAAACTAGACGGAAGCGTTCTCAGAAACTACCCTGTGCTTGATGCATTCAACTCACAGAGAGGACTCTTCCTTTGGAGAGCGCAGTTTTGAAACACTCTTTTTGCAGAATTTGCTAGGGGATGTTTGGAGCTTTTGGAGGCCTATGCTGGAAAAGGAAATATCTTCACAAACCAACTAGACGGAAGCATTCTCACAAACTTCTTTGTGATGAGTGCCTTCAACTCACAGACTTGAACCTTCCTTTTGAAAGAGCAGTTTTGAAACACTCCTTTTGTAGAATCTGCAAGTGGATATTTGGAGCGTTTGGAGGCCTTTGCTGGGAAATGAAATATCTTCACCTAAAAACTAGACAGAAGCATTCTCAGAAACAACATTGCGATGTGTGCATTCAACTCACAGGGTTGAACCTTCCTTTTGATAGAGCAGTTTTGAAACACACCTTGTGTAGAATCTGCAAGTGGATATTTGGAGCGCTTTGAGGCCTATGCTGGAAAAGGGAATATCTTCACATAAACACTAGACAGAAGCATTCTCAGAAACTTCTTTGTGATGTGCGCATTCAACTCACAGAGTTGAAGCGGCCTTTTGATAGAGCCGTTTGGGAACAGCCTTTTTGTAACATCTGCAAGTGGATATTTGGAGCGATTTGAGGCCTATGATGGAAAGGGAAATATCTTCACATAGAAACTAGACAGAAGCCTCCTCAGAAACTTCTGTGTGATGAGTGCATTCAACTCACAGACTTGAACCTTCCTTTTGATAGAGAAGTTTAGAAACACTCTTGCAGAGGCATCTGAATGAGGATCTTGGGAGCGCTTCGAGGCCAATGCTGGGAAACGAAATATCATCACATAGAAAGTAGACAGAAGGATTCTCAGAAACTTCTTGGTGATGAGTGCGTTCCACTCACAGACTTGAACGTTCCTCTTGAGAGAACACTTTTGAAACACTCCTTTTGTAGAATCTGCAAGTGTTTATTTGGAGCGCTTTGAGGCCTATGTTGGAAAAGGAAATATCTTCCCATATAAACTAGACAGAAGCATTCTCAGAAACTTCTTTACGATGAGTGCATTCAACTCACAGACTTGAAGCTTCCTTTGGAAAGAGCAGTTTTGAAACACTCTTTTTGTAGAATCTGCAAGTGGATATGTGGAGCGCTTTGAGGCCTCTGCTGGAAAAGGAAATATCTTCACAGAAACACTAGACAGAAGCATTCTCAGAAACGTCTTGGTCATGTGTGCATTGAACTCACAGAGTTGAACCTTCCTTTTGATAGAGAAGTTTGGAAGCACTCTTTTAGTAGAATCTTCAGGTGGATGTATGGAGTGCTTTGAGGCCTATGCTGGAAAAGGAAATCTCTTCACGTAGAAACGAGACAAAGGCATTCTCAGAAAGGTCCCTGTGCCTTGTGCATTCAACTCACAGAGTTCAGCCTTCTTTTTGATAGAGCAGTTTCGAAACACTCTTTTTGTAGAGTCTGCAAGTGGATAATTGGAGCGCTTTGATGCCTATGCTGCAAAAGGAAATATCATTGCATAAAAACTAGATGGAAGCACTCTCACAAACTTCTTTGTGGTGAGTGCATTCAACTCACAGAGTTGAACCTTCGTTTTGATAGACCCGTTTTGAAACACTGTTTTTGTAGTATTCGCAATTGGATATTTGGATTGCGTTGAGGCTGGAGTTGGAAAAGGAAATCTCTTCACGTACAAGCTAGACGGAAGCATTCTCCGAAACTTCTTTGTCACGTGGGGATTGAACTCACAGAGTTGAACCTTCCTTTTCGTAGAGGGGTTCTGCAAGACTCTTTTTGTGGAAACTGCAAGTGGATATTTGGTGCGATTGGGGCATCCAGTGGAAAGGATCATACATTACGATGAAAACTAGATTGAACTATTCTCAGAAACTTCTCTGCGACGAGTGCCTTCTACTCACAGAGTCGAACCTTCCTTTTGAGAGAACAGTTTTGAAACACTCTTTCTGTGGACTCTGCAAGGGGATCACTAGGTCGCTTTGATGCCTAGGCTGGAAAAGGAAATATCTTCACACGAAAACAAGACAGAAGCATTCTCAGAAACCTTTTCTGATGTGCGCATTCAACTCACCGAGTTGAACCTTCCTTTTGATAGAGCAGTTTTGAAACACTCTTTTTGTAGAATCTGCAAGTGGAGATTTGGAGTGCTCTGAGTCCTACCCTGGAAAAGGAAATAACTTCACTTAGAACCTAGACGGAAGCATTCTCAGAGACTTCCCTGTGCTTTCTGCATTCCACTCACAGAGATGAACCTTCCTTTTGATAGAACAGCTTTGAAACGCTCTTTTTGTAGAATCTGCAAGTCGATACTTGGAACGCTTTGAGGCCTAGGCTGGAAAAGGAAATATCTTCACATAAAAACTAGAGAGAAGCATTCTCAGAAACTTCTTTGTGATCTGCGCATTCAACCCACAGAGTTGAAGCTTCCCTTTGCTATAGCAGTTTTGAAACTCTCTTTGAGTAGAATCTTCCAGGGGATATTCGGTGTGCCGAGAGGCCAACACTGGAAAAGGAAATATCTTCACTTGAAAACTAGACGGAAGCGTTCTCAGAAACTACCCTGTGCTTGATGCATTCAACTCACAGAGAGGACTCTTCCTTTGGAGAGCGCAGTTTTGAAACACTCTTTTTGCAGAATTTGCTAGGGGATGTTTGGAGCTTTTGGAGGCCTATGCTGGAAAAGGAAATATCTTCACAAACCAACTAGATGGAAGCATTCTCACAAACTTCTTTGTGATGAGTGCCTTCAACTCACAGACTTGAACCTTCCTTTTGAAGGAGCAGTTTTGAAACACTCCTTTTGTAGAATCTGCAAGTGGATATTTGGAGCGATTTGAGGCCTTTGCTGGGAAATGAAATATCTTCACCTAAAAACTAGACAGAAGCATTCTCAGAAACATCATTGCGATGTGTGCATTCAACTCACAGGGTTGAACCTTCCTTTTGATAGAGCAGTTTTGAAACACACCTTGTTTAGAATCTGCAAGTGGATATTTGGAGCGCTTTGAGGCCTATGCTGGAAAAGGGAATATCTTCACATAAACACTAGACAGAAGCATTCTCAGAAACTTCTTTGTGATGTGCGCATTCAACTCACAGAGTTGAAGCGGCCTTTTGATAGAGCCGTTTGGGAACAGCCTTTTTGTAACATCTGCAAGTGGATATTTGGAGCGATTTGAGGCCTATGATGGAAAGGGAAATATCTTCACATAGAAACTAGACAGAAGCCTCCTCAGAAACTTCTGTGTGATGAGTGCATTCAACTCACAGACTTGAACCTTCCTTTTGATAGAGAAGTTTAGAAACACTCTTGCAGAGGCATCTGAATGAGGATCTTGGGAGCGCTTCGAGGCCAATGCTGGGAAACGAAATATCATCACATAGAAACTAGACAGAAGGATTCTCAGAAACTTCTTGGTGATGAGTGCGTTCCACTCACAGACTTGAACGTTCCTCTTGAGAGAACACTTTTGAAACACTCCTTTTGTAGAATCTGCAAGTGTTTATTTGGAGCGCTTTGAGGCCTATGTTGGAAAAGGAAATATCTTCCCATATAAACTAGACAGAAGCATTCTCAGAAACTTCTTTACGATGAGTGCATTCAACTCACAGACTTGAAGCTTCCTTTGGAAAGAGCAGTTTTGAAACACTCTTTTTGTAGAATCTGCAAGTGGATATGTGGAGCGCTTTGAGGCCTCTGCTGGAAAAGGAAATATCTTCACAGAAACACTAGACAGAAGCATTCTCAGAAACGTCTTGGTCATGTGTGCATTGAACTCACAGAGTTGAACCTTCCTTTTGATAGAGAAGTTTGGAAGCACTCTTTTAGTAGAATCTTCAGGTGGATGTATGGAGTGCTTTGAGGCCTATGCTGGAAAAGGAAATCTCTTCACGTAGAAACGAGACAAAGGCATTCTCAGAAAGGTCCCTGTGCCTTGTGCATTCAACTCACAGAGTTCAGCCTTCTTTTTGATAGAGCAGTTTCGAAACACTCTTTTTGTAGAGTCTGCAAGTGGATAATTGGAGCGCTTTGATGCCTATGCTGCAAAAGGAAATATCATTGCATAAAAACTAGATGGAAGCACTCTCACAAACTTCTTTGTGGTGAGTGCATTCAACTCACAGAGTTGAACCTTCGTTTTGATAGACCCGTTTTGAAACACTGTTTTTGTAGTATTCGCAATTGGATATTTGGATTGCGTTGAGGCTGGAGTTGGAAAAGGAAATCTCTTCACGTACAAGCTAGACGGAAGCATTCTCCGAAACTTCTTTGTCACGTGGGGATTGAACTCACAGAGTTGAACCTTCCTTTTCGTAGAGGGGTTCTGCAAGACTCTTTTTGTGGAAACTGCAAGTGGATATTTGGTGCGATTGGGGCATCCAGTGGAAAGGATCATACATTACGATGAAAACTAGATTGAACTATTCTCAGAAACTTCTCTGCGACGAGTGCCTTCTACTCACAGAGTCGAACCTTCCTTTTGAGAGAACAGTTTTGAAACACTCTTTCTGTGGACTCTGCAAGGGGATCACTTTGTCGCTTTGATGCCTAGGCTGGAAAAGGAAATATCTTCACACGAAAACAAGACAGAAGCATTCTCAGAAACCATTTCTGATGTGCGCATTCAACTCACCGAGTTGAACCTTCCTTTTGATAGAGCAGTTTTGAAACACTCTTTTTGTAGAATCTGCAAGTGGAGATTTGGAGTGCTCTGAGTCCTACCCTGGAAAAGGAAATAACTTCACTTAGAACCTAGACGGAAGCATTCTCAGAGACTTCCCTGTGCTTTCTGCATTCCACTCACAGAGTTGAACCTTCCTTTTGATAGAACAGCTTTGAAACGCTCTTTTTGTAGAATCTGCAAGTCGATACTTGGAACGCTTTGAGGCCTAGGCTGGAAAAGGAAATATCTTCACATAAAAACTAGAGAGAAGCATTCTCAGAAACTTCTTTGTGATCTGCGCATTCAACCCACAGAGTTGAAGCTTCCCTTTGCTATAGCAGTTTTGAAACTCTCTTTGAGTAGAATCTTCCAGGGGATATTCGGTGTGCCGAGAGGCCAACACTGGAAAAGGAAATATCTTCACTTGAAAACTAGACGGAAGCGTTCTCAGAAACTACCCTGTGCTTTATGCATTCAACTCACAGAGAGGACTCTTCCTTTGGAGAGCGCAGTTTTGAAACACTCTTTTTGCAGAATTTGCTAGGGGATGTTTGGAGCTTTTGGAGGCCTATGCTGGAAAAGGAAATATCTTCACAAACCAACTAGATGGAAGCATTCTCACAAACTTCTTTGTGATGAGTGCCTTCAACTCACAGACTTGAACCTTCCTTTTGAAAGAGCAGTTTTGAAACACTCCTTTTGTAGAATCTGCAAGTGGATATTTGGAGCGTTTTGAGGCCTTTGCTGGGAAATGAAATATCTTCACCTAAAAACTAGACAGAAGCATTCTCAGAAACATCATTGCGATGTGTGCATTCAACTCACAGGGTTGAACCTTCCTTTTGATAGAGCAGTTTTGAAACACACCTTGTGTAGAATCTGCAAGTGGATATTTGGAGCGCTTTGAGGCCTATGCTGGAAAAGGGAATATCTTCACATAAACACTAGACAGAAGCATTCTCAGAAACTTCTTTGTGATGTGCGCATTCAACTCACAGAGTTGAAGCGGCCTTTTGATAGAGCCGTTTGGGAACAGCCTTTTTGTAACATCTGCAAGTGGATATTTGGAGCGATTTGAGGCCTATGATGGAAAGGGAAATATCTTCACATAGAAACTAGACAGAAGCCTCCTCAGAAACTTCTGTGTGATGAGTGCATTCAACTCACAGACTTGAACCTTCCTTTTGATAGAGAAGTTTAGAAACACTCTTGCAGAGGCATCTGAATGAGGATCTTGGGAGCGCTTCGAGGCCAATGCTGGGAAACGAAATATCATCACATAGAAAGTAGACAGAAGGATTCTCAGAAACTTCTTGGTGATGAGTGCGTTCCACTCACAGACTTGAACGTTCCTCTTGAGAGAACACTTTTGAAACACTCCTTTTGTAGAATCTGCAAGTGTTTATTTGGAGCGCTTTGAGGCCTATGTTGGAAAAGGAAATATCTTCCCATATAAACTAGACAGAAGCATTCTCAGAAACTTCTTTACGATGAGTGCATTCAACTCACAGACTTGAAGCTTCCTTTGGAAAGAGCAGTTTTGAAACACTCTTTTTGTAGAATCTGCAAGTGGATATGTGGAGCGCTTTGAGGCCTCTGCTGGAAAAGGAAATATCTTCACAGAAACACTAGACAGAAGCATTCTCGGAAACGTCTTGGTCATGTGTGCATTGAACTCACAGAGTTGAACCTTCCTTTTGATAGAGAAGTTTGGAAGCACTCTTTTAGTAGAATCTTCAGGTGGATGTATGGAGTGCTTTGAGGCCTATGCCGGAAAAGGAAATCTCTTCACGTAGAAACGAGACAAAGGCATTCTCAGAAAGGTCCCTGTGCCTTGTGCATTCAACTCACAGAGTTCAGCCTTCTTTTTGATAGAGCAGTTTCGAAACACTCTTTTTGTAGAGTCTGCAAGTGGATAATTGGAGCGCTTTGATGCCTATGCTGCAAAAGGAAATATCATTGCATAAAAACTAGATGGAAGCACTCTCACAAACTTCTTTGTGGTGAGTGCATTCAACTCACAGAGTTGAACCTTCGTTTTGATAGACCCGTTTTGAAACACTGTTTTTGTAGTATTCGCAATTGGATATTTGGATTGCGTTGAGGCTGGAGTTGGAAAAGGAAATCTCTTCACGTACAAGCTAGACGGAAGCATTCTCCGAAACTTCTTTGTCACGTGGGGATTGAACTCACAGAGTTGAACCTTCCTTTTCGTAGAGGGGTTCTGCAAGACTCTTTTTGTGGAAACTGCAAGTGGATATTTGGTGCGATTGGGGCATCCAGTGGAAAGGATCATACATTACGATGAAAACTAGATTGAACTATTCTCAGAAACTTCTCTGCGACGAGTGCCTTCTACTCACAGAGTCGAACCTTCCTTTTGAGAGAACAGTTTTGAAACACTCTTTCTGTGGACTCTGCAAGGGGATCACTAGGTCGCTTTGATGCCTAGGCTGGAAAAGGAAATATCTTCACACGAAAACAAGACAGAAGCATTCTCAGAAACCTTTTCTGATGTGCGCATTCAACTCACCGAGTTGAACCTTCCTTTTGATAGAGCAGTTTTGAAACACTCTTTTTGTAGAATCTGCAAGTGGAGATTTGGAGTGCTCTGAGTCCTACCCTGGAAAAGGAAATAACTTCACTTAGAACCTAGACGGAAGCATTCTCGGAGACTTCCCTGTGCTTTCTGCACTCCACTCACAGAGTTGAACCTTCCTTTTGATAGAACAGCTTTGAAACGCTCTTTTTGTAGAATCTGCAAGTCGATACTTGGAACGCTTTGAGGCCTATGCTGGAAAAGGAAATATCTTCACATAAAAACTAGAGAGAAGCATTCTCAGAAACTTCTTTGTGATCTGCGCATTCAACCCACAGAGTTGAAGCTTCCCTTTGCTATAGCAGTTTTGAAACTCTCTTTGAGTAGAATCTTCCAGGGGATATTCGGTGTGCCGAGAGGCCAACACTGGAAAAGGAAATATCTTCACTTGAAAACTAGACGGAAGCGTTCTCAGAAACTACCCTGTGCTTGATGCATTCAACTCACAGAGAGGACTCTTCCTTTGGAGAGCGCAGTTTTGAAACACTCTTTTTGCAGAATTTGCTAGGGGATGTTTGGAGCTTTTGGAGGCCTATGCTGGAAAAGGAAATATCTTCACAAACCAACTAGACGGAAGCATTCTCACAAACTTCTTTGTGATGAGTGCCTTCAACTCACAGACTTGAACCTTCCTTTTGAAAGAGCAGTTTTGAAACACTCCTTTTGTAGAATCTGCAAGTGGATATTTGGAGCGTTTGGAGGCCTTTGCTGGGAAATGAAATATCTTCACCTAAAAACTAGACAGAAGCATTCTCAGAAACAACATTGCGATGTGTGCATTCAACTCACAGGGTTGAACCTTCCTTTTGATAGAGCAGTTTTGAAACACACCTTGTGTAGAATCTGCAAGTGGATATTTGGAGCGCTTTGAGGCCTATGCTGGAAAAGGGAATATCTTCACATAAACACTAGACAGAAGCATTCTCAGAAACTTCTTTGTGATGTGCGCATTCAACTCACAGAGTTGAAGCGGCCTTTTGATAGAGCCGTTTGGGAACAGCCTTTTTGTAACATCTGCAAGTGGATATTTGGAGCGATTTGAGGCCTATGATGGAAAGGGAAATATCTTCACATAGAAACTAGACAGAAGCCTCCTCAGAAACTTCTGTGTGATGAGTGCATTCAACTCACAGACTTGAACCTTCCTTTTGATAGAGAAGTTTAGAAACACTCTTGCAGAGGCATCTGAATGAGGATCTTGGGAGCGCTTCGAGGCCAATGCTGGGAAACGAAATATCATCACATAGAAAGTAGACAGAAGGATTCTCAGAAACTTCTTGGTGATGAGTGCGTTCCACTCACAGACTTGAACGTTCCTCTTGAGAGAACACTTTTGAAACACTCCTTTTGTAGAATCTGCAAGTGTTTATTTGGAGCGCTTTGAGGCCTATGTTGGAAAAGGAAATATCTTCCCATATAAACTAGACAGAAGCATTCTCAGAAACTTCTTTACGATGAGTGCATTCAACTCACAGACTTGAAGCTTCCTTTGGAAAGAGCAGTTTTGAAACACTCTTTTTGTAGAATCTGCAAGTGGATATGTGGAGCGCTTTGAGGCCTCTGCTGGAAAAGGAAATATCTTCACAGAAACACTAGACAGAAGCATTCTCAGAAACGTCTTGGTCATGTGTGCATTGAACTCACAGAGTTGAACCTTCCTTTTGATAGAGAAGTTTGGAAGCACTCTTTTAGTAGAATCTTCAGGTGGATGTATGGAGTGCTTTGAGGCCTATGCTGGAAAAGGAAATGTCTTCACGTAGAAACGAGACAAAGGCATTCTCAGAAAGGTCCCTGTGCCTTGTGCATTCAACTCACAGAGTTCAGCCTTCTTTTTGATAGAGCAGTTTCGAAACACTCTTTTTGTAGAGTCTGCAAGTGGATAATTGGAGCGCTTTGATGCCTATGCTGCAAAAGGAAATATCATTGCATAAAAACTAGATGGAAGCACTCTCACAAACTTCTTTGTGGTGAGTGCATTCAACTCACAGAGTTGAACCTTCGTTTTGATAGACCCGTTATGAAACACTGTTTTTGTAGTATTCGCAAGTGGATATTTGGAGCGCGTTGAGGCTGGAGTTGGAAAAGGAAATCTCTTCACGTACAAGCTAGACGGAAGCATTCTCCGAAACTTCTTTGTCATGTGGGGATTGAACTCACAGAGTTGAACCTTCCTTTTCGTAGAGCGGTTCTGCAAGACTCTTTTTGTGGAAACTGCAAGTGGATATTTGGTGCGATTGGGGCATCCAGTGGAAAGGATCATACATTACGATGAAAACTAGATTGAACTATTCTCAGAAACTTCTCTGCGACGAGTGCCTTCTACTCACAGAGTCGAACCTTCCTTTTGAGAGAACAGTTTTGAAACACTCTTTCTGTGGACTCTGCAAGGGGATCACTTTGTCGCTTTGATGCCTAGGCTGGAAAAGGAAATATCTTCACACGAAAACAAGACAGAAGCATTCTCAGAAACCATTTCTGATGTGCGCATTCAACTCACCGAGTTGAACCTTCCTTTTGATAGAGCAGTTTTGAAACACTCTTTTTGTAGAATCTGCAAGTGGAGATTTGGAGTGCTCTGAGTCCTACCCTGGAAAAGGAAATAACTTCACTTAGAACCTAGACGGAAGCATTCTCAGAGACTTCCCTGTGCTTTCTGCATTCCACTCACAGAGTTGAACCTTCCTTTTGATAGAACAGCTTTGAAACGCTCTTTTTGTAGAATCTGCAAGTCGATACTTGGAACGCTTTGAGGCCTAGGCTGGAAAAGGAAATATCTTCACATAAAAACTAGAGAGAAGCATTCTCAGAAACTTCTTTGTGATCTGCGCATTCAACCCACAGAGTTGAAGCTTCCCTTTGCTATAGCAGTTTTGAAACTCTCTTTGAGTAGAATCTTCCAGGGGATATTCGGTGTGCCGAGAGGCCAACACTGGAAAAGGAAATATCTTCACTTGAAAACTAGACGGAAGCGTTCTCAGAAACTACCCTGTGCTTTATGCATTCAACTCACAGAGAGGACTCTTCCTTTGGAGAGCGCAGTTTTGAAACACTCTTTTTGCAGAATTTGCTAGGGGATGTTTGGAGCTTTTGGAGGCCTATGCTGGAAAAGGAAATATCTTCACAAACCAACTAGATGGAAGCATTCTCACAAACTTCTTTGTGATGAGTGCCTTCAACTCACAGACTTGAACCTTCCTTTTGAAAGAGCAGTTTTGAAACACTCCTTTTGTAGAATCTGCAAGTGGATATTTGGAGCGTTTTGAGGCCTTTGCTGGGAAATGAAATATCTTCACCTAAAAACTAGACAGAAGCATTCTCAGAAACATCATTGCGATGTGTGCATTCAACTCACAGGGTTGAACCTTCCTTTTGATAGAGCAGTTTTGAAACACACCTTGTGTAGAATCTGCAAGTGGATATTTGGAGCGCTTTGAGGCCTATGCTGGAAAAGGGAATATCTTCACATAAACACTAGACAGAAGCATTCTCAGAAACTTCTTTGTGATGTGCGCATTCAACTCACAGAGTTGAAGCGGCCTTTTGATAGAGCCGTTTGGGAACAGCCTTTTTGTAACATCTGCAAGTGGATATTTGGAGCGATTTGAGGCCTATGATGGAAAGGGAAATATCTTCACATAGAAACTAGACAGAAGCCTCCTCAGAAACTTCTGTGTGATGAGTGCATTCAACTCACAGACTTGAACCTTCCTTTTGATA
Organism: Pongo pygmaeus; assembly: GCF_028885625.2. Lineage (NCBI taxonomy): Eukaryota > Metazoa > Chordata > Mammalia > Primates > Hominidae > Pongo > Pongo pygmaeus. Next base: position 72,918,465 of record NC_072376.2, read on the forward strand.
GAGAAGTTTAGAAACACTCTTGCAGAGGCATCTGAATGAGGATCTTGGGAGCGCTTCGAGGCCAATGCTGGGAAACGAAATATCATCACATAGAAACTAGACAGAAGGATTCTCAGAAACTTCTTGGTGATGAGTGCGTTCCACTCACAGACTTGAACGTTCCTCTTGAGAGAACACTTTTGGAACACTCCTTTTGTAGAATCTGCAAGTGTTTATTTGGAGCGCTTTGAGGCCTATGTTGGAAAAGGAAATATCTTCCCATATAAACTAGACAGAAGCATTCTCAGAAACTTCTTTACGATGAGTGCATTCAACTCACAGACTTGAAGCTTCCTTTGGAAAGAGCAGTTTTGAAACACTCTTTTTGTAGAATCTGCAAGTGGATATGTGGAGCGCTTTGAGGCCTCTGCTGGAAAAGGAAATATCTTCACAGAAACACTAGACAGAAGCATTCTCAGAAACGTCTTGGTCATGTGTGCATTGAACTCACAGAGTTGAACCTTCCTTTTGATAGAGAAGTTTGGAAGCACTCTTTTAGTAGAATCTTCAGGTGGATGTATGGAGTGCTTTGAGGCCTATGCCGGAAAAGGAAATCTCTTCACGTAGAAACGAGACAAAGGCATTCTCAGAAAGGTCCCTGTGCCTTGTGCATTCAACTCACAGAGTTCAGCCTTCTTTTTGACAGAGCAGTTTCGAAACACTCTTTTTGTAGAGTCTGCAAGTGGATAATTGGAGCGCTTTGATGCCTATGCTGCAAAAGGAAATATCATTGCATAAAAACTAGATGGAAGCACTCTCACAAACTTCTTTGTGGTGAGTGCATTCAACTCACAGAGTTGAACCTTCGTTTTGATAGACCCGTTTTGAAACACTGTTTTTGTAGTATTCGCAATTGGATATTTGGATTGCGTTGAGGCTGGAGTTGGAAAAGGAAATCTCTTCACGTACAAGCTAGACGGAAGCATTCTCCGAAACTTCTTTGTCACGTGGGGATTGAACTCACAGAGTTGAACCATCCTTTTCGTAGAGGGGTTCTGCAAGACTCTTTTTGTGGAAACTGCAAGTGGATATTTGGTGCGATTGGGGCATCCAGTGGAAAGGATCATACATTACGATGAAAACTAGATTGAACTATTCTCAGAAACTTCTCTGCGACGAGTGCCTTCTACTCACAGAGTCGAACCTTCCTTTTGAGAGAACAGTTTTGAAACACTCTTTCTGTGGACTCTGCAAGGGGATCACTAGGTCGCTTTGATGCCTAGGCTGGAAAAGGAAATATCTTCACACGAAAACAAGACAGAAGCATTCTCAGAAACCTTTTCTGATGTGCGCATTCAACTCACCGAGTTGAACCTTCCTTTTGATAGAGCAGTTTTGAAACACTCTTTTTGTAGAATCTGCAAGTGGAGATTTGGAGTGCTCTGAGTCCTACCCTGGAAAAGGAAATAACTTCACTTAGAACCTAGACGGAAGCATTCTCGGAGACTTCCCTGTGCTTTCTGCACTCCACTCACAGAGTTGAACCTTCCTTTTGATAGAACAGCTTTGAAACGCTCTTTTTGTAGAATCTGCAAGTCGATACTTGGAACGCTTTGAGGCCTATGCTGGAAAAGGAAATATCTTCACATAAAAACTAGAGAGAAGCATTCTCAGAAACTTCTTTGTGATCTGCGCATTCAACCCACAGAGTTGAAGCTTCCCTTTGCTATAGCAGTTTTGAAACTCTCTTTGAGTAGAATCTTCCAGGGGATATTCGGTGTGCCGAGAGGCCAACACTGGAAAAGGAAATATCTTCACTTGAAAACTAGACGGAAGCGTTCTCAGAAACTACCCTGTGCTTTATGCATTCAACTCACAGAGAGGACTCTTCCTTTGGAGAGCGCAGTTTTGAAACACTCTTTTTGCAGAATTTGCTAGGGGATGTTTGGAGCTTTTGGAGGCCTATGCTGGAAAAGGAAATATCTTCACAAACCAACTAGACGGAAGCATTCTCACAAACTTCTTTGTGATGAGTGCCTTCAACTCACAGACTTGAACCTTCCTTTTGAAAGAGCAGTTTTGAAACACTCCTTTTGTAGAATCTGCAAGTGGATATTTGGAGCGTTTGGAGGCCTTTGCTGGGAAATGAAATATCTTCACCTAAAAACTAGACAGAAGCATTCTCAGAAACAACATTGCGATGTGTGCATTCAACTCACAGGGTTGAACCTTCCTTTTGATAGAGCAGTTTTGAAACACACCTTGTGTAGAATCTGCAAGTGGATATTTGGAGCGCTTTGAGGCCTATGCTGGAAAAGGGAATATCTTCACATAAACACTAGACAGAAGCATTCTCAGAAACTTCTTTGTGATGTGCGCATTCAACTCACAGAGTTGAAGCGGCCTTTTGATAGAGCCGTTTGGGAACAGCCCTTTTGTAACATCTGCAAGTGGATATTTGGAGCGATTTGAGGCCTATGATGGAAAGGGAAATATCTTCACATAGAAACTAGACAGAAGCCTCCTCAGAAACTTCTGTGTGATGAGTGCATTCAACTCACAGACTTGAACCTTCCTTTTGATAGAGAAGTTTAGAAACACTCTTGCAGAGGCATCGGAATGAGGATCTTGGGAGCGCTTCGAGGCCAATGCTGGGAAACGAAATATCATCACATAGAAACTAGACAGAAGGATTCTCAGAAACTTCTTGGTGATGAGTGCGTTCCACTCACAGACTTGAACGTTCCTCTTGAGAGAACACTTTTGAAACACTCCTTTTGTAGAATCTGCAAGTGTTTATTTGGAGCGCTTTGAGGCCTATGTTGGAAAAGGAAATATCTTCCCATATAAACTAGACAGAAGCATTCTCAGAAACTTCTTTACGATGAGTGCATTCAACTCACAGACTTGAAGCTTCCTTTGGAAAGAGCAGTTTTGAAACACTCTTTTTGTAGAATCTGCAAGTGGATATGTGGAGCGCTTTGAGGCCTCTGCTGGAAAAGGAAATATCTTCACAGAAACACTAGACAGAAGCATTCTCAGAAACGTCTTGGTCATGTGTGCATTGAACTCACAGAGTTGAACCTTCCTTTTGATAGAGAAGTTTGGAAGCACTCTTTTAGTAGAATCTTCAGGTGGATGTATGGAGTGCTTTGAGGCCTATGCTGGAAAAGGAAATGTCTTCACGTAGAAACGAGACAAAGGCATTCTCAGAAAGGTCCCTGTGCCTTGTGCATTCAACTCACAGAGTTCAGCCTTCTTTTTGATAGAGCAGTTTCGAAACACTCTTTTTGTAGAGTCTGCAAGTGGATAATTGGAGCGCTTTGATGCCTATGCTGCAAAAGGAAATATCATTGCATAAAAACTAGATGGAAGCACTCTCACAAACTTCTTTGTGGTGAGTGCATTCAACTCACAGAGTTGAACCTTCGTTTTGATAGACCCGTTATGAAACACTGTTTTTGTAGTATTCGCAAGTGGATATTTGGAGCGCGTTGAGGCTGGAGTTGGAAAAGGAAATCTCTTCACGTACAAGCTAGACGGAAGCATTCTCCGAAACTTCTTTGTCATGTGGGGATTGAACTCACAGAGTTGAACCTTCCTTTTCGTAGAGCGGTTCTGCAAGACTCTTTTTGTGGAAACTGCAAGTGGATATTTGGTGCGATTGGGGCATCCAGTGGAAAGGATCATACATTACGATGAAAACTAGATTGAACTATTCTCAGAAACTTCTCTGCGACGAGTGCCTTCTACTCACAGAGTCGAACCTTCCTTTTGAGAGAACAGTTTTGAAACACTCTTTCTGTGGACTCTGCAAGGGGATCACTTTGTCGCTTTGATGCCTAGGCTGGAAAAGGAAATATCTTCACACGAAAACAAGACAGAAGCATTCTCAGAAACCATTTCTGATGTGCGCATTCAACTCACCGAGTTGAACCTTCCTTTTGATAGAGCAGTTTTGAAACACTCTTTTTGTAGAATCTGCAAGTGGAGATTTGGAGTGCTCTGAGTCCTACCCTGGAAAAGGAAATAACTTCACTTAGAACCTAGACGGAAGCATTCTCAGAGACTTCCCTGTGCTTTCTGCATTCCACTCACAGAGTTGAACCTTCCTTTTGATAGAACAGCTTTGAAACGCTCTTTTTGTAGAATCTGCAAGTCGATACTTGGAACGCTTTGAGGCCTAGGCTGGAAAAGGAAATATCTTCACATAAAAACTAGAGAGAAGCATTCTCAGAAACTTCTTTGTGATCTGCGCATTCAACCCACAGAGTTGAAGCTTCCCTTTGCTATAGCAGTTTTGAAACTCTCTTTGAGTAGAATCTTCCAGGGGATATTCGGTGTGCCGAGAGGCCAACACTGGAAAAGGAAATATCTTCACTTGAAAACTAGACGGAAGCGTTCTCAGAAACTACCCTGTGCTTTATGCATTCAACTCACAGAGAGGACTCTTCCTTTGGAGAGCGCAGTTTTGAAACACTCTTTTTGCAGAATTTGCTAGGGGATGTTTGGAGCTTTTGGAGGCCTATGCTGGAAAAGGAAATATCTTCACAAACCAACTAGATGGAAGCATTCTCACAAACTTCTTTGTGATGAGTGCCTTCAACTCACAGACTTGAACCTTCCTTTTGAAAGAGCAGTTTTGAAACACTCCTTTTGTAGAATCTGCAAGTGGATATTTGGAGCGTTTTGAGGCCTTTGCTGGGAAATGAAATATCTTCACCTAAAAACTAGACAGAAGCATTCTCAGAAACATCATTGCGATGTGTGCATTCAACTCACAGGGTTGAACCTTCCTTTTGATAGAGCAGTTTTGAAACACACCTTGTGTAGAATCTGCAAGTGGATATTTGGAGCGCTTTGAGGCCTATGCTGGAAAAGGGAATATCTTCACATAAACACTAGACAGAAGCATTCTCAGAAACTTCTTTGTGATGTGCGCATTCAACTCACAGAGTTGAAGCGGCCTTTTGATAGAGCCGTTTGGGAACAGCCTTTTTGTAACATCTGCAAGTGGATATTTGGAGCGATTTGAGGCCTATGATGGAAAGGGAAATATCTTCACATAGAAACTAGACAGAAGCCTCCTCAGAAACTTCTGTGTGATGAGTGCATTCAACTCACAGACTTGAACCTTCCTTTTGATAGAGAAGTTTAGAAACACTCTTGCAGAGGCATCTGAATGAGGATCTTGGGAGCGCTTCGAGGCCAATGCTGGGAAACGAAATATCATCACATAGAAACTAGACAGAAGGATTCTCAGAAACTTCTTGGTGATGAGTGCGTTCCACTCACAGACTTGAACGTTCCTCTTGAGAGAACACTTTTGGAACACTCCTTTTGTAGAATCTGCAAGTGTTTATTTGGAGCGCTTTGAGGCCTATGTTGGAAAAGGAAATATCTTCCCATATAAACTAGACAGAAGCATTCTCAGAAACTTCTTTACGATGAGTGCATTCAACTCACAGACTTGAAGCTTCCTTTGGAAAGAGCAGTTTTGAAACACTCTTTTTGTAGAATCTGCAAGTGGATATGTGGAGCGCTTTGAGGCCTCTGCTGGAAAAGGAAATATCTTCACAGAAACACTAGACAGAAGCATTCTCAGAAACGTCTTGGTCATGTGTGCATTGAACTCACAGAGTTGAACCTTCCTTTTGATAGAGAAGTTTGGAAGCACTCTTTTAGTAGAATCTTCAGGTGGATGTATGGAGTGCTTTGAGGCCTATGCTGGAAAAGGAAATGTCTTCACGTAGAAACGAGACAAAGGCATTCTCAGAAAGGTCCCTGTGCCTTGTGCATTCAACTCACAGAGTTCAGCCTTCTTTTTGATAGAGCAGTTTCGAAACACTCTTTTTGTAGAGTCTGCAAGTGGATAATTGGAGCGCTTTGATGCCTATGCTGCAAAAGGAAATATCATTGCATAAAAACTAGATGGAAGCACTCTCACAAACTTCTTTGTGGTGAGTGCATTCAACTCACAGAGTTGAACCTTCGTTTTGATAGACCCGTTTTGAAACACTGTTTTTGTAGTATTCGCAAGTGGATATTTGGAGCGCGTTGAGGCTGGAGTTGGAAAAGGAAATCTCTTCACGTACAAGCTAGACGGAAGCATTCTCCGAAACTTCTTTGTCACGTGGGGATTGAACTCACAGAGTTGAACCTTCCTTTTCGTAGAGCGGTTCTGCAAGACTCTTTTTGTGGAAACTGCAAGTGGATATTTGGTGCGATTGGGGCATCCAGTGGAAAGGATCATACATTACGATGAAAACTAGATTGAACTATTCTCAGAAACTTCTCTGCGACGAGTGCCTTCTACTCACAGAGTCGAACCTTCCTTTTGAGAGAACAGTTTTGAAACACTCTTTCTGTGGACTCTGCAAGGGGATCACTTTGTCGCTTTGATGCCTAGGCTGGAAAAGGAAATATCTTCACACGAAAACAAGACAGAAGCATTCTCAGAAACCTTTTCTGATGTGCGCATTCAACTCACCGAGTTGAACCTTCCTTTTGATAGAGCAGTTTTGAAACACTCTTTTTGTAGAATCTGCAAGTGGAGATTTGGAGTGCTCTGAGTCCTACCCTGGAAAAGGAAATAACTTCACTTAGAACCTAGACGGAAGCATTCTCAGAGACTTCCCTGTGCTTTCTGCATTCCACTCACAGAGTTGAACCTTCCTTTTGATAGAACAGCTTTGAAACGCTCTTTTTGTAGAATCTGCAAGTCGATACTTGGAACGCTTTGAGGCCTAGGCTGGAAAAGGAAATATCTTCACATAAAAACTAGAGAGAAGCATTCTCAGAAACTTCTTTGTGATCTGTGCATTCAACCCACAGAGTTGAAGCTTCCCTTTGCTATAGCAGTTTTGAAACTCTCTTTGAGTAGAATCTTCCAGGGGATATTCGGTGTGCCGAGAGGCCAACACTGGAAAAGGAAATATCTTCACTTGAAAACTAGACGGAAGCGTTCTCAGAAACTACCCTGTGCTTTATGCATTCAACTCACAGAGAGGACTCTTCCTTTGGAGAGCGCAGTTTTGAAACACTCTTTTTGCAGAATTTGCTAGGGGATGTTTGGAGCTTTTGGAGGCCTATGCTGGAAAAGGAAATATCTTCACAAACCAACTAGACGGAAGCATTCTCACAAACTTCTTTGTGATGAGTGCCTTCAACTCACAGACTTGAACCTTCCTTTTGAAAGAGCAGTTTTGAAACACTCCTTTTGTAGAATCTGCAAGTGGATATTTGGAGCGTTTGGAGGCCTTTGCTGGGAAATGAAATATCTTCACCTAAAAACTAGACAGAAGCATTTTCAGAAACATCATTGCGATGTGTGCATTCAACTCACAGGGTTGAACCTTCCTTTTGATAGAGCAGTTTTGAAACACACCTTGTGTAGAATCTGCAAGTGGATATTTGGAGCGCTTTGAGGCCTACGCTGGAAAAGGGAATATCTTCACATAAACACTAGACAGAAGCATTCTCAGAAACTTCTTTGTGATGTGCGCATTCAACTCACAGAGTTGAAGCGGCCTTTTGATAGAGCCGTTTGGGAACAGCCTTTTTGTAACATCTGCAAGTGGATATTTGGAGCGATTTGAGGCCTATGATGGAAAGGGAAATATCTTCACATAGAAACTAGACAGAAGCCTCCTCAGAAACTTCTGTGTGATGAGTGCATTCAACTCACAGACTTGAACCTTCCTTTTGATAGAGAAGTTTAGAAACACTCTTGCAGAGGCATCTGAATGAGGATCTTGGGAGCGCTTCGAGGCCAATGCTGGGAAACGAAATATCATCACATAGAAACTAGACAGAAGGATTCTCAGAAACTTCTTGGTGATGAGTGCGTTCCACTCACAGACTTGAACGTTCCTCTTGAGAGAACACTTTTGAAACACTCCTTTTGTAGAATCTGCAAGTGTTTATTTGGAGCGCTTTGAGGCCTATGTTGGAAAAGGAAATATCTTCCCATATAAACTAGACAGAAGCATTCTCAGAAACTTCTTTACGATGAGTGCATTCAACTCACAGACTTGAAGCTTCCTTTGGAAAGAGCAGTTTTGAAACACTCTTTTTGTAGAATCTGCAAGTGGATATGTGGAGCGCTTTGAGGCCTCTGCTGGAAAAGGAAATATCTTCACAGAAACACTAGACAGAAGCATTCTCAGAAACGTCTTGGTCATGTGTGCATTGAACTCACAGAGTTGAACCTTCCTTTTGATAGAGAAGTTTGGAAGCACTCTTTTAGTAGAATCTTCAGGTGGATGTATGGAGTGCTTTGAGGCCTATGCTGGAAAAGGAAATGTCTTCACGTAGAAACGAGACAAAGGCATTCTCAGAAAGGTCCCTGTGCCTTGTGCATTCAACTCACAGAGTTCAGCCTTCTTTTTGATAGAGCAGTTTCGAAACACTCTTTTTGTAGAGTCTGCAAGTGGATAATTGGAGCGCTTTGATGCCTATGCTGCAAAAGGAAATATCATTGCATAAAAACTAGATGGAAGCACTCTCACAAACTTCTTTGTGGTGAGTGCATTCAACTCACAGAGTTGAACCTTCGTTTTGATAGACCCGTTTTGAAACACTGTTTTTGTAGTATTCGCAAGTGGATATTTGGAGCGCGTTGAGGCTGGAGTTGGAAAAGGAAATCTCTTCACGTACAAGCTAGACGGAAGCATTCTCCGAAACTTCTTTGTCACGTGGGGATTGAACTCACAGAGTTGAACCTTCCTTTTCGTAGAGCGGTTCTGCAAGACTCTTTTTGTGGAAACTGCAAGTGGATATTTGGTGCGATTGGGGCATCCAGTGGAAAGGATCATACATTACGATGAAAACTAGATTGAACTATTCTCAGAAACTTCTCTGCGACGAGTGCCTTCTACTCACAGAGTCGAACCTTCCTTTTGAGAGAACAGTTTTGAAACACTCTTTCTGTGGACTCTGCAAGGGGATCACTTTGTCGCTTTGATGCCTAGGCTGGAAAAGGAAATATCTTCACACGAAAACAAGACAGAAGCATTCTCAGAAACCTTTTCTGATGTGCGCATTCAACTCACCGAGTTGAACCTTCCTTTTGATAGAGCAGTTTTGAAACACTCTTTTTGTAGAATCTGCAAGTGGAGATTTGGAGTGCTCTGAGTCCTACCCTGGAAAAGGAAATAACTTCACTTAGAACCTAGACGGAAGCATTCTCAGAGACTTCCCTGTGCTTTCTGCATTCCACTCACAGAGTTGAACCTTCCTTTTGATAGAACAGCTTTGAAACGCTCTTTTTGTAGAATCTGCAAGTCGATACTTGGAACGCTTTGAGGCCTAGGCTGGAAAAGGAAATATCTTCACATAAAAACTAGAGAGAAGCATTCTCAGAAACTTCTTTGTGATCTGTGCATTCAACCCACAGAGTTGAAGCTTCCCTTTGCTATAGCAGTTTTGAAACTCTCTTTGAGTAGAATCTTCCAGGGGATATTCGGTGTGCCGAGAGGCCAACACTGGAAAAGGAAATATCTTCACTTGAAAACTAGACGGAAGCGTTCTCAGAAACTACCCTGTGCTTTATGCATTCAACTCACAGAGAGGACTCTTCCTTTGGAGAGCGCAGTTTTGAAACACTCTTTTTGCAGAATTTGCTAGGGGATGTTTGGAGCTTTTGGAGGCCTATGCTGGAAAAGGAAATATCTTCACAAACCAACTAGACGGAAGCATTCTCACAAACTTCTTTGTGATGAGTGCCTTCAACTCACAGACTTGAACCTTCCTTTTGAAAGAGCAGTTTTGAAACACTCCTTTTGTAGAATCTGCAAGTGGATATTTGGAGCGTTTGGAGGCCTTTGCTGGGAAATGAAATATCTTCACCTAAAAACTAGACAGAAGCATTTTCAGAAACATCATTGCGATGTGTGCATTCAACTCACAGGGTTGAACCTTCCTTTTGATAGAGCAGTTTTGAAACACACCTTGTGTAGAATCTGCAAGTGGATATTTGGAGCGCTTTGAGGCCTACGCTGGAAAAGGGAATATCTTCACATAAACACTAGACAGAAGCATTCTCAGAAACTTCTTTGTGATGTGCGCATTCAACTCACAGAGTTGAAGCGGCCTTTTGATAGAGCCGTTTGGGAACAGCCTTTTTGTAACATCTGCAAGTGGATATTTGGAGCGATTTGAGGCCTATGATGGAAAGGGAAATATCTTCACATAGAAACTAGACAGAAGCCTCCTCAGAAACTTCTGTGTGATGAGTGCATTCAACTCACAGACTTGAACCTTCCTTTTGATAGAGAAGTTTAGAAACACTCTTGCAGAGGCATCTGAATGAGGATCTTGGGAGCGCTTCGAGGCCAATGCTGGGAAACGAAATATCATCACATAGAAACTAGACAGAAGGATTCTCAGAAACTTCTTGGTGATGAGTGCGTTCCACTCACAGACTTGAACGTTCCTCTTGAGAGAACACTTTTGAAACACTCCTTTTGTAGAATCTGCAAGTGTTTATTTGGAGCGCTTTGAGGCCTATGTTGGAAAAGGAAATATCTTCCCATATAAACTAGACAGAAGCATTCTCAGAAACTTCTTTACGATGAGTGCATTCAACTCACAGACTTGAAGCTTCCTTTGGAAAGAGCAGTTTTGAAACACTCTTTTTGTAGAATCTGCAAGTGGATATGTGGAGCGCTTTGAGGCCTCTGCTGGAAAAGGAAATATCTTCACAGAAACACTAGACAGAAGCATTCTCAGAAACGTCTTGGTCATGTGTGCATTGAACTCACAGAGTTGAACCTTCCTTTTGATAGAGAAGTTTGGAAGCACTCTTTTAGTAGAATCTTCAGGTGGATGTATGGAGTGCTTTGAGGCCTATGCTGGAAAAGGAAATGTCTTCACGTAGAAACGAGACAAAGGCATTCTCAGAAAGGTCCCTGTGCCTTGTGCATTCAACTCACAGAGTTCAGCCTTCTTTTTGATAGAGCAGTTTCGAAACACTCTTTTTGTAGAGTCTGCAAGTGGATAATTGGAGCGCTTTGATGCCTATGCTGCAAAAGGAAATATCACTGCATAAAAACTAGATGGAAGCACTCTCACAAACTTCTTTGTGGTGAGTGCATTCAACTCACAGAGTTGAACCTTCGTTTTGATAGACCCGTTTTGAAACACTGTTTTTGTAGTATGCGCAAGTGGATATTTGGAGCGCGTTGAGGCTGGAGTTGGAAAAGGAAATCTCTTCACGTACAAGCTAGACGGAAGCATTCTCCGAAACTTCTTTGTCACGTGGGGATTGAACTCACAGAGTTGAACCTTCCTTTTCGTAGAGCGGTTCTGCAAGACTCTTTTTGTGGAAACTGCAAGTGGATATTTGGTGCGATTGGGGCATCCAGTGGAAAGGATCATACATTACGATGAAAACTAGATTGAACTATTCTCAGAAACTTCTCTGCGACGAGTGCCTTCTACTCACAGAGTCGAACCTTCCTTTCGAGAGAACAGTTTTGAAACACTCTTTCTGTGGACTCTGCAAGGGGATCACTAGGTCGCTTTGATGCCTAGGCTGGAAAAGGAAATATCTTCACACGAAAACAAGACAGAAGCATTCTCAGAAACCTTTTCTGATGTGCGCATTCAACTCACCGAGTTGAACCTTCCTTTTCATAGAGCAGTTTTGAAACACTCTTTTTGTAGAATCTGCAAGTGGAGATTTGGAGTGCTCTGAGTCCTACCCTGGAAAAGGAAATAACTTCACTTAGAACCTAGACGGAAGCATTCTCAGAGACTTCCCTGTGTTTTCTGCATTCAACTCACAGAGTTGAACCTTCCTTTCGATAGAACAGCTTTGAAACGCTCTTTTTGTAGAATCTGCAAGTCGATACTTGGAACGCTCTGAGTCCTAACCTGGAAAAGGAAATAACTTCACTTAGAACCTAGACGGAAGCATTCTCAGAGACTTCCCTGTGCTTTCTGCATTCAACTCACAGAGTTGAACCTTCCTTTTGATAGAACAGCTTTGAAACGCTCTTTTTGTAGAATCTGCAAGTCGATACTTGGAACGCTTTGAGGCCTATGCTGGAAAAGGAAATATCTTCACATAAAAACTAGAGAGAAGCATTCTCAGAAACTCCTTTGTGATCTGCGCATTCAACCCACAGAGTTGAAGCTTCCCTTTGCTATAGCAGTTTTGAAACTCTCTTTGAGTAGAATCTTCCAGGGGATATTCGGTGTGCCGAGAGGCCAACACTGGAAAAGGAAATATCTTCACTTGAAAACTAGACGGAAGCGTTCTCAGAAACTACCCTGTGCTTTGTGCATTCAACTCACAGAGAGGACTCTTCCTTTGGAGAGCGCAGTTTTGAAACACTCTTTTTGCAGAATTTGCTAGGGGATGTTTGGGGCTTTTGGAGGCCTATGCTGGAAAAGGAAATATCTTCACGTAAACACTAGACAGAAGCATTCTCAGAAACTTCTTTGTGATGTGCGCATTCAACTCACAGAGTTGAAGCGGCCTTTTGAAAGAGCCGTTTGGGAACAGCCTTTTTGTAACATCTGCAAGTGGATATTTGGAGCGATTTGAGGCCTATGATGGAAAGGGAAATATCTTCATATAGAAACTACACAGAAGCCTCCTCAGAAACTTCTGTGTGATGAGTGCATTCAACTCACAGACTTGAACCTTCCTTTTGATAGAGAAGTTTAGAAACACTCTTGCAGAGGCATCTGAATGAGGATCTTGGGAGCGCTTCGAGGCCAATGCTGGGAAACGAAATATCATCACATAGAAACTAGACAGAAGGATTCTCAGAAACTTCTTGGTGATGAGTGCGTTCCACTCACAGACTTGAACGTTCCTCTTGAGAGAACACTTTTGAAACACTCCTTTTGTAGAATCTGCAAGTGTTTATTTGGAGCGCTTTGAGGCCTATGTTGGAAAAGGAAATATCTTCCCATATAAACTAGACAGAAGCATTCTCAGAAACTTCTTTATGATGAGTGCATTCAACTCACAGACTTGAAGCTTCCTTTGGAAAGAGCAGTTTTGAAACACTCTTTTTGTAGAATCTGCAAGTGGATATGTGGAGCGCATTGAGGCCTCTGCTGGAAAAGGGAATATCTTCACAGAAACACTAGACAGAAGCATTCTCAGAAACGTCTTGGTCATGTGTGCATTGAACTCACAGAGTTGAACCTTCCTTTTGATAGAGAAGTTTGGAAGCACTCTTTTAGTAGAATCTTCAGGTGGATGTATGGAGTGCTTTGAGGCCTATGCTGGAAAAGGAAATCTCTTCACGTAGAAACGAGACAAAGGCATTCTCAGAAAGGTCCCTGTGCCTTGTGCATTCAACTCAAAGAGTTCAGCCTTCTTTTTGATAGAACAGTTTCGAAACACTCTTTTTGTAGAGTCTGCAAGTGGATAATTGGAGCGCTTTGATGCCTATGCTGCAAAAGGAAATATCATTGCATAAAAACTAGATGGAAGCACTCTCACAAACTTCTTTGTGGTGAGTGCATTCAACTCACAGAGTTGAACCTTCGTTTTGATAGACCCGTTTTGAAACACTGTTTTTGTAGTATTCGCAATTGGATATTTGGATTGCGTTGAGGCTGGAGTTGGAAAAGGAAATCTCTTCACGTACAAGCTAGACGGAAGCATTCTCCGAAACTTCTTTGTCACGTGGGGATTGAACTCACAGAGTTGAACCTTCCTTTTCGTAGAGGGGTTCTGCAAGACTCTTTTTGTGGAAACTGCAAGTGGATATTTGGTGCGATTGGGGCATCCAGTGGAAAGGATCATACATTACGATGAAAACTAGATTGAACTATTCTCAGAAACTTCTCTGCGACGAGTGCCTTCTACTCACAGAGTCGAACCTTCCTTTTGAGAGAACAGTTTTGAAGCACTCTTTCTGTGGACTCTGCAAGGGGATCACTAGGTCGCTTTGATGCCTAGGCTGGAAAAGGAAATATCTTCACACGAAAACAAGACAGAAGCATTCTCAGAAACCTTTTCTGATGTGCGCATTCAACTCACCGAGTTGAACCTTCCTTTTGATAGAGCAGTTTTGAAACACTCTTTTTGTAGAATCTGCAAGTGGAGATTTGGAGTGCTCTGAGTCCTACCCTGGAAAAGGAAATAACTTCACTTAGAACCTAGACGGAAGCATTCTCGGAGACTTCCCTGTGCTTTCTGCACTCCACTCACAGAGTTGAACCTTCCTTTTGATAGAACAGCTTTGAAACGCTCTTTTTGTAGAATCTGCAAGTCGATACTTGGAACGCTTTGAGGCCTATGCTGGAAAAGGAAATATCTTCACATAAAAACTAGAGAGAAGCATTCTCAGAAACTTCTTTGTGATCTGCGCATTCAACCCACAGAGTTGAAGCTTCCCTTTGCTATAGCAGTTTTGAAACTCTCTTTGAGTAGAATCTTCCAGGGGATATTCGGTGTGCCGAGAGGCCAACACTGGAAAAGGAAATATCTTCACTTGAAAACTAGACGGAAGCGTTCTCAGAAACTACCCTGTGCTTTATGCATTCAACTCACAGAGAGGACTCTTCCTTTGGAGAGCGCAGTTTTGAAACACTCTTTTTGCAGAATTTGCTAGGGGATGTTTGGAGCTTTTGGAGGCCTATGCTGGAAAAGGAAATATCTTCACAAACCAACTAGACGGAAGCATTCTCACAAACTTCTTTGTGATGAGTGCCTTCAACTCACAGACTTGAACCTTCCTTTTGAAAGAGCAGTTTTGAAACACTCCTTTTGTAGAATCTGCAAGTGGATATTTGGAGCGTTTGGAGGCCTTTGCTGGGAAATGAAATATCTTCACCTAAAAACTAGACAGAAGCATTCTCAGAAACAACATTGCGATGTGTGCATTCAACTCACAGGGTTGAACCTTCCTTTTGATAGAGCAGTTTTGAAACACACCTTGTGTAGAATCTGCAAGTGGATATTTGGAGCGCTTTGAGGCCTATGCTGGAAAAGGGAATATCTTCACATAAACACTAGACAGAAGCATTCTCAGAAACTTCTTTGTGATGTGCGCATTCAACTCACAGAGTTGAAGCGGCCTTTTGATAGAGCCGTTTGGGAACAGCCCTTTTGTAACATCTGCAAGTGGATATTTGGAGCGATTTGAGGCCTATGATGGAAAGGGAAATATCTTCACATAGAAACTAGACAGAAGCCTCCTCAGAAACTTCTGTGTGATGAGTGCATTCAACTCACAGACTTGAACCTTCCTTTTGATAGAGAAGTTTAGAAACACTCTTGCAGAGGCATCGGAATGAGGATCTTGGGAGCGCTTCGAGGCCAATGCTGGGAAACGAAATATCATCACATAGAAAGTAGACAGAAGGATTCTCAGAAACTTCTTGGTGATGAGTGCGTTCCACTCACAGACTTGAACGTTCCTCTTGAGAGAACACTTTTGAAACACTCCTTTTGTAGAATCTGCAAGTGTTTATTTGGAGCGCTTTGAGGCCTATGTTGGAAAAGGAAATATCTTCCCATATAAACTAGACAGAAGCATTCTCAGAAACTTCTTTACGATGAGTGCATTCAACTCACAGACTTGAAGCTTCCTTTGGAAAGAGCAGTTTTGAAACACTCTTTTTGTAGAATCTGCAAGTGGATATGTGGAGCGCTTTGAGGCCTCTGCTGGAAAAGGAAATATCTTCACAGAAACACTAGACAGAAGCATTCTCAGAAACGTCTTGGTCATGTGTGCATTGAACTCACAGAGTTGAACCTTCCTTTTGATAGAGAAGTTTGGAAGCACTCTTTTAGTAGAATCTTCAGGTGGATGTATGGAGTGCTTTGAGGCCTATGCTGGAAAAGGAAATGTCTTCACGTAGAAACGAGACAAAGGCATTCTCAGAAAGGTCCCTGTGCCTTGTGCATTCAACTCACAGAGTTCAGCCTTCTTTTTGATAGAGCAGTTTCGAAACACTCTTTTTGTAGAGTCTGCAAGTGGATAATTGGAGCGCTTTGATGCCTATGCTGCAAAAGGAAATATCATTGCATAAAAACTAGATGGAAGCACTCTCACAAACTTCTTTGTGGTGAGTGCATTCAACTCACAGAGTTGAACCTTCGTTTTGATAGACCCGTTTTGAAACACTGTTTTTGTAGTATTCGCAAGTGGATATTTGGAGCGCGTTGAGGCTGGAGTTGGAAAAGGAAATCTCTTCACGTACAAGCTAGACGGAAGCATTCTCCGAAACTTCTTTGTCACGTGGGGATTGAACTCACAGAGTTGAACCTTCCTTTTCGTAGAGCGGTTCTGCAAGACTCTTTTTGTGGAAACTGCAAGTGGATATTTGGTGCGATTGGGGCATCCAGTGGAAAGGATCATACATTACGATGAAAACTAGATTGAACTATTCTCAGAAACTTCTCTGCGACGAGTGCCTTCTACTCACAGAGTCGAACCTTCCTTTTGAGAGAACAGTTTTGAAACACTCTTTCTGTGGACTCTGCAAGGGGATCACTTTGTCGCTTTGATGCCTAGGCTGGAAAAGGAAATATCTTCACACGAAAACAAGACAGAAGCATTCTCAGAAACCTTTTCTGATGTGCGCATTCAACTCACCGAGTTGAACCTTCCTTTTGATAGAGCAGTTTTGAAACACTCTTTTTGTAGAATCTGCAAGTGGAGATTTGGAGTGCTCTGAGTCCTACCCTGGAAAAGGAAATAACTTCACTTAGAACCTAGACGGAAGCATTCTCAGAGACTTCCCTGTGCTTTCTGCATTCCACTCACAGAGTTGAACCTTCCTTTTGATAGAACAGCTTTGAAACGCTCTTTTTGTAGAATCTGCAAGTCGATACTTGGAACGCTTTGAGGCCTAGGCTGGAAAAGGAAATATCTTCACATAAAAACTAGAGAGAAGCATTCTCAGAAACTTCTTGTGATCTGTGCATTCAACCCACAGAGTTGAAGCTTCCCTTTGCTATAGCAGTTTTGAAACTCTCTTTGAGTAGAATCTTCCAGGGGATATTCGGTGTGCCGAGAGGCCAACACTGGAAAAGGAAATATCTTCACTTGAAAACTAGACGGAAGCGTTCTCAGAAACTACCCTGTGCTTGATGCATTCAACTCACAGAGAGGACTCTTCCTTTGGAGAGCGCAGTTTTGAAACACTCTTTTTGCAGAATTTGCTAGGGGATGTTTGGAGCTTTTGGAGGCCTATGCTGGAAAAGGAAATATCTTCACAAACCAACTAGACGGAAGCATTCTCACAAACTTCTTTGTGATGAGTGCCTTCAACTCACAGACTTGAACCTTCCTTTTGAAAGAGCAGTTTTGAAACACTCCTTTTGTAGAATCTGCAAGTGGATATTTGGAGCGTTTGGAGGCCTTTGCTGGGAAATGAAATATCTTCACCTAAAAACTAGACAGAAGCATTTTCAGAAACATCATTGCGATGTGTGCATTCAACTCACAGGGTTGAACCTTCCTTTTGATAGAGCAGTTTTGAAACACACCTTGTGTAGAATCTGCAAGTGGATATTTGGAGCGCTTTGAGGCCTACGCTGGAAAAGGGAATATCTTCACATAAACACTAGACAGAAGCATTCTCAGAAACTTCTTTGTGATGTGCGCATTCAACTCACAGAGTTGAAGCGGCCTTTTGATAGAGCCGTTTGGGAACAGCCTTTTTGTAACATCTGCAAGTGGATATTTGGAGCGATTTGAGGCCTATGATGGAAAGGGAAATATCTTCACATAGAAACTAGACAGAAGCCTCCTCAGAAACTTCTGTGTGATGAGTGCATTCAACTCACAGACTTGAACCTTCCTTTTGATAGAGAAGTTTAGAAACACTCTTGCAGAGGCATCTGAATGAGGATCTTGGGAGCGCTTCGAGGCCAATGCTGGGAAACGAAATATCATCACATAGAAAGTAGACAGAAGGATTCTCAGAAACTTCTTGGTGATGAGTGCGTTCCACTCACAGACTTGAACGTTCCTCTTGAGAGAACACTTTTGAAACACTCCTTTTGTAGAATCTGCAAGTGTTTATTTGGAGCGCTTTGAGGCCTATGTTGGAAAAGGAAATATCTTCCCATATAAACTAGACAGAAGCATTCTCAGAAACTTCTTTACGATGAGTGCATTCAACTCACAGACTTGAAGCTTCCTTTGGAAAGAGCAGTTTTGAAACACTCTTTTTGTAGAATCTGCAAGTGGATATGTGGAGCGCTTTGAGGCCTCTGCTGGAAAAGGAAATATCTTCACAGAAACACTAGACAGAAGCATTCTCAGAAACGTCTTGGTCATGTGTGCATTGAACTCACAGAGTTGAACCTTCCTTTTGATAGAGAAGTTTGGAAGCACTCTTTTAGTAGAATCTTCAGGTGGATGTATGGAGTGCTTTGAGGCCTATGCTGGAAAAGGAAATCTCTTCACGTAGAAACGAGACAAAGGCATTCTCAGAAAGGTCCCTGTGCCTTGTGCATTCAACTCACAGAGTTCAGCCTTCTTTTTGATAGAGCAGTTTCGAAACACTCTTTTTGTAGAGTCTGCAAGTGGATAATTGGAGCGCTTTGATGCCTATGCTGCAAAAGGAAATATCATTGCATAAAAACTAGATGGAAGCACTCTCACAAACTTCTTTGTGGTGAGTGCATTCAACTCACAGAGTTGAACCTTCGTTTTGATAGACCCGTTTTGAAACACTGTTTTTGTAGTATTCGCAATTGGATATTTGGATTGCGTTGAGGCTGGAGTTGGAAAAGGAAATCTCTTCACGTACAAGCTAGACGGAAGCATTCTCCGAAACTTCTTTGTCACGTGGGGATTGAACTCACAGAGTTGAACCTTCCTTTTCGTAGAGGGGTTCTGCAAGACTCTTTTTGTGGAAACTGCAAGTGGATATTTGGTGCGATTGGGGCATCCAGTGGAAAGGATCATACATTACGATGAAAACTAGATTGAACTGTTCTCAGAAACTTCTCTGCGACGAGTGCCTTCTACTCACAGAGTCGAACCTTCCTTTTGAGAGAACAGTTTTGAAACACTCTTTCTGTGGACTCTGCAAGGGGATCACTAGGTCGCTTTGATGCCTAGGCTGGAAAAGGAAATATCTTCACACGAAAACAAGACAGAAGCATTCTCAGAAACCTTTTCTGATGTGCGCATTCAACTCACCGAGTTGAACCTTCCTTTTGATAGAGCAGTTTTGAAACACTCTTTTTGTAGAATCTGCAAGTGGAGATTTGGAGTGCTCTGAGTCCTACCCTGGAAAAGGAAATAACTTCACTTAGAACCTAGACGGAAGCATTCTCGGAGACTTCCCTGTGCTTTCTACACTCCACTCACAGAGTTGAACCTTCCTTTTGATAGAACAGCTTTGAAACGCTCTTTTTGTAGAATCTGCAAGTCGATACTTGGAACGCTTTGAGGCCTATGCTGGAAAAGGAAATATCTTCACATAAAAACTAGAGAGAAGCATTCTCAGAAACTTCTTTGTGATCTGCACATTCAACCCACAGAGTTGAAGCTTCCCTTTGCTATAGCAGTTTTGAAACTCTCTTTGAGTAGAATCTTCCAGGGGATATTCGGTGTGCCGAGAGGCCAACACTGGAAAAGGAAATATCTTCACTTGAAAACTAGACGGAAGCGTTCTCAGAAACTACCCTGTGCTTGATGCATTCAACTCACAGAGAGGACTCTTCCTTTGGAGAGCGCAGTTTTGAAACACTCTTTTTGCAGAATTTGCTAGGGGATGTTTGGAGCTTTTGGAGGCCTATGCTGGAAAAGGAAATATCTTCACAAACCAACTAGACGGAAGCATTCTCACAAACTTCTTTGTGATGAGTGCCTTCAACTCACAGACTTGAACCTTCCTTTTGAAAGAGCAGTTTTGAAACACTCCTTTTGTAGAATCTGCAAGTGGATATTTGGAGCGTTTGGAGGCCTTTGCTGGGAAATGAAATATCTTCACCTAAAAACTAGACAGAAGCATTCTCAGAAACAACATTGCGATGTGTGCATTCAACTCACAGGGTTGAACCTTCCTTTTGATAGAGCAGTTTTGAAACACACCTTGTGTAGAATCTGCAAGTGGATATTTGGAGCGCTTTGAGGCCTATGCTGGAAAAGGGAATATCTTCACATAAACACTAGACAGAAGCATTCTCAGAAACTTCTTTGTGATGTGCGCATTCAACTCACAGAGTTGAAGCGGCCTTTTGATAGAGCCGTTTGGGAACAGCCTTTTTGTAACATCTGCAAGTGGATATTTGGAGCGATTTGAGGCCTATGATGGAAAGGGAAATATCTTCACATAGAAACTAGACAGAAGCCTCCTCAGAAACTTCTGTGTGATGAGTGCATTCAACTCACAGACTTGAACCTTCCTTTTGATAGAGAAGTTTAGAAACACTCTTGCAGAGGCATCTGAATGAGGATCTTGGGAGCGCTTCGAGGCCAATGCTGGGAAACGAAATATCATCACATAGAAACTAGACAGAAGGATTCTCAGAAACTTCTTGGTGATGAGTGCGTTCCACTCACAGACTTGAACGTTCCTCTTGAGAGAACACTTTTGAAACACTCCTTTTGTAGAATCTGCAAGTGTTTATTTGGAGCGCTTTGAGGCCTATGTTGGAAAAGGAAATATCTTCCCATATAAACTAGACAGAAGCATTCTCAGAAACTTCTTTACGATGAGTGCATTCAACTCACAGACTTGAAGCTTCCTTTGGAAAGAGCAGTTTTGAAACACTCTTTTTGTAGAATCTGCAAGTGGATATGTGGAGCGCTTTGAGGCCTCTGCTGGAAAAGGAAATATCTTCACAGAAACACTAGACAGAAGCATTCTCAGAAACGTCTTGGTCATGTGTGCATTGAACTCACAGAGTTGAACCTTCCTTTTGATAGAGAAGTTTGGAAGCACTCTTTTAGTAGAATCTTCAGGTGGATGTATGGAGTGCTTTGAGGCCTATGCTGGAAAAGGAAATGTCTTCACGTAGAAACGAGACAAAGGCATTCTCAGAAAGGTCCCTGTGCCTTGTGCATTCAACTCACAGAGTTCAGCCTTCTTTTTGATAGAGCAGTTTCGAAACACTCTTTTTGTAGAGTCTGCAAGTGGATAATTGGAGCGCTTTGATGCCTATGCTGCAAAAGGAAATATCATTGCATAAAAACTAGATGGAAGCACTCTCACAAACTTCTTTGTGGTGAGTGCATTCAACTCACAGAGTTGAACCTTCGTTTTGATAGACCCGTTTTGAAACACTGTTTTTGTAGTATTCGCAAGTGGATATTTGGAGCGCGTTGAGGCTGGAGTTGGAAAAGGAAATCTCTTCACGTACAAGCTAGACGGAAGCATTCTCCGAAACTTCTTTGTCACGTGGGGATTGAACTCACAGAGTTGAACCTTCCTTTTCGTAGAGCGGTTCTGCAAGACTCTTTTTGTGGAAACTGCAAGTGGATATTTGGTGCGATTGGGGCATCCAGTGGAAAGGATCATACATTACGATGAAAACTAGATTGAACTATTCTCAGAAACTTCTCTGCGACGAGTGCCTTCTACTCACAGAGTCGAACCTTCCTTTTGAGAGAACAGTTTTGAAACACTCTTTCTGTGGACTCTGCAAGGGGATCACTTTGTCGCTTTGATGCCTAGGCTGGAAAAGGAAATATCTTCACACGAAAACAAGACAGAAGCATTCTCAGAAACCTTTTCTGATGTGCGCATTCAACTCACCGAGTTGAACCTTCCTTTTGATAGAGCAGTTTTGAAACACTCTTTTTGTAGAATCTGCAAGTGGAGATTTGGAGTGCTCTGAGTCCTACCCTGGAAAAGGAAATAACTTCACTTAGAACCTAGACGGAAGCATTCTCAGAGACTTCCCTGTGCTTTCTGCATTCCACTCACAGAGTTGAACCTTCCTTTTGATAGAACAGCTTTGAAACGCTCTTTTTGTAGAATCTGCAAGTCGATACTTGGAACGCTTTGAGGCCTAGGCTGGAAAAGGAAATATCTTCACATAAAAACTAGAGAGAAGCATTCTCAGAAACTTCTTTGTGATCTGTGCATTCAACCCACAGAGTTGAAGCTTCCCTTTGCTATAGCAGTTTTGAAACTCTCTTTGAGTAGAATCTTCCAGGGGATATTCGGTGTGCCGAGAGGCCAACACTGGAAAAGGAAATATCTTCACTTGAAAACTAGACGGAAGCGTTCTCAGAAACTACCCTGTGCTTTATGCATTCAACTCACAGAGAGGACTCTTCCTTTGGAGAGCGCAGTTTTGAAACACTCTTTTTGCAGAATTTGCTAGGGGATGTTTGGAGCTTTTGGAGGCCTATGCTGGAAAAGGAAATATCTTCACAAACCAACTAGACGGAAGCATTCTCACAAACTTCTTTGTGATGAGTGCCTTCAACTCACAGACTTGAACCTTCCTTTTGAAAGAGCAGTTTTGAAACACTCCTTTTGTAGAATCTGCAAGTGGATATTTGGAGCGTTTGGAGGCCTTTGCTGGGAAATGAAATATCTTCACCTAAAAACTAGACAGAAGCATTTTCAGAAACATCATTGCGATGTGTGCATTCAACTCACAGGGTTGAACCTTCCTTTTGATAGAGCAGTTTTGAAACACACCTTGTGTAGAATCTGCAAGTGGATATTTGGAGCGCTTTGAGGCCTACGCTGGAAAAGGGAATATCTTCACATAAACACTAGACAGAAGCATTCTCAGAAACTTCTTTGTGATGTGCGCATTCAACTCACAGAGTTGAAGCGGCCTTTTGATAGAGCCGTTTGGGAACAGCCTTTTTGTAACATCTGCAAGTGGATATTTGGAGCGATTTGAGGCCTATGATGGAAAGGGAAATATCTTCACATAGAAACTAGACAGAAGCCTCCTCAGAAACTTCTGTGTGATGAGTGCATTCAACTCACAGACTTGAACCTTCCTTTTGATAGAGAAGTTTAGAAACACTCTTGCAGAGGCATCTGAATGAGGATCTTGGGAGCGCTTCGAGGCCAATGCTGGGAAACGAAATATCATCACATAGAAACTAGACAGAAGGATTCTCAGAAACTTCTTGGTGATGAGTGCGTTCCACTCACAGACTTGAACGTTCCTCTTGAGAGAACACTTTTGAAACACTCCTTTTGTAGAATCTGCAAGTGTTTATTTGGAGCGCTTTGAGGCCTATGTTGGAAAAGGAAATATCTTCCCATATAAACTAGACAGAAGCATTCTCAGAAACTTCTTTACGATGAGTGCATTCAACTCACAGACTTGAAGCTTCCTTTGGAAAGAGCAGTTTTGAAACACTCTTTTTGTAGAATCTGCAAGTGGATATGTGGAGCGCTTTGAGGCCTCTGCTGGAAAAGGAAATATCTTCACAGAAACACTAGACAGAAGCATTCTCAGAAACGTCTTGGTCATGTGTGCATTGAACTCACAGAGTTGAACCTTCCTTTTGATAGAGAAGTTTGGAAGCACTCTTTTAGTAGAATCTTCAGGTGGATGTATGGAGTGCTTTGAGGCCTATGCTGGAAAAGGAAATGTCTTCACGTAGAAACGAGACAAAGGCATTCTCAGAAAGGTCCCTGTGCCTTGTGCATTCAACTCACAGAGTTCAGCCTTCTTTTTGATAGAGCAGTTTCGAAACACTCTTTTTGTAGAGTCTGCAAGTGGATAATTGGAGCGCTTTGATGCCTATGCTGCAAAAGGAAATATCATTGCATAAAAACTAGATGGAAGCACTCTCACAAACTTCTTTGTGGTGAGTGCATTCAACTCACAGAGTTGAACCTTCGTTTTGATAGACCCGTTTTGAAACACTGTTTTTGTAGTATGCGCAAGTGGATATTTGGAGCGCGTTGAGGCTGGAGTTGGAAAAGGAAATCTCTTCACGTACAAGCTAGACGGAAGCATTCTCCGAAACTTCTTTGTCACGTGGGGATTGAACTCACAGAGTTGAACCTTCCTTTTCGTAGAGCGGTTCTGCAAGACTCTTTTTGTGGAAACTGCAAGTGGATATTTGGTGCGATTGGGGCATCCAGTGGAAAGGATCATACATTACGATGAAAACTAGATTGAACTATTCTCAGAAACTTCTCTGCGACGAGTGCCTTCTACTCACAGAGTCGAACCTTCCTTTCGAGAGAACAGTTTTGAAACACTCTTTCTGTGGACTCTGCAAGGGGATCACTAGGTCGCTTTGATGCCTAGGCTGGAAAAGGAAATATCTTCACACGAAAACAAGACAGAAGCATTCTCAGAAACCTTTTCTGATGTGCGCATTCAACTCACCGAGTTGAACCTTCCTTTTCATAGAGCAGTTTTGAAACACTCTTTTTGTAGAATCTGCAAGTGGAGATTTGGAGTGCTCTGAGTCCTACCCTGGAAAAGGAAATAACTTCACTTAGAACCTAGACGGAAGCATTCTCAGAGACTTCCCTGTGTTTTCTGCATTCAACTCACAGAGTTGAACCTTCCTTTCGATAGAACAGCTTTGAAACGCTCTTTTTGTAGAATCTGCAAGTCGATACTTGGAACGCTCTGAGTCCTAACCTGGAAAAGGAAATAACTTCACTTAGAACCTAGACGGAAGCATTCTCAGAGACTTCCCTGTGCTTTCTGCATTCAACTCACAGAGTTGAACCTTCCTTTTGATAGAACAGCTTTGAAACGCTCTTTTTGTAGAATCTGCAAGTCGATACTTGGAACGCTTTGAGGCCTATGCTGGAAAAGGAAATATCTTCACATAAAAACTACAGAGAAGCATTCTCAGAAACTCCTTTGTGATCTGCGCATTCAACCCACAGAGTTGAAGCTTCCCTTTGCTATAGCAGTTTTGAAACTCTCTTTGAGTAGAATCTTCCAGGGGATATTCGGTGTGCCGAGAGGCCAACACTGGAAAAGGAAATATCTTCACTTGAAAACTAGACGGAAGCGTTCTCAGAAACTACCCTGTGCTTTATGCATTCAACTCACAGAGAGGACTCTTCCTTTGGAGAGCGCAGTTTTGAAACACTCTTTTTGCAGAATTTGCTAGGGGATGTTTGGGGCTTTTGGAGGCCTATGCTGGAAAAGGAAATATCTTCACGTAAACACTAGACAGAAGCATTCTCAGAAACTTCTTTGTGATGTGCGCATTCAACTCACAGAGTTGAAGCGGCCTTTTGATAGAGCCGTTTGGGAACAGCCTTTTTGTAACATCTGCAAGTGGATATTTGGAGCGATTTGAGGCCTATGATGGAAAGGGAAATATCTTCATATAGAAACTACACAGAAGCCTCCTCAGAAACTTCTGTGTGATGAGTGCATTCAACTCACAGACTTGAACCTTCCTTTTGATAGAGAAGTTTAGAAACACTCTTGCAGAGGCATCTGAATGAGGATCTTGGGAGCGCTTCGAGGCCAATGCTGGGAAACGAAATATCATCACATAGAAACTAGACAGAAGGATTCTCAGAAACTTCTTGGTGATGAGTGCGTTCCACTCACAGACTTGAACGTTCCTATTGAGAGAACACTTTTGAAACACTCCTTTTGTAGAATCTGCAAGTGTTTATTTGGAGCGCTTTGAGGCCTATGTTGGAAAAGGAAATATCTTCCCATATAAACTAGACAGAAGCATTCTCAGAAACTTCTTTATGATGAGTGCATTCAACTCACAGACTTGAAGCTTCCTTTGGAAAGAGCAGTTTTGAAACACTCTTTTTGTAGAATCTGCAAGTGGATATGTGGAGCGCATTGAGGCCTCTGCTGGAAAAGGGAATATCTTCACAGAAACACTAGACAGAAGCATTCTCAGAAACGTCTTGGTCATGTGTGCATTGAACTCACAGAGTTGAACCTTCCTTTTGATAGAGAAGTTTGGAAGCACTCTTTTAGTAGAATCTTCAGGTGGATGTATGGAGTGCTTTGAGGCCTATGCTGGAAAAGGAAATCTCTTCACGTAGAAACGAGACAAAGGCATTCTCAGAAAGGTCCCTGTGCCTTGTGCATTCAACTCACAGAGTTCAGCCTTCTTTTTGATAGAACAGTTTCGAAACACTCTTTTTGTAGAGTCTGCAAGTGGATAATTGGAGCGCTTTGATGCCTATGCTGCAAAAGGAAATATCATTGCATAAAAACTAGATGGAAGCACTCTCACAAACTTCTTTGTGGTGAGTGCATTCAACTCACAGAGTTGAACCTTCGTTTTGATAGACCCGTTTTGAAACACTGTTTTTGTAGTATTCGCAATTGGATATTTGGATTGCGTTGAGGCTGGAGTTGGAAAAGGAAATCTCTTCACGTACAAGCTAGACGGAAGCATTCTCCGAAACTTCTTTGTCACGTGGGGATTGAACTCACAGAGTTGAACCTTCCTTTTCGTAGAGGGGTTCTGCAAGACTCTTTTTGTGGAAACTGCAAGTGGATATTTGGTGCGATTGGGGCATCCAGTGGAAAGGATCATACATTACGATGAAAACTAGATTGAACTATTCTCAGAAACTTCTCTGCGACGAGTGCCTTCTACTCACAGAGTCGAACCTTCCTTTTGAGAGAACAGTTTTGAAGCACTCTTTCTGTGGACTCTGCAAGGGGATCACTAGGTCGCTTTGATGCCTAGGCTGGAAAAGGAAATATCTTCACACGAAAACAAGACAGAAGCATTCTCAGAAACCTTTTCTGATGTGCGCATTCAACTCACCGAGTTGAACCTTCCTTTTGATAGAGCAGTTTTGAAACACTCTTTTTGTAGAATCTGCAAGTGGAGATTTGGAGTGCTCTGAGTCCTACCCTGGAAAAGGAAATAACTTCACTTAGAAACTAGACGGAAGCATTCTCGGAGACTTCCCTGTGCTTTCTGCACTCCACTCACAGAGTTGAACCTTCCTTTTGATAGAACAGCTTTGAAACGCTCTTTTTGTAGAATCTGCAAGTCGATACTTGGAACGCTTTGAGGCCTATGCTGGAAAAGGAAATATCTTCACATAAAAACTAGAGAGAAGCATTCTCAGAAACTTCTTTGTGATCTGCGCATTCAACCCACAGAGTTGAAGCTTCCCTTTGCTATAGCAGTTTTGAAACTCTCTTTGAGTAGAATCTTCCAGGGGATATTCGGTGTGCCGAGAGGCCAACACTGGAAAAGGAAATATCTTCACTTGAAAACTAGACGGAAGCGTTCTCAGAAACTACCCTGTGCTTGATGCATTCAACTCACAGAGAGGACTCTTCCTTTGGAGAGCGCAGTTTTGAAACACTCTTTTTGCAGAATTTGCTAGGGGATGTTTGGAGCTTTTGGAGGCCTATGCTGGAAAAGGAAATATCTTCACAAACCAACTAGACGGAAGCATTCTCACAAACTTCTTTGTGATGAGTGCCTTCAACTCACAGACTTGAACCTTCCTTTTGAAAGAGCAGTTTTGAAACACTCCTTTTGTAGAATCTGCAAGTGGATATTTGGAGCGTTTGGAGGCCTTTGCTGGGAAATGAAATATCTTCACCTAAAAACTAGACAGAAGCATTCTCAGAAACAACATTGCGATGTGTGCATTCAACTCACAGGGTTGAACCTTCCTTTTGATAGAGCAGTTTTGAAACACACCTTGTGTAGAATCTGCAAGTGGATATTTGGAGCGCTTTGAGGCCTATGCTGGAAAAGGGAATATCTTCACATAAACACTAGACAGAAGCATTCTCAGAAACTTCTTTGTGATGTGCGCATTCAACTCACAGAGTTGAAGCGGCCTTTTGATAGAGCCGTTTGGGAACAGCCTTTTTGTAACATCTGCAAGTGGATATTTGGAGCGATTTGAGGCCTATGATGGAAAGGGAAATATCTTCACATAGAAACTAGACAGAAGCCTCCTCAGAAACTTCTGTGTGATGAGTGCATTCAACTCACAGACTTGAACCTTCCTTTTGATAGAGAAGTTTAGAAACACTCTTGCAGAGGCATCTGAATGAGGATCTTGGGAGCGCTTCGAGGCCAATGCTGGGAAACGAAATATCATCACATAGAAACTAGACAGAAGGATTCTCAGAAACTTCTTGGTGATGAGTGCGTTCCACTCACAGACTTGAACGTTCCTCTTGAGAGAACACTTTTGAAACACTCCTTTTGTAGAATCTGCAAGTGTTTATTTGGAGCGCTTTGAGGCCTATGTTGGAAAAGGAAATATCTTCCCATATAAACTAGACAGAAGCATTCTCAGAAACTTCTTTACGATGAGTGCATTCAACTCACAGACTTGAAGCTTCCTTTGGAAAGAGCAGTTTTGAAACACTCTTTTTGTAGAATCTGCAAGTGGATATGTGGAGCGCTTTGAGGCCTCTGCTGGAAAAGGAAATATCTTCACAGAAACACTAGACAGAAGCATTCTCAGAAACGTCTTGGTCATGTGTGCATTGAACTCACAGAGTTGAACCTTCCTTTTGATAGAGAAGTTTGGAAGCACTCTTTTAGTAGAATCTTCAGGTGGATGTATGGAGTGCTTTGAGGCCTATGCTGGAAAAGGAAATGTCTTCACGTAGAAACGAGACAAAGGCATTCTCAGAAAGGTCCCTGTGCCTTGTGCATTCAACTCACAGAGTTCAGCCTTCTTTTTGATAGAGCAGTTTCGAAACACTCTTTTTGTAGAGTCTGCAAGTGGATAATTGGAGCGCTTTGATGCCTATGCTGCAAAAGGAAATATCATTGCATAAAAACTAGATGGAAGCACTCTCACAAACTTCTTTGTGGTGAGTGCATTCAACTCACAGAGTTGAACCTTCGTTTTGATAGACCCGTTTTGAAACACTGTTTTTGTAGTATTCGCAAGTGGATATTTGGAGCGCGTTGAGGCTGGAGTTGGAAAAGGAAATCTCTTCACGTACAAGCTAGACGGAAGCATTCTCCGAAACTTCTTTGTCACGTGGGGATTGAACTCACAGAGTTGAACCTTCCTTTTCGTAGAGCGGTTCTGCAAGACTCTTTTTGTGGAAACTGCAAGTGGATATTTGGTGCGATTGGGGCATCCAGTGGAAAGGATCATACATTACGATGAAAACTAGATTGAACTATTCTCAGAAACTTCTCTGCGACGAGTGCCTTCTACTCACAGAGTCGAACCTTCCTTTTGAGAGAACAGTTTTGAAACACTCTTTCTGTGGACTCTGCAAGGGGATCACTTTGTCGCTTTGATGCCTAGGCTGGAAAAGGAAATATCTTCACACGAAAACAAGACAGAAGCATTCTCAGAAACCTTTTCTGATGTGCGCATTCAACTCACCGAGTTGAACCTTCCTTTTGATAGAGCAGTTTTGAAACACTCTTTTTGTAGAATCTGCAAGTGGAGATTTGGAGTGCTCTGAGTCCTACCCTGGAAAAGGAAATAACTTCACTTAGAACCTAGACGGAAGCATTCTCAGAGACTTCCCTGTGCTTTCTGCATTCCACTCACAGAGTTGAACCTTCCTTTTGATAGAACAGCTTTGAAACGCTCTTTTTGTAGAATCTGCAAGTCGATACTTGGAACGCTTTGAGGCCTAGGCTGGAAAAGGAAATATCTTCACATAAAAACTAGAGAGAAGCATTCTCAGAAACTTCTTTGTGATCTGTGCATTCAACCCACAGAGTTGAAGCTTCCCTTTGCTATAGCAGTTTTGAAACTCTCTTTGAGTAGAATCTTCCAGGGGATATTCGGTGTGCCGAGAGGCCAACACTGGAAAAGGAAATATCTTCACTTGAAAACTAGACGGAAGCGTTCTCAGAAACTACCCTGTGCTTTATGCATTCAACTCACAGAGAGGACTCTTCCTTTGGAGAGCGCAGTTTTGAAACACTCTTTTTGCAGAATTTGCTAGGGGATGTTTGGAGCTTTTGGAGGCCTATGCTGGAAAAGGAAATATCTTCACAAACCAACTAGACGGAAGCATTCTCACAAACTTCTTTGTGATGAGTGCCTTCAACTCACAGACTTGAACCTTCCTTTTGAAAGAGCAGTTTTGAAACACTCCTTTTGTAGAATCTGCAAGTGGATATTTGGAGCGTTTGGAGGCCTTTGCTGGGAAATGAAATATCTTCACCTAAAAACTAGACAGAAGCATTTTCAGAAACATCATTGCGATGTGTGCATTCAACTCACAGGGTTGAACCTTCCTTTTGATAGAGCAGTTTTGAAACACACCTTGTGTAGAATCTGCAAGTGGATATTTGGAGCGCTTTGAGGCCTACGCTGGAAAAGGGAATATCTTCACATAAACACTAGACAGAAGCATTCTCAGAAACTTCTTTGTGATGTGCGCATTCAACTCACAGAGTTGAAGCGGCCTTTTGATAGAGCCGTTTGGGAACAGCCTTTTTGTAACATCTGCAAGTGGATATTTGGAGCGATTTGAGGCCTATGATGGAAAGGGAAATATCTTCACATAGAAACTAGACAGAAGCCTCCTCAGAAACTTCTGTGTGATGAGTGCATTCAACTCACAGACTTGAACCTTCCTTTTGATAGAGAAGTTTAGAAACACTCTTGCAGAGGCATCTGAATGAGGATCTTGGGAGCGCTTCGAGGCCAATGCTGGGAAACGAAATATCATCACATAGAAACTAGACAGAAGGATTCTCAGAAACTTCTTGGTGATGAGTGCGTTCCACTCACAGACTTGAACGTTCCTCTTGAGAGAACACTTTTGAAACACTCCTTTTGTAGAATCTGCAAGTGTTTATTTGGAGCGCTTTGAGGCCTATGTTGGAAAAGGAAATATCTTCCCATATAAACTAGACAGAAGCATTCTCAGAAACTTCTTTACGATGAGTGCATTCAACTCACAGACTTGAAGCTTCCTTTGGAAAGAGCAGTTTTGAAACACTCTTTTTGTAGAATCTGCAAGTGGATATGTGGAGCGCTTTGAGGCCTCTGCTGGAAAAGGAAATATCTTCACAGAAACACTAGACAGAAGCATTCTCAGAAACGTCTTGGTCATGTGTGCATTGAACTCACAGAGTTGAACCTTCCTTTTGATAGAGAAGTTTGGAAGCACTCTTTTAGTAGAATCTTCAGGTGGATGTATGGAGTGCTTTGAGGCCTATGCTGGAAAAGGAAATGTCTTCACGTAGAAACGAGACAAAGGCATTCTCAGAAAGGTCCCTGTGCCTTGTGCATTCAACTCACAGAGTTCAGCCTTCTTTTTGATAGAGCAGTTTCGAAACACTCTTTTTGTAGAGTCTGCAAGTGGATAATTGGAGCGCTTTGATGCCTATGCTGCAAAAGGAAATATCATTGCATAAAAACTAGATGGAAGCACTCTCACAAACTTCTTTGTGGTGAGTGCATTCAACTCACAGAGTTGAACCTTCGTTTTGATAGACCCGTTTTGAAACACTGTTTTTGTAGTATGCGCAAGTGGATATTTGGAGCGCGTTGAGGCTGGAGTTGGAAAAGGAAATCTCTTCACGTACAAGCTAGACGGAAGCATTCTCCGAAACTTCTTTGTCACGTGGGGATTGAACTCACAGAGTTGAACCTTCCTTTTCGTAGAGCGGTTCTGCAAGACTCTTTTTGTGGAAACTGCAAGTGGATATTTGGTGCGATTGGGGCATCCAGTGGAAAGGATCATACATTACGATGAAAACTAGATTGAACTATTCTCAGAAACTTCTCTGCGACGAGTGCCTTCTACTCACAGAGTCGAACCTTCCTTTCGAGAGAACAGTTTTGAAACACTCTTTCTGTGGACTCTGCAAGGGGATCACTAGGTCGCTTTGATGCCTAGGCTGGAAAAGGAAATATCTTCACACGAAAACAAGACAGAAGCATTCTCAGAAACCTTTTCTGATGTGCGCATTCAACTCACCGAGTTGAACCTTCCTTTTCATAGAGCAGTTTTGAAACACTCTTTTTGTAGAATCTGCAAGTGGAGATTTGGAGTGCTCTGAGTCCTACCCTGGAAAAGGAAATAACTTCACTTAGAACCTAGACGGAAGCATTCTCAGAGACTTCCCTGTGTTTTCTGCATTCAACTCACAGAGTTGAACCTTCCTTTCGATAGAACAGCTTTGAAACGCTCTTTTTGTAGAATCTGCAAGTCGATACTTGGAACGCTCTGAGTCCTAACCTGGAAAAGGAAATAACTTCACTTAGAACCTAGACGGAAGCATTCTCAGAGACTTCCCTGTGCTTTCTGCATTCAACTCACAGAGTTGAACCTTCCTTTTGATAGAACAGCTTTGAAACGCTCTTTTTGTAGAATCTGCAAGTCGATACTTGGAACGCTTTGAGGCCTATGCTGGAAAAGGAAATATCTTCACATAAAAACTACAGAGAAGCATTCTCAGAAACTCCTTTGTGATCTGCGCATTCAACCCACAGAGTTGAAGCTTCCCTTTGCTATAGCAGTTTTGAAACTCTCTTTGAGTAGAATCTTCCAGGGGATATTCGGTGTGCCGAGAGGCCAACACTGGAAAAGGAAATATCTTCACTTGAAAACTAGACGGAAGCGTTCTCAGAAACTACCCTGTGCTTTATGCATTCAACTCACAGAGAGGACTCTTCCTTTGGAGAGCGCAGTTTTGAAACACTCTTTTTGCAGAATTTGCTAGGGGATGTTTGGGGCTTTTGGAGGCCTATGCTGGAAAAGGAAATATCTTCACGTAAACACTAGACAGAAGCATTCTCAGAAACTTCTTTGTGATGTGCGCATTCAACTCACAGAGTTGAAGCGGCCTTTTGATAGAGCCGTTTGGGAACAGCCTTTTTGTAACATCTGCAAGTGGATATTTGGAGCGATTTGAGGCCTATGATGGAAAGGGAAATATCTTCATATAGAAACTACACAGAAGCCTCCTCAGAAACTTCTGTGTGATGAGTGCATTCAACTCACAGACTTGAACCTTCCTTTTGATAGAGAAGTTTAGAAACACTCTTGCAGAGGCATCTGAATGAGGATCTTGGGAGCGCTTCGAGGCCAATGCTGGGAAACGAAATATCATCACATAGAAACTAGACAGAAGGATTCTCAGAAACTTCTTGGTGATGAGTGCGTTCCACTCACAGACTTGAACGTTCCTATTGAGAGAACACTTTTGAAACACTCCTTTTGTAGAATCTGCAAGTGTTTATTTGGAGCGCTTTGAGGCCTATGTTGGAAAAGGAAATATCTTCCCATATAAACTAGACAGAAGCATTCTCAGAAACTTCTTTATGATGAGTGCATTCAACTCACAGACTTGAAGCTTCCTTTGGAAAGAGCAGTTTTGAAACACTCTTTTTGTAGAATCTGCAAGTGGATATGTGGAGCGCATTGAGGCCTCTGCTGGAAAAGGGAATATCTTCACAGAAACACTAGACAGAAGCATTCTCAGAAACGTCTTGGTCATGTGTGCATTGAACTCACAGAGTTGAACCTTCCTTTTGATAGAGAAGTTTGGAAGCACTCTTTTAGTAGAATCTTCAGGTGGATGTATGGAGTGCTTTGAGGCCTATGCTGGAAAAGGAAATCTCTTCACGTAGAAACGAGACAAAGGCATTCTCAGAAAGGTCCCTGTGCCTTGTGCATTCAACTCACAGAGTTCAGCCTTCTTTTTGATAGAACAGTTTCGAAACACTCTTTTTGTAGAGTCTGCAAGTGGATAATTGGAGCGCTTTGATGCCTATGCTGCAAAAGGAAATATCATTGCATAAAAACTAGATGGAAGCACTCTCACAAACTTCTTTGTGGTGAGTGCATTCAACTCACAGAGTTGAACCTTCGTTTTGATAGACCCGTTTTGAAACACTGTTTTTGTAGTATTCGCAATTGGATATTTGGATTGCGTTGAGGCTGGAGTTGGAAAAGGAAATCTCTTCACGTACAAGCTAGACGGAAGCATTCTCCGAAACTTCTTTGTCACGTGGGGATTGAACTCACAGAGTTGAACCTTCCTTTTCGTAGAGGGGTTCTGCAAGACTCTTTTTGTGGAAACTGCAAGTGGATATTTGGTGCGATTGGGGCATCCAGTGGAAAGGATCATACATTACGATGAAAACTAGATTGAACTATTCTCAGAAACTTCTCTGCGACGAGTGCCTTCTACTCACAGAGTCGAACCTTCCTTTTGAGAGAACAGTTTTGAAGCACTCTTTCTGTGGACTCTGCAAGGGGATCACTAGGTCGCTTTGATGCCTAGGCTGGAAAAGGAAATATCTTCACACGAAAACAAGACAGAAGCATTCTCAGAAACCTTTTCTGATGTGCGCATTCAACTCACCGAGTTGAACCTTCCTTTTGATAGAGCAGTTTTGAAACACTCTTTTTGTAGAATCTGCAAGTGGAGATTTGGAGTGCTCTGAGTCCTACCCTGGAAAAGGAAATAACTTCACTTAGAAACTAGACGGAAGCATTCTCGGAGACTTCCCTGTGCTTTCTGCACTCCACTCACAGAGTTGAACCTTCCTTTTGATAGAACAGCTTTGAAACGCTCTTTTTGTAGAATCTGCAAGTCGATACTTGGAACGCTTTGAGGCCTATGCTGGAAAAGGAAATATCTTCACATAAAAACTAGAGAGAAGCATTCTCAGAAACTTCTTTGTGATCTGCGCATTCAACCCACAGAGTTGAAGCCTCCCTTTGCTATAGCAGTTTTGAAACTCTCTTTGAGTAGAATCTTCCAGGGGATATTCGGTGTGCCGAGAGGCCAACACTGGAAAAGGAAATATCTTCACTTGAAAACTAGACGGAAGCGTTCTCAGAAACTACCCTGTGCTTGATGCATTCAACTCACAGAGAGGACTCTTCCTTTGGAGAGCGCAGTTTTGAAACACTCTTTTTGCAGAATTTGCTAGGGGATGTTTGGAGCTTTTGGAGGCCTATGCTGGAAAAGGAAATATCTTCACAAACCAACTAGACGGAAGCATTCTCACAAACTTCTTTGTGATGAGTGCCTTCAACTCACAGACTTGAACCTTCCTTTTGAAAGAGCAGTTTTGAAACACTCCTTTTGTAGAATCTGCAAGTGGATATTTGGAGCGTTTGGAGGCCTTTGCTGGGAAATGAAATATCTTCACCTAAAAACTAGACAGAAGCATTCTCAGAAACAACATTGCGATGTGTGCATTCAACTCACAGGGTTGAACCTTCCTTTTGATAGAGCAGTTTTGAAACACACCTTGTGTAGAATCTGCAAGTGGATATTTGGAGCGCTTTGAGGCCTATGCTGGAAAAGGGAATATCTTCACATAAACACTAGACAGAAGCATTCTCAGAAACTTCTTTGTGATGTGCGCATTCAACTCACAGAGTTGAAGCGGCCTTTTGATAGAGCCGTTTGGGAACAGCCTTTTTGTAACATCTGCAAGTGGATATTTGGAGCGATTTGAGGCCTATGATGGAAAGGGAAATATCTTCACATAGAAACTAGACAGAAGCCTCCTCAGAAACTTCTGTGTGATGAGTGCATTCAACTCACAGACTTGAACCTTCCTTTTGATAGAGAAGTTTAGAAACACTCTTGCAGAGGCATCTGAATGAGGATCTTGGGAGCGCTTCGAGGCCAATGCTGGGAAACGAAATATCATCACATAGAAACTAGACAGAAGGATTCTCAGAAACTTCTTGGTGATGAGTGCGTTCCACTCACAGACTTGAACGTTCCTCTTGAAAGAACACTTTTGAAACACTCCTTTTGTAGAATCTGCAAGTGTTTATTTGGAGCGCTTTGAGGCCTATGTTGGAAAAGGAAATATCTTCCCATATAAACTAGACAGAAGCATTCTCAGAAACTTCTTTACGATGAGTGCATTCAACTCACAGACTTGAAGCTTCCTTTGGAAAGAGCAGTTTTGAAACACTCTTTTTGTAGAATCTGCAAGTGGATATGTGGAGCGCTTTGAGGCCTCTGCTGGAAAAGGAAATATCTTCACAGAAACACTAGACAGAAGCATTCTCAGAAACGTCTTGGTCATGTGTGCATTGAACTCACAGAGTTGAACCTTCCTTTTGATAGAGAAGTTTGGAAGCACTCTTTTAGTAGAATCTTCAGGTGGATGTATGGAGTGCTTTGAGGCCTATGCTGGAAAAGGAAATGTCTTCACGTAGAAACGAGACAAAGGCATTCTCAGAAAGGTCCCTGTGCCTTGTGCATTCAACTCACAGAGTTCAGCCTTCTTTTTGATAGAGCAGTTTTGAAACACTCTTTTTGTAGAGTCTGCAAGTGGATAATTGGAGCGCTTTGATGCCTATGCTGCAAAAGGAAATATCATTGCATAATAACTAGATGGAAGCACTCTCACAAACTTCTTTGTGGTGAGTGCATTCAACTCACAGAGTTGAACCTTCGTTTTGATAGACCCGTTTTGAAACACTGTTTTTGTAGTATTCGCAAGTGGATATTTGGAGCGCGTTGAGGCTGGAGTTGGAAAAGGAAATCTCTTCACGTACAAGCTAGACGGAAGCATTCTCCGAAACTTCTTTGTCACGTGGGCATTGAACTCACAGAGTTGAACCTTCCTTTTCATAGAGCGGTTCTGCAAGACTCTTTTTGTGGAAACTGCAAGTGGATATTTGGTGCGATTGGGGCATCCAGTGGAAAGGATCATACATTACGATGAAAACTAGATTGAACTATTCTCAGAAACTTCTCTGCGACGAGTGCCTTCTACTCACAGAGTCGAACCTTCCTTTCGAGAGAACAGTTTTGAAACACTCTTTCTGTGGACTCTGCAAGGGGATCACTAGGTCGCTTTGATGCCTAGGCTGGAAAAGGAAATATCTTCACACGAAACCAAGACAGAAGCATTCTCAGAAACCATTTCTGATGTGCGCATTCAACTCACCGAGTTGAACCTTCCTTTTGATAGAGCAGTTTTGAAACACTCTTTTTGTAGAATCTGCAAGTGGAGATTTGGAGTGCTCTGAGTCCTACCCTGGAAAAGGAAATAACTTCACTTAGAACCTAGACGGAAGCATTCTCAGAGACTTCCCTGTGCTTTCTGCATTCAACTCACAGAGTTGAACCTTCCTTTTGATAGAACAGCTTTGAAACGCTCTTTTTGTAGAATCTGCAAGTCGATACTTGGAACGCTTTGAGGCCTATGCTGGAAAAGGAAATATCTTCACATAAAAACTAGAGAGAAGCATTCTCAGAAACTTCTTTGTGATCTGCGCATTCAACCCACAGAGTTGAAGCTTCCCTTTGCTATAGCAGTTTTGAAACTCTCTTGAGTAGAATCTTCCAGGGGATATTCGGTGTGCCGAGAGGCCAACACTGGAAAAGGAAATATCTTCACTTGAAAACTAGACGGAAGCGTTCTCAGAAACTACCCTGTGCTTGATGCATTCAACTCACAGAGAGGACTCTTCCTTTGGAGAGCGCAGTTTTGAAACACTCTTTTTGCAGAATTTGCTAGGGGATGTTTGGAGCTTTTGGAGGCCTATGCTGGAAAAGGAAATATCTTCACAAACCAACTAGACGGAAGCATTCTCACAAACTTCTTTGTGATGAGTGCCTTCAACTCACAGACTTGAACCTTCCTTTTGAAAGAGCAGTTTTGAAACACTCCTTTTGTAGAATCTGCAAGTGGATATTTGGAGCGTTTGGAGGCCTTTGCTGGGAAATGAAATATCTTCACCTAAAAACTAGACAGAAGCATTCTCAGAAGCATCATTGCGATGTGTGCATTCAACTCACAGGGTTGAACCTTCCTTTTGATAGAGCAGTTTTGAAACACACCTTGTGTAGAATCTGCAAGTGGATATTTGGAGCGCTTTGAGGCCTATGCTGGAAAAGGGAATATCTTCACATAAACACTAGACAGAAGCATTCTCAGAAACGTCTTTGTGATGTGCGCATTCAACTCACAGAGTTGAAGCGGCCTTTTGATAGAGCCGTTTGGGAACAGCCTTTTTGTAACATCTGCAAGTGGATATTTGGAGCGATTTGAGGCCTATGATGGAAAGGGAAATATCTTCACATAGAAACTAGACAGAAGCCTCCTCAGAAACTTCTGTGTGATGAGTGCATTCAACTCACAGACTTGAACCTTCCTTTTGATAGAGAAGTTTAGAAACACTCTTGCAGAGGCATCTGAATGAGGATCTTGGGAGCGCTTCGAGGCCAATGCTGGGAAACGAAATATCATCACATAGAAAGTAGACAGAAGGATTCTCAGAAACTTCTTGGTGATGAGTGCGTTCCACTCACAGACTTGAACGTTCCTCTTGAGAGAACACTTTTGAAACACTCCTTTTGTAGAATCTGCAAGTGTTTATTTGGAGCGCTTTGAGGCCTATGTTGGAAAAGGAAATATCTTCCCATATAAACTAGACAGAAGCATTCTCAGAAACTTCTTTACGATGAGTGCATTCAACTCACAAACTTGAAGCTTCCTTTGGAAAGAGCAGTTTTGAAACACTCTTTTTGTAGAATCTGCAAGTGGATATGTGGAGCGCTTTGAGGCCTCTGCTGGAAAAGGAAATATCTTCACAGAAACACTAGACAGAAGCATTCTCAGAAACGTCTTGGTCATGTGTGCATTGAACTCACAGAGTTGAACCTTCCTTTTGATAGAGAAGTTTGGAAGCACTCTTTTAGTAGAATCTTCAGGTGGATGTATGGAGTGCTTTGAGGCCTATGCTGGAAAAGGAAATGTCTTCACGTAGAAACGAGACAAAGGCATTCTCAGAAAGGTCCCTGTGCCTTGTGCATTCAACTCACAGAGTTCAGCCTTCTTTTTGATAGAGCAGTTTCGAAACACTCTTTTTGTAGAGTCTGCAAGTGGATAATTGGAGCGCTTTGATGCCTATGCTGCAAAAGGAAATATCATTGCATAAAAACTAGATGGAAGCACTCTCACAAACTTCTTTGTGGTGAGTGCATTCAACTCACAGAGTTGATCCTTCGTTTTGATAGACCCGTTTTGAAACACTGTTTTTGTAGTATTCGCAAGTGGATATTTGGAGCGCGTTGAGGCTGGAGTTGGAAAAGGAAATCTCTTCACGTACAAGCTAGACGGAAGCATTCTCCGAAACTTCTTTGTCACGTGGGGATTGAACTCACAGAGTTGAACCTTCCTTTTCGTAGAGCGGTTCTGCAAGACTCTTTTTGTGGAAACTGCAAGTGGATATTTGGTGCGATTGGGGCATCCAGTGGAAAGGATCATACATTACGATGAAAACTAGATTGAACTATTCTCAGAAACTTCTCTGCGACGAGTGCCTTCTACTCACAGAGTCGAACCTTCCTTTTGAGAGAACAGTTTTGAAACACTCTTTCTGTGGACTCTGCAAGGGGATCACTTTGTCGCTTTGATGCCTAGGCTGGAAAAGGAAATATCTTCACACGAAAACAAGACAGAAGCATTCTCAGAAACCTTTTCTGATGTGCGCATTCAACTCACCGAGTTGAACCTTCCTTTTGATAGAGCAGTTTTGAAACACTCTTTTTGTAGAATCTGCAAGTGGAGATTTGGAGTGCTCTGAGTCCTACCCTGGAAAAGGAAATAACTTCACTTAGAACCTAGACGGAAGCATTCTCAGAGACTTCCCTGTGCTTTCTGCATTCCACTCACAGAGTTGAACCTTCCTTTTGATAGAACAGCTTTGAAACGCTCTTTTTGTAGAATCTGCAAGTCGATACTTGGAACGCTTTGAGGCCTAGGCTGGAAAAGGAAATATCTTCACATAAAAACTAGAGAGAAGCATTCTCAGAAACTTCTTGTGATCTGTGCATTCAACCCACAGAGTTGAAGCTTCCCTTTGCTATAGCAGTTTTGAAACTCTCTTTGAGTAGAATCTTCCAGGGGATATTCGGTGTGCCGAGAGGCCAACACTGGAAAAGGAAATATCTTCACTTGAAAACTAGACGGAAGCGTTCTCAGAAACTACCCTGTGCTTTATGCATTCAACTCACAGAGAGGACTCTTCCTTTGGAGAGCGCAGTTTTGAAACACTCTTTTTGCAGAATTTGCTAGGGGATGTTTGGAGCTTTTGGAGGCCTATGCTGGAAAAGGAAATATCTTCACAAACCAACTAGACGGAAGCATTCTCACAAACTTCTTTGTGATGAGTGCCTTCAACTCACAGACTTGAACCTTCCTTTTGAAAGAGCAGTTTTGAAACACTCCTTTTGTAGAATCTGCAAGTGGATATTTGGAGCGTTTGGAGGCCTTTGCTGGGAAATGAAATATCTTCACCTAAAAACTAGACAGAAGCATTTTCAGAAACATCATTGCGATGTGTGCATTCAACTCACAGGGTTGAACCTTCCTTTTGATAGAGCAGTTTTGAAACACACCTTGTGTAGAATCTGCAAGTGGATATTTGGAGCGCTTTGAGGCCTACGCTGGAAAAGGGAATATCTTCACATAAACACTAGACAGAAGCATTCTCAGAAACTTCTTTGTGATGTGCGCATTCAACTCACAGAGTTGAAGCGGCCTTTTGATAGAGCCGTTTGGGAACAGCCTTTTTGTAACATCTGCAAGTGGATATTTGGAGCGATTTGAGGCCTATGATGGAAAGGGAAATATCTTCACATAGAAACTAGACAGAAGCCTCCTCAGAAACTTCTGTGTGATGAGTGCATTCAACTCACAGACTTGAACCTTCCTTTTGATAGAGAAGTTTAGAAACACTCTTGCAGAGGCATCTGAATGAGGATCTTGGGAGCGCTTCGAGGCCAATGCTGGGAAACGAAATATCATCACATAGAAACTAGACAGAAGGATTCTCAGAAACTTCTTGGTGATGAGTGCGTTCCACTCACAGACTTGAACGTTCCTCTTGAGAGAACACTTTTGAAACACTCCTTTTGTAGAATCTGCAAGTGTTTATTTGGAGCGCTTTGAGGCCTATGTTGGAAAAGGAAATATCTTCCCATATAAACTAGACAGAAGCATTCTCAGAAACTTCTTTACGATGAGTGCATTCAACTCACAGACTTGAAGCTTCCTTTGGAAAGAGCAGTTTTGAAACACTCTTTTTGTAGAATCTGCAAGTGGATATGTGGAGCGCTTTGAGGCCTCTGCTGGAAAAGGAAATATCTTCACAGAAACACTAGACAGAAGCATTCTCAGAAACGTCTTGGTCATGTGTGCATTGAACTCACAGAGTTGAACCTTCCTTTTGATAGAGAAGTTTGGAAGCACTCTTTTAGTAGAATCTTCAGGTGGATGTATGGAGTGCTTTGAGGCCTATGCTGGAAAAGGAAATGTCTTCACGTAGAAACGAGACAAAGGCATTCTCAGAAAGGTCCCTGTGCCTTGTGCATTCAACTCACAGAGTTCAGCCTTCTTTTTGATAGAGCAGTTTCGAAACACTCTTTTTGTAGAGTCTGCAAGTGGATAATTGGAGCGCTTTGATGCCTATGCTGCAAAAGGAAATATCATTGCATAAAAACTAGATGGAAGCACTCTCACAAACTTCTTTGTGGTGAGTGCATTCAACTCACAGAGTTGAACCTTCGTTTTGATAGACCCGTTTTGAAACACTGTTTTTGTAGTATTCGCAAGTGGATATTTGGAGCGCGTTGAGGCTGGAGTTGGAAAAGGAAATCTCTTCACGTACAAGCTAGACGGAAGCATTCTCCGAAACTTCTTTGTCACGTGGGGATTGAACTCACAGAGTTGAACCTTCCTTTTCGTAGAGCGGTTCTGCAAGACTCTTTTTGTGGAAACTGCAAGTGGATATTTGGTGCGATTGGGGCATCCAGTGGAAAGGATCATACATTACGATGAAAACTAGATTGAACTATTCTCAGAAACTTCTCTGCGACGAGTGCCTTCTACTCACAGAGTCGAACCTTCCTTTTGAGAGAACAGTTTTGAAACACTCTTTCTGTGGACTCTGCAAGGGGATCACTTTGTCGCTTTGATGCCTAGGCTGGAAAAGGAAATATCTTCACACGAAAACAAGACAGAAGCATTCTCAGAAACCTTTTCTGATGTGCGCATTCAACTCACCGAGTTGAACCTTCCTTTTGATAGAGCAGTTTTGAAACACTCTTTTTGTAGAATCTGCAAGTGGAGATTTGGAGTGCTCTGAGTCCTACCCTGGAAAAGGAAATAACTTCACTTAGAACCTAGACGGAAGCATTCTCAGAGACTTCCCTGTGCTTTCTGCATTCCACTCACAGAGTTGAACCTTCCTTTTGATAGAACAGCTTTGAAACGCTCTTTTTGTAGAATCTGCAAGTCGATACTTGGAACGCTTTGAGGCCTAGGCTGGAAAAGGAAATATCTTCACATAAAAACTAGAGAGAAGCATTCTCAGAAACTTCTTGTGATCTGTGCATTCAACCCACAGAGTTGAAGCTTCCCTTTGCTATAGCAGTTTTGAAACTCTCTTTGAGTAGAATCTTCCAGGGGATATTCGGTGTGCCGAGAGGCCAACACTGGAAAAGGAAATATCTTCACTTGAAAACTAGACGGAAGCGTTCTCAGAAACTACCCTGTGCTTGATGCATTCAACTCACAGAGAGGACTCTTCCTTTGGAGAGCGCAGTTTTGAAACACTCTTTTTGCAGAATTTGCTAGGGGATGTTTGGAGCTTTTGGAGGCCTATGCTGGAAAAGGAAATATCTTCACAAACCAACTAGACGGAAGCATTCTCACAAACTTCTTTGTGATGAGTGCCTTCAACTCACAGACTTGAACCTTCCTTTTGAAAGAGCAGTTTTGAAACACTCCTTTTGTAGAATCTGCAAGTGGATATTTGGAGCGTTTGGAGGCCTTTGCTGGGAAATGAAATATCTTCACCTAAAAACTAGACAGAAGCATTTTCAGAAACATCATTGCGATGTGTGCATTCAACTCACAGGGTTGAACCTTCCTTTTGATAGAGCAGTTTTGAAACACACCTTGTGTAGAATCTGCAAGTGGATATTTGGAGCGCTTTGAGGCCTACGCTGGAAAAGGGAATATCTTCACATAAACACTAGACAGAAGCATTCTCAGAAACTTCTTTGTGATGTGCGCATTCAACTCACAGAGTTGAAGCGGCCTTTTGATAGAGCCGTTTGGGAACAGCCTTTTTGTAACATCTGCAAGTGGATATTTGGAGCGATTTGAGGCCTATGATGGAAAGGGAAATATCTTCACATAGAAACTAGACAGAAGCCTCCTCAGAAACTTCTGTGTGATGAGTGCATTCAACTCACAGACTTGAACCTTCCTTTTGATAGAGAAGTTTAGAAACACTCTTGCAGAGGCATCTGAATGAGGATCTTGGGAGCGCTTCGAGGCCAATGCTGGGAAACGAAATATCATCACATAGAAAGTAGACAGAAGGATTCTCAGAAACTTCTTGGTGATGAGTGCGTTCCACTCACAGACTTGAACGTTCCTCTTGAGAGAACACTTTTGAAACACTCCTTTTGTAGAATCTGCAAGTGTTTATTTGGAGCGCTTTGAGGCCTATGTTGGAAAAGGAAATATCTTCCCATATAAACTAGACAGAAGCATTCTCAGAAACTTCTTTACGATGAGTGCATTCAACTCACAGACTTGAAGCTTCCTTTGGAAAGAGCAGTTTTGAAACACTCTTTTTGTAGAATCTGCAAGTGGATATGTGGAGCGCTTTGAGGCCTCTGCTGGAAAAGGAAATATCTTCACAGAAACACTAGACAGAAGCATTCTCAGAAACGTCTTGGTCATGTGTGCATTGAACTCACAGAGTTGAACCTTCCTTTTGATAGAGAAGTTTGGAAGCACTCTTTTAGTAGAATCTTCAGGTGGATGTATGGAGTGCTTTGAGGCCTATGCTGGAAAAGGAAATCTCTTCACGTAGAAACGAGACAAAGGCATTCTCAGAAAGGTCCCTGTGCCTTGTGCATTCAACTCACAGAGTTCAGCCTTCTTTTTGATAGAGCAGTTTCGAAACACTCTTTTTGTAGAGTCTGCAAGTGGATAATTGGAGCGCTTTGATGCCTATGCTGCAAAAGGAAATATCATTGCATAAAAACTAGATGGAAGCACTCTCACAAACTTCTTTGTGGTGAGTGCATTCAACTCACAGAGTTGAACCTTCGTTTTGATAGACCCGTTTTGAAACACTGTTTTTGTAGTATTCGCAATTGGATATTTGGATTGCGTTGAGGCTGGAGTTGGAAAAGGAAATCTCTTCACGTACAAGCTAGACGGAAGCATTCTCCGAAACTTCTTTGTCACGTGGGGATTGAACTCACAGAGTTGAACCTTCCTTTTCGTAGAGGGGTTCTGCAAGACTCTTTTTGTGGAAACTGCAAGTGGATATTTGGTGCGATTGGGGCATCCAGTGGAAAGGATCATACATTACGATGAAAACTAGATTGAACTGTTCTCAGAAACTTCTCTGCGACGAGTGCCTTCTACTCACAGAGTCGAACCTTCCTTTTGAGAGAACAGTTTTGAAACACTCTTTCTGTGGACTCTGCAAGGGGATCACTAGGTCGCTTTGATGCCTAGGCTGGAAAAGGAAATATCTTCACACGAAAACAAGACAGAAGCATTCTCAGAAACCTTTTCTGATGTGCGCATTCAACTCACCGAGTTGAACCTTCCTTTTGATAGAGCAGTTTTGAAACACTCTTTTTGTAGAATCTGCAAGTGGAGATTTGGAGTGCTCTGAGTCCTACCCTGGAAAAGGAAATAACTTCACTTAGAACCTAGACGGAAGCATTCTCGGAGACTTCCCTGTGCTTTCTACACTCCACTCACAGAGTTGAACCTTCCTTTTGATAGAACAGCTTTGAAACGCTCTTTTTGTAGAATCTGCAAGTCGATACTTGGAACGCTTTGAGGCCTATGCTGGAAAAGGAAATATCTTCACATAAACACTAGACAGAAGCATTCTCAGAAACTTCTTTGTGATGTGCGCATTCAACTCACAGAGTTGAAGCGGCCTTTTGATAGAGCCGTTTGGGAACAGCCTTTTTGTAACATCTGCAAGTGGATATTTGGAGCGATTTGAGG
Source organism: Pongo pygmaeus (assembly GCF_028885625.2). Classification (NCBI taxonomy): domain Eukaryota; kingdom Metazoa; phylum Chordata; class Mammalia; order Primates; family Hominidae; genus Pongo; species Pongo pygmaeus. The sequence continues at coordinate 72,963,288 of NC_072376.2, forward strand.
CCTATGATGGAAAGGGAAATATCTTCACATAGAAACTAGACAGAAGCCTCCTCAGAAACTTCTGTGTGATGAGTGCATTCAACTCACAGACTTGAACCTTCCTTTTGATAGAGAAGTTTAGAAACACTCTTGCAGAGGCATCTGAATGAGGATCTTGGGAGCGCTTCGAGGCCAATGCTGGGAAACGAAATATCATCACATAGAAACTAGACAGAAGGATTCTCAGAAACTTCTTGGTGATGAGTGCGTTCCACTCACAGACTTGAACGTTCCTCTTGAGAGAACACTTTTGAAACACTCCTTTTGTAGAATCTGCAAGTGTTTATTTGGAGCGCTTTGAGGCCTATGTTGGAAAAGGAAATATCTTCCCATATAAACTAGACAGAAGCATTCTCAGAAACTTCTTTACGATGAGTGCATTCAACTCACAGACTTGAAGCTTCCTTTGGAAAGAGCAGTTTTGAAACACTCTTTTTGTAGAATCTGCAAGTGGATATGTGGAGCGCTTTGAGGCCTCTGCTGGAAAAGGAAATATCTTCACAGAAACACTAGACAGAAGCATTCTCAGAAACGTCTTGGTCATGTGTGCATTGAACTCACAGAGTTGAACCTTCCTTTTGATAGAGAAGTTTGGAAGCACTCTTTTAGTAGAATCTTCAGGTGGATGTATGGAGTGCTTTGAGGCCTATGCTGGAAAAGGAAATGTCTTCACGTAGAAACGAGACAAAGGCATTCTCAGAAAGGTCCCTGTGCCTTGTGCATTCAACTCACAGAGTTCAGCCTTCTTTTTGATAGAGCAGTTTCGAAACACTCTTTTTGTAGAGTCTGCAAGTGGATAATTGGAGCGCTTTGATGCCTATGCTGCAAAAGGAAATATCATTGCATAAAAACTAGATGGAAGCACTCTCACAAACTTCTTTGTGGTGAGTGCATTCAACTCACAGAGTTGAACCTTCGTTTTGATAGACCCGTTTTGAAACACTGTTTTTGTAGTATGCGCAAGTGGATATTTGGAGCGCGTTGAGGCTGGAGTTGGAAAAGGAAATCTCTTCACGTACAAGCTAGACGGAAGCATTCTCCGAAACTTCTTTGTCACGTGGGGATTGAACTCACAGAGTTGAACCTTCCTTTTCGTAGAGCGGTTCTGCAAGACTCTTTTTGTGGAAACTGCAAGTGGATATTTGGTGCGATTGGGGCATCCAGTGGAAAGGATCATACATTACGATGAAAACTAGATTGAACTATTCTCAGAAACTTCTCTGCGACGAGTGCCTTCTACTCACAGAGTCGAACCTTCCTTTCGAGAGAACAGTTTTGAAACACTCTTTCTGTGGACTCTGCAAGGGGATCACTAGGTCGCTTTGATGCCTAGGCTGGAAAAGGAAATATCTTCACACGAAAACAAGACAGAAGCATTCTCAGAAACCTTTTCTGATGTGCGCATTCAACTCACCGAGTTGAACCTTCCTTTTCATAGAGCAGTTTTGAAACACTCTTTTTGTAGAATCTGCAAGTGGAGATTTGGAGTGCTCTGAGTCCTACCCTGGAAAAGGAAATAACTTCACTTAGAACCTAGACGGAAGCATTCTCAGAGACTTCCCTGTGTTTTCTGCATTCAACTCACAGAGTTGAACCTTCCTTTCGATAGAACAGCTTTGAAACGCTCTTTTTGTAGAATCTGCAAGTCGATACTTGGAACGCTCTGAGTCCTAACCTGGAAAAGGAAATAACTTCACTTAGAACCTAGACGGAAGCATTCTCAGAGACTTCCCTGTGCTTTCTGCATTCAACTCACAGAGTTGAACCTTCCTTTTGATAGAACAGCTTTGAAACGCTCTTTTTGTAGAATCTGCAAGTCGATACTTGGAACGCTTTGAGGCCTATGCTGGAAAAGGAAATATCTTCACATAAAAACTACAGAGAAGCATTCTCAGAAACTCCTTTGTGATCTGCGCATTCAACCCACAGAGTTGAAGCTTCCCTTTGCTATAGCAGTTTTGAAACTCTCTTTGAGTAGAATCTTCCAGGGGATATTCGGTGTGCCGAGAGGCCAACACTGGAAAAGGAAATATCTTCACTTGAAAACTAGACGGAAGCGTTCTCAGAAACTACCCTGTGCTTTATGCATTCAACTCACAGAGAGGACTCTTCCTTTGGAGAGCGCAGTTTTGAAACACTCTTTTTGCAGAATTTGCTAGGGGATGTTTGGGGCTTTTGGAGGCCTATGCTGGAAAAGGAAATATCTTCACGTAAACACTAGACAGAAGCATTCTCAGAAACTTCTTTGTGATGTGCGCATTCAACTCACAGAGTTGAAGCGGCCTTTTGATAGAGCCGTTTGGGAACAGCCTTTTTGTAACATCTGCAAGTGGATATTTGGAGCGATTTGAGGCCTATGATGGAAAGGGAAATATCTTCATATAGAAACTACACAGAAGCCTCCTCAGAAACTTCTGTGTGATGAGTGCATTCAACTCACAGACTTGAACCTTCCTTTTGATAGAGAAGTTTAGAAACACTCTTGCAGAGGCATCTGAATGAGGATCTTGGGAGCGCTTCGAGGCCAATGCTGGGAAACGAAATATCATCACATAGAAACTAGACAGAAGGATTCTCAGAAACTTCTTGGTGATGAGTGCGTTCCACTCACAGACTTGAACGTTCCTATTGAGAGAACACTTTTGAAACACTCCTTTTGTAGAATCTGCAAGTGTTTATTTGGAGCGCTTTGAGGCCTATGTTGGAAAAGGAAATATCTTCCCATATAAACTAGACAGAAGCATTCTCAGAAACTTCTTTATGATGAGTGCATTCAACTCACAGACTTGAAGCTTCCTTTGGAAAGAGCAGTTTTGAAACACTCTTTTTGTAGAATCTGCAAGTGGATATGTGGAGCGCATTGAGGCCTCTGCTGGAAAAGGGAATATCTTCACAGAAACACTAGACAGAAGCATTCTCAGAAACGTCTTGGTCATGTGTGCATTGAACTCACAGAGTTGAACCTTCCTTTTGATAGAGAAGTTTGGAAGCACTCTTTTAGTAGAATCTTCAGGTGGATGTATGGAGTGCTTTGAGGCCTATGCTGGAAAAGGAAATCTCTTCACGTAGAAACGAGACAAAGGCATTCTCAGAAAGGTCCCTGTGCCTTGTGCATTCAACTCACAGAGTTCAGCCTTCTTTTTGATAGAACAGTTTCGAAACACTCTTTTTGTAGAGTCTGCAAGTGGATAATTGGAGCGCTTTGATGCCTATGCTGCAAAAGGAAATATCATTGCATAAAAACTAGATGGAAGCACTCTCACAAACTTCTTTGTGGTGAGTGCATTCAACTCACAGAGTTGAACCTTCGTTTTGATAGACCCGTTTTGAAACACTGTTTTTGTAGTATTCGCAATTGGATATTTGGATTGCGTTGAGGCTGGAGTTGGAAAAGGAAATCTCTTCACGTACAAGCTAGACGGAAGCATTCTCCGAAACTTCTTTGTCACGTGGGGATTGAACTCACAGAGTTGAACCTTCCTTTTCGTAGAGGGGTTCTGCAAGACTCTTTTTGTGGAAACTGCAAGTGGATATTTGGTGCGATTGGGGCATCCAGTGGAAAGGATCATACATTACGATGAAAACTAGATTGAACTATTCTCAGAAACTTCTCTGCGACGAGTGCCTTCTACTCACAGAGTCGAACCTTCCTTTTGAGAGAACAGTTTTGAAGCACTCTTTCTGTGGACTCTGCAAGGGGATCACTAGGTCGCTTTGATGCCTAGGCTGGAAAAGGAAATATCTTCACACGAAAACAAGACAGAAGCATTCTCAGAAACCTTTTCTGATGTGCGCATTCAACTCACCGAGTTGAACCTTCCTTTTGATAGAGCAGTTTTGAAACACTCTTTTTGTAGAATCTGCAAGTGGAGATTTGGAGTGCTCTGAGTCCTACCCTGGAAAAGGAAATAACTTCACTTAGAAACTAGACGGAAGCATTCTCGGAGACTTCCCTGTGCTTTCTGCACTCCACTCACAGAGTTGAACCTTCCTTTTGATAGAACAGCTTTGAAACGCTCTTTTTGTAGAATCTGCAAGTCGATACTTGGAACGCTTTGAGGCCTATGCTGGAAAAGGAAATATCTTCACATAAAAACTAGAGAGAAGCATTCTCAGAAACTTCTTTGTGATCTGCGCATTCAACCCACAGAGTTGAAGCTTCCCTTTGCTATAGCAGTTTTGAAACTCTCTTTGAGTAGAATCTTCCAGGGGATATTCGGTGTGCCGAGAGGCCAACACTGGAAAAGGAAATATCTTCACTTGAAAACTAGACGGAAGCGTTCTCAGAAACTACCCTGTGCTTGATGCATTCAACTCACAGAGAGGACTCTTCCTTTGGAGAGCGCAGTTTTGAAACACTCTTTTTGCAGAATTTGCTAGGGGATGTTTGGAGCTTTTGGAGGCCTATGCTGGAAAAGGAAATATCTTCACAAACCAACTAGACGGAAGCATTCTCACAAACTTCTTTGTGATGAGTGCCTTCAACTCACAGACTTGAACCTTCCTTTTGAAAGAGCAGTTTTGAAACACTCCTTTTGTAGAATCTGCAAGTGGATATTTGGAGCGTTTGGAGGCCTTTGCTGGGAAATGAAATATCTTCACCTAAAAACTAGACAGAAGCATTCTCAGAAACAACATTGCGATGTGTGCATTCAACTCACAGGGTTGAACCTTCCTTTTGATAGAGCAGTTTTGAAACACACCTTGTGTAGAATCTGCAAGTGGATATTTGGAGCGCTTTGAGGCCTATGCTGGAAAAGGGAATATCTTCACATAAACACTAGACAGAAGCATTCTCAGAAACTTCTTTGTGATGTGCGCATTCAACTCACAGAGTTGAAGCGGCCTTTTGATAGAGCCGTTTGGGAACAGCCTTTTTGTAACATCTGCAAGTGGATATTTGGAGCGATTTGAGGCCTATGATGGAAAGGGAAATATCTTCACATAGAAACTAGACAGAAGCCTCCTCAGAAACTTCTGTGTGATGAGTGCATTCAACTCACAGACTTGAACCTTCCTTTTGATAGAGAAGTTTAGAAACACTCTTGCAGAGGCATCTGAATGAGGATCTTGGGAGCGCTTCGAGGCCAATGCTGGGAAACGAAATATCATCACATAGAAACTAGACAGAAGGATTCTCAGAAACTTCTTGGTGATGAGTGCGTTCCACTCACAGACTTGAACGTTCCTCTTGAGAGAACACTTTTGAAACACTCCTTTTGTAGAATCTGCAAGTGTTTATTTGGAGCGCTTTGAGGCCTATGTTGGAAAAGGAAATATCTTCCCATATAAACTAGACAGAAGCATTCTCAGAAACTTCTTTACGATGAGTGCATTCAACTCACAGACTTGAAGCTTCCTTTGGAAAGAGCAGTTTTGAAACACTCTTTTTGTAGAATCTGCAAGTGGATATGTGGAGCGCTTTGAGGCCTCTGCTGGAAAAGGAAATATCTTCACAGAAACACTAGACAGAAGCATTCTCAGAAACGTCTTGGTCATGTGTGCATTGAACTCACAGAGTTGAACCTTCCTTTTGATAGAGAAGTTTGGAAGCACTCTTTTAGTAGAATCTTCAGGTGGATGTATGGAGTGCTTTGAGGCCTATGCTGGAAAAGGAAATGTCTTCACGTAGAAACGAGACAAAGGCATTCTCAGAAAGGTCCCTGTGCCTTGTGCATTCAACTCACAGAGTTCAGCCTTCTTTTTGATAGAGCAGTTTCGAAACACTCTTTTTGTAGAGTCTGCAAGTGGATAATTGGAGCGCTTTGATGCCTATGCTGCAAAAGGAAATATCATTGCATAAAAACTAGATGGAAGCACTCTCACAAACTTCTTTGTGGTGAGTGCATTCAACTCACAGAGTTGAACCTTCGTTTTGATAGACCCGTTTTGAAACACTGTTTTTGTAGTATGCGCAAGTGGATATTTGGAGCGCGTTGAGGCTGGAGTTGGAAAAGGAAATCTCTTCACGTACAAGCTAGACGGAAGCATTCTCCGAAACTTCTTTGTCACGTGGGGATTGAACTCACAGAGTTGAACCTTCCTTTTCGTAGAGCGGTTCTGCAAGACTCTTTTTGTGGAAACTGCAAGTGGATATTTGGTGCGATTGGGGCATCCAGTGGAAAGGATCATACATTACGATGAAAACTAGATTGAACTATTCTCAGAAACTTCTCTGCGACGAGTGCCTTCTACTCACAGAGTCGAACCTTCCTTTCGAGAGAACAGTTTTGAAACACTCTTTCTGTGGACTCTGCAAGGGGATCACTAGGTCGCTTTGATGCCTAGGCTGGAAAAGGAAATATCTTCACACGAAAACAAGACAGAAGCATTCTCAGAAACCTTTTCTGATGTGCGCATTCAACTCACCGAGTTGAACCTTCCTTTTCATAGAGCAGTTTTGAAACACTCTTTTTGTAGAATCTGCAAGTGGAGATTTGGAGTGCTCTGAGTCCTACCCTGGAAAAGGAAATAACTTCACTTAGAACCTAGACGGAAGCATTCTCAGAGACTTCCCTGTGTTTTCTGCATTCAACTCACAGAGTTGAACCTTCCTTTCGATAGAACAGCTTTGAAACGCTCTTTTTGTAGAATCTGCAAGTCGATACTTGGAACGCTCTGAGTCCTAACCTGGAAAAGGAAATAACTTCACTTAGAACCTAGACGGAAGCATTCTCAGAGACTTCCCTGTGCTTTCTGCATTCAACTCACAGAGTTGAACCTTCCTTTTGATAGAACAGCTTTGAAACGCTCTTTTTGTAGAATCTGCAAGTCGATACTTGGAACGCTTTGAGGCCTATGCTGGAAAAGGAAATATCTTCACATAAAAACTACAGAGAAGCATTCTCAGAAACTCCTTTGTGATCTGCGCATTCAACCCACAGAGTTGAAGCTTCCCTTTGCTATAGCAGTTTTGAAACTCTCTTTGAGTAGAATCTTCCAGGGGATATTCGGTGTGCCGAGAGGCCAACACTGGAAAAGGAAATATCTTCACTTGAAAACTAGACGGAAGCGTTCTCAGAAACTACCCTGTGCTTTATGCATTCAACTCACAGAGAGGACTCTTCCTTTGGAGAGCGCAGTTTTGAAACACTCTTTTTGCAGAATTTGCTAGGGGATGTTTGGGGCTTTTGGAGGCCTATGCTGGAAAAGGAAATATCTTCACGTAAACACTAGACAGAAGCATTCTCAGAAACTTCTTTGTGATGTGCGCATTCAACTCACAGAGTTGAAGCGGCCTTTTGATAGAGCCGTTTGGGAACAGCCTTTTTGTAACATCTGCAAGTGGATATTTGGAGCGATTTGAGGCCTATGATGGAAAGGGAAATATCTTCATATAGAAACTACACAGAAGCCTCCTCAGAAACTTCTGTGTGATGAGTGCATTCAACTCACAGACTTGAACCTTCCTTTTGATAGAGAAGTTTAGAAACACTCTTGCAGAGGCATCTGAATGAGGATCTTGGGAGCGCTTCGAGGCCAATGCTGGGAAACGAAATATCATCACATAGAAACTAGACAGAAGGATTCTCAGAAACTTCTTGGTGATGAGTGCGTTCCACTCACAGACTTGAACGTTCCTATTGAGAGAACACTTTTGAAACACTCCTTTTGTAGAATCTGCAAGTGTTTATTTGGAGCGCTTTGAGGCCTATGTTGGAAAAGGAAATATCTTCCCATATAAACTAGACAGAAGCATTCTCAGAAACTTCTTTATGATGAGTGCATTCAACTCACAGACTTGAAGCTTCCTTTGGAAAGAGCAGTTTTGAAACACTCTTTTTGTAGAATCTGCAAGTGGATATGTGGAGCGCATTGAGGCCTCTGCTGGAAAAGGGAATATCTTCACAGAAACACTAGACAGAAGCATTCTCAGAAACGTCTTGGTCATGTGTGCATTGAACTCACAGAGTTGAACCTTCCTTTTGATAGAGAAGTTTGGAAGCACTCTTTTAGTAGAATCTTCAGGTGGATGTATGGAGTGCTTTGAGGCCTATGCTGGAAAAGGAAATCTCTTCACGTAGAAACGAGACAAAGGCATTCTCAGAAAGGTCCCTGTGCCTTGTGCATTCAACTCACAGAGTTCAGCCTTCTTTTTGATAGAACAGTTTCGAAACACTCTTTTTGTAGAGTCTGCAAGTGGATAATTGGAGCGCTTTGATGCCTATGCTGCAAAAGGAAATATCATTGCATAAAAACTAGATGGAAGCACTCTCACAAACTTCTTTGTGGTGAGTGCATTCAACTCACAGAGTTGAACCTTCGTTTTGATAGACCCGTTTTGAAACACTGTTTTTGTAGTATTCGCAATTGGATATTTGGATTGCGTTGAGGCTGGAGTTGGAAAAGGAAATCTCTTCACGTACAAGCTAGACGGAAGCATTCTCCGAAACTTCTTTGTCACGTGGGGATTGAACTCACAGAGTTGAACCTTCCTTTTCGTAGAGGGGTTCTGCAAGACTCTTTTTGTGGAAACTGCAAGTGGATATTTGGTGCGATTGGGGCATCCAGTGGAAAGGATCATACATTACGATGAAAACTAGATTGAACTATTCTCAGAAACTTCTCTGCGACGAGTGCCTTCTACTCACAGAGTCGAACCTTCCTTTTGAGAGAACAGTTTTGAAGCACTCTTTCTGTGGACTCTGCAAGGGGATCACTAGGTCGCTTTGATGCCTAGGCTGGAAAAGGAAATATCTTCACACGAAAACAAGACAGAAGCATTCTCAGAAACCTTTTCTGATGTGCGCATTCAACTCACCGAGTTGAACCTTCCTTTTGATAGAGCAGTTTTGAAACACTCTTTTTGTAGAATCTGCAAGTGGAGATTTGGAGTGCTCTGAGTCCTACCCTGGAAAAGGAAATAACTTCACTTAGAAACTAGACGGAAGCATTCTCGGAGACTTCCCTGTGCTTTCTGCACTCCACTCACAGAGTTGAACCTTCCTTTTGATAGAACAGCTTTGAAACGCTCTTTTTGTAGAATCTGCAAGTCGATACTTGGAACGCTTTGAGGCCTATGCTGGAAAAGGAAATATCTTCACATAAAAACTAGAGAGAAGCATTCTCAGAAACTTCTTTGTGATCTGCGCATTCAACCCACAGAGTTGAAGCTTCCCTTTGCTATAGCAGTTTTGAAACTCTCTTTGAGTAGAATCTTCCAGGGGATATTCGGTGTGCCGAGAGGCCAACACTGGAAAAGGAAATATCTTCACTTGAAAACTAGACGGAAGCGTTCTCAGAAACTACCCTGTGCTTGATGCATTCAACTCACAGAGAGGACTCTTCCTTTGGAGAGCGCAGTTTTGAAACACTCTTTTTGCAGAATTTGCTAGGGGATGTTTGGAGCTTTTGGAGGCCTATGCTGGAAAAGGAAATATCTTCACAAACCAACTAGACGGAAGCATTCTCACAAACTTCTTTGTGATGAGTGCCTTCAACTCACAGACTTGAACCTTCCTTTTGAAAGAGCAGTTTTGAAACACTCCTTTTGTAGAATCTGCAAGTGGATATTTGGAGCGTTTGGAGGCCTTTGCTGGGAAATGAAATATCTTCACCTAAAAACTAGACAGAAGCATTCTCAGAAACAACATTGCGATTTGTGCATTCAACTCACAGGGTTGAACCTTCCTTTTGATAGAGCAGTTTTGAAACACACCTTGTGTAGAATCTGCAAGTGGATATTTGGAGCGCTTTGAGGCCTATGCTGGAAAAGGGAATATCTTCACATAAACACTAGACAGAAGCATTCTCAGAAACTTCTTTGTGATGTGCGCATTCAACTCACAGAGTTGAAGCGGCCTTTTGATAGAGCCGTTTGGGAACAGCCTTTTTGTAACATCTGCAAGTGGATATTTGGAGCGATTTGAGGCCTATGATGGAAAGGGAAATATCTTCACATAGAAACTAGACAGAAGCCTCCTCAGAAACTTCTGTGTGATGAGTGCATTCAACTCACAGACTTGAACCTTCCTTTTGATAGAGAAGTTTAGAAACACTCTTGCAGAGGCATCTGAATGAGGATCTTGGGAGCGCTTCGAGGCCAATGCTGGGAAACGAAATATCATCACATAGAAACTAGACAGAAGGATTCTCAGAAACTTCTTGGTGACGAGTGCGTTCCACTCACAGACTTGAACGTTCCTCTTGAAAGAACACTTTTGAAACACTCCTTTTGTAGAATCTGCAAGTGTTTATTTGGAGCGCTTTGAGGCCTATGTTGGAAAAGGAAATATCTTCCCATATAAACTAGACAGAAGCATTCTCAGAAACTTCTTTACGATGAGTGCATTCAACTCACAGACTTGAAGCTTCCTTTGGAAAGAGCAGTTTTGAAACACTCTTTTTGTAGAATCTGCAAGTGGATATGTGGAGCGCTTTGAGGCCTCTGCTGGAAAAGGAAATATCTTCACAGAAACACTAGACAGAAGCATTCTCAGAAACGTCTTGGTCATGTGTGCATTGAACTCACAGAGTTGAACCTTCCTTTTGATAGAGAAGTTTGGAAGCACTCTTTTAGTAGAATCTTCAGGTGGATGTATGGAGTGCTTTGAGGCCTATGCTGGAAAAGGAAATGTCTTCACGTAGAAACGAGACAAAGGCATTCTCAGAAAGGTCCCTGTGCCTTGTGCATTCAACTCACAGAGTTCAGCCTTCTTTTTGATAGAGCAGTTTTGAAACACTCTTTTTGTAGAGTCTGCAAGTGGATAATTGGAGCGCTTTGATGCCTATGCTGCAAAAGGAAATATCATTGCATAATAACTAGATGGAAGCACTCTCACAAACTTCTTTGTGGTGAGTGCATTCAACTCACAGAGTTGAACCTTCGTTTTGATAGACCCGTTTTGAAACACTGTTTTTGTAGTATTCGCAAGTGGATATTTGGAGCGCGTTGAGGCTGGAGTTGGAAAAGGAAATCTCTTCACGTACAAGCTAGACGGAAGCATTCTCCGAAACTTCTTTGTCACGTGGGCATTGAACTCACAGAGTTGAACCTTCCTTTTCATAGAGCGGTTCTGCAAGACTCTTTTTGTGGAAACTGCAAGTGGATATTTGGTGCGATTGGGGCATCCAGTGGAAAGGATCATACATTACGATGAAAACTAGATTGAACTATTCTCAGAAACTTCTCTGCGACGAGTGCCTTCTACTCACAGAGTCGAACCTTCCTTTCGAGAGAACAGTTTTGAAACACTCTTTCTGTGGACTCTGCAAGGGGATCACTAGGTCGCTTTGATGCCTAGGCTGGAAAAGGAAATATCTTCACACGAAAACAAGACAGAAGCATTCTCAGAAACCATTTCTGATGTGCGCATTCAACTCACCGAGTTGAACCTTCCTTTTGATAGAGCAGTTTTGAAACACTCTTTTTGTAGAATCTGCAAGTGGAGATTTGGAGTGCTCTGAGTCCTACCCTGGAAAAGGAAATAACTTCACTTAGAACCTAGACGGAAGCATTCTCAGAGACTTCCCTGTGCTTTCTGCATTCAACTCACAGAGTTGAACCTTCCTTTTGATAGAACAGCTTTGAAACGCTCTTTTTGTAGAATCTGCAAGTCGATACTTGGAACGCTTTGAGGCCTATGCTGGAAAAGGAAATATCTTCACATAAAAACTAGAGAGAAGCATTCTCAGAAACTTCTTTGTGATCTGCGCATTCAACCCACAGAGTTGAAGCTTCCCTTTGCTATAGCAGTTTTGAAACTCTCTTGAGTAGAATCTTCCAGGGGATATTCGGTGTGCCGAGAGGCCAACACTGGAAAAGGAAATATCTTCACTTGAAAACTAGACGGAAGCGTTCTCAGAAACTACCCTGTGCTTGATGCATTCAACTCACAGAGAGGACTCTTCCTTTGGAGAGCGCAGTTTTGAAACACTCTTTTTGCAGAATTTGCTAGGGGATGTTTGGAGCTTTTGGAGGCCTATGCTGGAAAAGGAAATATCTTCACAAACCAACTAGACGGAAGCATTCTCACAAACTTCTTTGTGATGAGTGCCTTCAACTCACAGACTTGAACCTTCCTTTTGAAAGAGCAGTTTTGAAACACTCCTTTTGTAGAATCTGCAAGTGGATATTTGGAGCGTTTGGAGGCCTTTGCTGGGAAATGAAATATCTTCACCTAAAAACTAGACAGAAGCATTCTCAGAAGCATCATTGCGATGTGTGCATTCAACTCACAGGGTTGAACCTTCCTTTTGATAGAGCAGTTTTGAAACACACCTTGTGTAGAATCTGCAAGTGGATATTTGGAGCGCTTTGAGGCCTATGCTGGAAAAGGGAATATCTTCACATAAACACTAGACAGAAGCATTCTCAGAAACGTCTTTGTGAGGTGCGCATTCAACTCACAGAGTTGAAGCGGCCTTTTGATAGAGCCGTTTGGGAACAGCCTTTTTGTAACATCTGCAAGTGGATATTTGGAGCGATTTGAGGCCTATGATGGAAAGGGAAATATCTTCACATAGAAACTAGACAGAAGCCTCCTCAGAAACTTCTGTGTGATGAGTGCATTCAACTCACAGACTTGAACCTTCCTTTTGATAGAGAAGTTTTGAAACACTCTTGCAGAGGCATCTGAATGAGGATCTTGGGAGCGCTTCGAGGCCAATGCTGGGAAACGAAATATCATCACATAGAAACTAGACAGAAGGATTCTCAGAAACTTCTTGGTGATGAGTGCGTTCCACTCACAGACTTGAACGTTCCTCTTGAGAGAACACTTTTGAAACACTCCTTTTGTAGAATCTGCAAGTGTTTATTTGGAGCGCTTTGAGGCCTATGTTGGAAAAGGAAATATCTTCCCATATAAACTAGACAGAAGCATTCTCAGAAACTTCTTTACGATGAGTGCATTCAACTCACAAACTTGAAGCTTCCTTTGGAAAGAGCAGTTTTGAAACACTCTTTTTGTAGAATCTGCAAGTGGATATGTGGAGCGCTTTGAGGCCTCTGCTGGAAAAGGAAATATCTTCACAGAAACACTAGACAGAAGCATTCTCAGAAACGTCTTGGTCATGTGTGCATTGAACTCACAGAGTTGAACCTTCCTTTTGATAGAGAAGTTTGGAAGCACTCTTTTAGTAGAATCTTCAGGTGGATGTATGGAGTGCTTTGAGGCCTATGCTGGAGAAGGAAATGTCTTCACGTAGAAACGAGACAAAGGCATTCTCAGAAAGGTCCCTGTGCCTTGTGCATTCAACTCACAGAGTTCAGCCTTCTTTTTGATAGAGCAGTTTCGAAACACTCTTTTTGTAGAGTCTGCAAGTAGATAATTGGAGCGCTTTGATGCCTATGCTGCAAAAGGAAATATCATTGCATAACAACTAGATGGAAGCACTCTCACAAACTTCTTTGTGGTGAGTGCATTCAACTCACAGAGTTGAACCTTCGTTTTGATAGACCCGTTTTGAAACACTGTTTTTGTAGTATTCGCAAGTGGATATTTGGAGCGCGTTGAGGCTGGAGTTGGAAAAGGAAATCTCTTCACGTACAAGCTAGACGGAAGCATTCTCCGAAACTTCTTTGTCACGTGGGGATTGAACTCACAGAGTTGAACCTTCCTTTTCATAGAGCGGTTCTGCAAGACTCTTTTTGTGGAAACTGCAAGTGGATATTTGGTGCGATTGGGGCATCCAGTGGAAAGGATCATACATTACGATGAAAACTAGATTGAACTATTCTCAGAAACTTCTCTGCGACGAGTGCCTTCTACTCACAGAGTCGAACCTTCCTTTCGAGAGAACAGTTTTGAAACACTCTTTCTGTGGACTCTGCAAGGGGATCACTAGGTCGCTTTGATGCCTAGGCTGGAAAAGGAAATATCTTCACACGAAAACAAGACAGAAGCATTCTCAGAAACCTTTTCTGATGTGCGCATTCAACTCACCGAGTTGAACCTTCCTTTTGATAGAGCAGTTTTGAAACACTCTTTTTGTAGAATCTGCAAGTGGAGATTTGGAGTGCTCTGAGTCCTACCCTGGAAAAGGAAATAACTTCACTTAGAACCTAGACGGAAGCATTCTCAGAGACTTCCCTGTGTTTTCTGCATTCAACTCACAGAGTTGAACCTGCCTTTCGATAGAACAGCTTTGAAACGCTCTTTTTGTAGAATCTGCAAGTCGATACTTGGAACGCTCTGAGTCCTACCCTGGAAAAGGAAATAACTTCACTTAGAACCTAGACGGAAGCATTCTCAGAGACTTCCCTGTGCTTTCTGCATTCAACTCACAGAGTTGAACCTTCCTTTTGATAGAACAGCTTTGAAACGCTCTTTTTGTAGAATCTGCAAGTCGATACTTGGAACGCTTTGAGGCCTATGCTGGAAAAGGAAATATCTTCACATAAAAACTAGAGAGAAGCATTCTCAGAAACTCCTTTGTGATCTGCGCATTCAACCCACAGAGTTGAAGCTTCCCTTTGCTATAGCAGTTTTGAAACTCTCTTTGAGTAGAATCTTCCAGGGGATATTCGGTGTGCCGAGAGGCCAACACTGGAAAAGGAAATATCTTCACTTGAAAACTAGACGGAAGCGTTCTCAGAAACTACCCTGTGCTTTATGCATTCAACTCACAGAGAGGACTCTTCCTTTGGAGAGCGCAGTTTTGAAACACTCTTTTTGCAGAATTTGCTAGGGGATGTTTGGTGCTTTTGGAGGCCTATGCTGGAAAAGGGAATATCTTCACATAAACACTAGACAGAAGCATTCTCAGAAACTTCTTTGTGATGTGCGCATTCAACTCACAGAGTTGAAGCGGCCTTTTGATAGAGCCGTTTGGGAACAGCCTTTTTGTAACATCTGCAAGTGGATATTTGGAGCGATTTGAGGCCTATGATGGAAAGGGAAATATCTTCACATAGAAACTAGACAGAAGCCTCCTCAGAAACTTCTGTGTGATGAGTGCATTCAACTCACAGACTTGAACCTTCCTTTTGATAGAGAAGTTTTGAAACACTCTTGCAGAGGCATCTGAATGAGGATCTTGGGAGCGCTTCGAGGCCAATGCTGGGAAACGAAATATCATCACATAGAAACTAGACAGAAGGATTCTCAGAAACTTCTTGGTGATGAGTGCGTTCCACTCACAGACTTGAACGTTCCTCTTGAGAGAACACTTTTGAAACACTCCTTTTGTAGAATCTGCAAGTGTTTATTTGGAGCGCTTTGAGGCCTATGTTGGAAAAGGAAATATCTTCCCATATAAACTAGACAGAAGCATTCTCAGAAACTTCTTTACGATGAGTGCATTCAACTCACAGACTTGAAGCTTCCTTTGGAAAGAGCAGTTTTGAAACACTCTTTTTGTAGAATCTGCAAGTGGATATGTGGAGCGCTTTGAGGCCTCTGCTGGAAAAGGAAATATCTTCACAGAAACACTAGACAGAAGCATTCTCAGAAACGTCTTGGTCATGTGTGCATTGAACTCACAGAGTTGAACCTTCCTTTTGATAGAGAAGTTTGGAAGCACTCTTTTAGTAGAATCTTCAGGTGGATGTATGGAGTGCTTTGAGGCCTATGCTGGAAAAGGAAATCTCTTCACGTAGAAACGAGACAAAGGCATTCTCAGAAAGGTCCCTGTGCCTTGTGCATTCAACTCACAGAGTTCAGCCTTCTTTTTGATAGAGCAGTTTCGAAACACTCTTTTTGTAGAGTCTGCAAGTGGATAATTGGAGCGCTTTGATGCCTATGCTGCAAAAGGAAATATCATTGCATAAAAACTAGATGGAAGCACTCTCACAAACTTCTTTGTGGTGAGTGCATTCAACTCACAGAGTTGAACCTTCGTTTTGATAGACCCGTTTTGAAACACTGTTTTTGTAGTATTCGCAAGTGGATATTTGGAGCGCGTTGAGGCTGGAGTTGGAAAAGGAAATCTCTTCACGTACAAGCTAGACGGAAGCATTCTCCGAAACTTCTTTGTCACGTGGGGATTGAACTCACAGAGTTGAACCTTCCTTTTCATAGAGCGGTTCTGAAAGACTCTCTTTGTGGAAACTGCAAGTGGATATTTGGTGCGATTGGGGCATCCAGTGGAAAGGATCATACATTACGATGAAAACTAGATTGAACTATTCTCAGAAACTTCTCTGCGACGAGTGCCTTCTACTCACAGAGTCGAACCTTCCTTTCGAGAGAACAGTTTTGAAACACTCTTTCTGTGGACTCTGCAAGGGGATCACTAGGTCGCTTTGATGCCTAGGCTGGAAAAGGAAATATCTTCACACGAAAACAAGACAGAAGCATTCTCAGAAACCATTTCTGATGTGCGCATTCAACTCACCGAGTTGAACCTTCCTTTTGATAGAGCAGTTTTGAAACACTCTTTTTGTAGAATCTGCAAGTGGAGATTTGGAGTGCTCTGAGTCCTACCCTGGAAAAGGAAATAACTTCACTTAGAACCTAGACGGAAGCATTCTCAGAGACTTCCCTGTGCTTTCTGCATTCCACTCACAGAGTTGAACCTTCCTTTTGATAGAACAGCTTTGAAACGCTCTTTTTGTAGAATCTGCAAGTCGATACTTGGAACGCTTTGAGGCCTATGCTGGAAAAGGAAATATCTTCACATAAAAACTAGAGAGAAGCATTCTCAGAAACTTCTTTGTGATCTGCGCATTCAACCCACAGAGTTGAAGCTTCCCTTTGCTATAGCAGTTTTGAAACTCTCTTGAGTAGGAACTTCCAGGGGATATTCGGTGTGCCAAGAGGCCAACACTGGAAAAGGAAATATCTTCACTTGAAAACTAGACGGAAGCGTTCTCAGAAACTACCCTGTGCTTTATGCATTCAACTCACAGAGAGGACTCTTCCTTTGGAGAGCGCAGTTTTGAAACACTCTTTTTGCAGAATTTGCTAGGGGATGTTTGGAGCTTTTGGAGGCCTATGCTGGAAAAGGAAATATCTTCACAAACCAACTAGACGGAAGCATTCTCACAAACTTCTTTGTGATGAGTGCCTTCAACTCACAGACTTGAACCTTCCTTTTGAAAGAGCAGTTTTGAAACACTCCTTTTGTAGAATCTGCAAGTGGATATTTGGAGCGTTTGGAGGCCTTTGCTGGGAAATGAAATATCTTCACCTAAAAACTAGACAGAAGCATTCTCAGAAACATCATTGCGATGTGTGCATGCAACTCACAGGGTTGAACCTTCCTTTTGATAGAGCAGTTTTGAAACACACCTTGTGTAGAATCTGCAAGTGGATATTTGGAGCGCTTTGAGGCCTATGCTGGAAAAGGGAATATCTTCACATAAACACTAGACAGAAGCATTCTCAGAAACGTCTTTGTGATGTGCGCATTCAACTCACAGAGTTGAAGCGGCCTTTTGATAGAGCCGTTTGGGAACAGCCTTTTTGTAACATCTGCAAGTGGATATTTGGAGCTATTTGAGGCCTATGATGGAAAGGGAAATATCTTCACATAGAAACTAGACAGAAGCCTCCTCAGAAACTTCTGTGTGATGAGTGCATTCAACTCACAGACTTGAACCTTCCTTTTGATAGAGAAGTTTAGAAACACTCTTGCAGAGGCATCTGAATGAGGATCTTGGGAGCGCTTCGAGGCCAATGCTGGGAAACGAAATATCATCACATAGAAACTAGACAGAAGGATTCTCAGAAACTTCTTGGTGATGAGTGCGTTCCACTCACAGACTTGAACGTTCCTCTTGAGAGAACACTTTTGAAACACTCCTTTTGTAGAATCTGCAAGTGTTTATTTGGAGCGCTTTGAGGCCTATGTTGGAAAAGGAAATATCTTCCCATATAAACTAGACAGAAGCATTCTCAGAAACTTCTTTACGATGAGTGCATTCAACTCACAGACTTGAAGCTTCCTTTGGAAAGAGCAGTTTTGAAACACTCTTTTTGTAGAATCTGCAAGTGGATATGTGGAGCGCTTTGAGGCCTCTGCTGGAAAAGGAAATATCTTCACAGAAACACTAGACAGAAGCATTCTCAGAAACGTCTTGGTCATGTGTGCATTGAACTCACAGAGTTGAACCTTCCTTTTGATAGAGAAGTTTGGAAGCACTCTTTTAGTAGAATCTTCAGGTGGATGTATGGAGTGCTTTGAGGCCTATGCTGGAAAAGGAAATCTCTTCACGTAGAAACGAGACAAAGGCATTCTCAGAAAGGTCCCTGTGCCTTGTGCATTCAACTCACAGAGTTCAGCCTTCTTTTTGATAGAGCAGTTTCGAAACACTCTTTTTGTAGAGTCTGCAAGTGGATAATTGGAGCGCTTTGATGCCTATGCTGCAAAAGGAAATATCATTGCATAAAAACTAGATGGAAGCACTCTCACAAACTTCTTTGTGGTGAGTGCATTCAACTCACAGAGTTGAACCTTCGTTTTGATAGACCCGTTTTGAAACACTGTTTTTGTAGTATTCGCAAGTGGATATTTGGAGCGCGTTGAGGCTGGAGTTGGAAAAGGAAATCTCTTCACGTACAAGCTAGACGGAAGCATTCTCCGAAACTTCTTTGTCACGTGGGGATTGAACTCACAGAGTTGAACCTTCCTTTTCGTAGAGCGGTTCTGCAAGACTCTTTTTGTGGAAACTGCAAGTGGATATTTGGTGCGATTGGGGCATCCAGTGGAAAGGATCATACATTACGATGAAAACTAGATTGAACTATTCTCAGAAACTTCTCTGCGACGAGTGCCTTCTACTCACAGAGTCGAACCTTCCTTTCGAGAGAACAGTTTTGAAACACTCTTTCTGTGGACTCTGCAAGGGGATCACTAGGTCGCTTTGATGCCTAGGCTGGAAAAGGAAATATCTTCACACGAAAACAAGACAGAAGCATTCTCAGAAACGTTTTCTGATGTGCGCATTCAACTCACCGAGTTGAACCTTCCTTTTCATAGAGCAGTTTTGAAACACTCTTTTTGTAGAATCTGCAAGTGGAGATTTGGAGTGCTCTGAGTCCTACCCTGGAAAAGGAAATAACTTCACTTAGAACCTAGACGGAAGCATTCTCGGAGACTTCCCTGTGCTTTCTGCATTCAACTCACAGAGTTGAACCTTCCTTTCGATAGAACAGCTTTGAAACGCTCTTTTTGTAGAATCTGCAAGTCGATACTTGGAACGCTCTGAGTCCTACCCTGGAAAAGGAAATAACTTCACTTAGAACCTAGACGGAAGCATTCTCAGAGACTTCCCTGTGCTTTCTGCGTTCAACTCACAGAGTTGAACCTTCCTTTTGATAGAACAGCTTTGAAACGCTCTTTTTGTAGAATCTGCAAGTCGATACTTGGAACGCTTTGAGGCCTATGCTGGAAAAGGAAATATCTTCACATAAAAACTAGAGAGAAGCATTCTCAGAAACTCCTTTGTGATCTGCGCATTCAACCCACAGAGTTGAAGCTTCCCTTTGCTATAGCAGCTTTGAAACTCTCTTTGAGTAGAATCTTCCAGGGGATATTCGGTGTGCCGAGAGGCCAACACTGGAAAAGGAAATATCTTCACTTGAAAACTAGACAGAAGCGTTCTCAGAAACTACCCTGTGCTTTATGCATTCAACTCACAGAGAGGACTCTTCCTTTGGAGAGCGCAGTTTTGAAACACTCTTTTTGCAGAATTTGCTAGGGGATGTTTGGGGCTTTTGGAGGCCTATGCTGGAAAAGGAAATATCTTCACATAAACACTAGACAGAAGCATTCTCAGAAACTTCTTTGTGATGTGCGCATTCAACTCACAGAGTTGAAGCGGCCTTTTGATAGAGCCGTTTGGGAACAGCCTTTTTGTAACATCTGCAAGTGGATATTTGGAGCGATTTGAGGCCTATGATGGAAAGGGAAATATCTTCACATAGAAACTAGACAGAAGCCTCCTCAGAAACTTCTGTGTGATGAGTGCATTCAACTCACAGACTTGAACCTTCCTTTTGATAGAGAAGTTTAGAAACACTCTTGCAGAGGCATCTGAATGAGGATCTTGGGAGCGCTTCGAGGCCAATGCTGGGAAACGAAATATCATCACATAGAAACTAGACAGAAGGATTCTCAGAAACTTCTTGGTGATGAGTGCGTTCCACTCACAGACTTGAACGTTCCTCTTGAGAGAACACTTTTGAAACACTCCTTTTGTAGAATCTGCAAGTGTTTATTTGGAGCGCTTTGAGGCCTATGTTGGAAAAGGAAATATCTTCCCATATAAACTAGACAGAAGCATTCTCAGAAACTTCTTTACGATGAGTGCATTCAACTCACAAACTTGAAGCTTCCTTTGGAAAGAGCAGTTTTGAAACACTCTTTTTGTAGAATCTGCAAGTGGATATGTGGAGCGCTTTGAGGCCTCTGCTGGAAAAGGAAATATCTTCACAGAAACACTAGACAGAAGCATTCTCAGAAACGTCTTGGTCATGTGTGCATTGAACTCACAGAGTTGAACCTTCCTTTTGATAGAGAAGTTTGGAAGCACTCTTTTAGTAGAATCTTCAGGTGGATGTATGGAGTGCTTTGAGGCCTATGCTGGAGAAGGAAATGTCTTCACGTAGAAACGAGACAAAGGCATTCTCAGAAAGGTCCCTGTGCCTTGTGCATTCAACTCACAGAGTTCAGCCTTCTTTTTGATAGAGCAGTTTCGAAACACTCTTTTTGTAGAGTCTGCAAGTAGATAATTGGAGCGCTTTGATGCCTATGCTGCAAAAGGAAATATCATTGCATAACAACTAGATGGAAGCACTCTCACAAACTTCTTTGTGGTGAGTGCATTCAACTCACAGAGTTGAACCTTCGTTTTGATAGACCCGTTTTGAAACACTGTTTTTGTAGTATTCGCAAGTGGATATTTGGAGCGCGTTGAGGCTGGAGTTGGAAAAGGAAATCTCTTCACGTACAAGCTAGACGGAAGCATTCTCCGAAACTTCTTTGTCACGTGGGGATTGAACTCACAGAGTTGAACCTTCCTTTTCATAGAGCGGTTCTGCAAGACTCTTTTTGTGGAAACTGCAAGTGGATATTTGGTGCGATTGGGGCATCCAGTGGAAAGGATCATACATTACGATGAAAACTAGATTGAACTATTCTCAGAAACTTCTCTGCGACGAGTGCCTTCTACTCACAGAGTCGAACCTTCCTTTCGAGAGAACAGTTTTGAAACACTCTTTCTGTGGACTCTGCAAGGGGATCACTAGGTCGCTTTGATGCCTAGGCTGGAAAAGGAAATATCTTCACACGAAAACAAGACAGAAGCATTCTCAGAAACCTTTTCTGATGTGCGCATTCAACTCACCGAGTTGAACCTTCCTTTTGATAGAGCAGTTTTGAAACACTCTTTTTGTAGAATCTGCAAGTGGAGATTTGGAGTGCTCTGAGTCCTACCCTGGAAAAGGAAATAACTTCACTTAGAACCTAGACGGAAGCATTCTCAGAGACTTCCCTGTGTTTTCTGCATTCAACTCACAGAGTTGAACCTGCCTTTCGATAGAACAGCTTTGAAACGCTCTTTTTGTAGAATCTGCAAGTCGATACTTGGAACGCTCTGAGTCCTACCCTGGAAAAGGAAATAACTTCACTTAGAACCTAGACGGAAGCATTCTCAGAGACTTCCCTGTGCTTTCTGCATTCAACTCACAGAGTTGAACCTTCCTTTTGATAGAACAGCTTTGAAACGCTCTTTTTGTAGAATCTGCAAGTCGATACTTGGAACGCTTTGAGGCCTATGCTGGAAAAGGAAATATCTTCACATAAAAACTAGAGAGAAGCATTCTCAGAAACTTCTTTGTGATCTGCGCATTCAACCCACAGAGTTGAAGCTTCCTTTTGCTATAGCAGTTTTGAAACTCTCTTTGAGTAGAATCTTCCAGGGGATATTCGGTGTGCCGAGAGGCCAACACTGGAAAAGGAAATATCTTCACTTGAAAACTAGACGGAAGCGTTCTCAGAAACTACCCTGTGCTTTATGCATTCAACTCACAGAGAGGACTCTTCCTTTGGAGAGCGCAGTTTTGAAACACTCTTTTTGCAGAATTTGCTAGGGGATGTTTGGTGCTTTTGGAGGCCTATGCTGGAAAAGGGAATATCTTCACATAAACACTAGACAGAAGCATTCTCAGAAACTTCTTTGTGATGTGCGCATTCAACTCACAGAGTTGAAGCGGCCTTTTGATAGAGCCGTTTGGGAACAGCCTTTTTGTAACATCTGCAAGTGGATATTTGGAGCGATTTGAGGCCTATGATGGAAAGGGAAATATCTTCACATAGAAACTAGACAGAAGCCTCCTCAGAAACTTCTGTGTGATGAGTGCATTCAACTCACAGACTTGAACCTTCCTTTTGATAGAGAAGTTTTGAAACACTCTTGCAGAGGCATCTGAATGAGGATCTTGGGAGCGCTTCGAGGCCAATGCTGGGAAACGAAATATCATCACATAGAAACTAGACAGAAGGATTCTCAGAAACTTCTTGGTGATGAGTGCGTTCCACTCACAGACTTGAACGTTCCTCTTGAGAGAACACTTTTGAAACACTCCTTTTGTAGAATCTGCAAGTGTTTATTTGGAGCGCTTTGAGGCCTATGTTGGAAAAGGAAATATCTTCCCATATAAACTAGACAGAAGCATTCTCAGAAACTTCTTTACGATGAGTGCATTCAACTCACAGACTTGAAGCTTCCTTTGGAAAGAGCAGTTTTGAAACACTCTTTTTGTAGAATCTGCAAGTGGATATGTGGAGCGCTTTGAGGCCTCTGCTGGAAAAGGAAATATCTTCACAGAAACACTAGACAGAAGCATTCTCAGAAACGTCTTGGTCATGTGTGCATTGAACTCACAGAGTTGAACCTTCCTTTTGATAGAGAAGTTTGGAAGCACTCTTTTAGTAGAATCTTCAGGTGGATGTATGGAGTGCTTTGAGGCCTATGCTGGAAAAGGAAATCTCTTCACGTAGAAACGAGACAAAGGCATTCTCAGAAAGGTCCCTGTGCCTTGTGCATTCAACTCACAGAGTTCAGCCTTCTTTTTGATAGAGCAGTTTCGAAACACTCTTTTTGTAGAGTCTGCAAGTGGATAATTGGAGCGCTTTGATGCCTATGCTGCAAAAGGAAATATCATTGCATAAAAACTAGATGGAAGCACTCTCACAAACTTCTTTGTGGTGAGTGCATTCAACTCACAGAGTTGAACCTTCGTTTTGATAGACCCGTTTTGAAACACTGTTTTTGTAGTATTCGCAAGTGGATATTTGGAGCGCGTTGAGGCTGGAGTTGGAAAAGGAAATCTCTTCACGTACAAGCTAGACGGAAGCATTCTCCGAAACTTCTTTGTCACGTGGGGATTGAACTCACAGAGTTGAACCTTCCTTTTCATAGAGCGGTTCTGAAAGACTCTCTTTGTGGAAACTGCAAGTGGATATTTGGTGCGATTGGGGCATCCAGTGGAAAGGATCATACATTACGATGAAAACTAGATTGAACTATTCTCAGAAACTTCTCTGCGACGAGTGCCTTCTACTCACAGAGTCGAACCTTCCTTTCGAGAGAACAGTTTTGAAACACTCTTTCTGTGGACTCTGCAAGGGGATCACTAGGTCGCTTTGATGCCTAGGCTGGAAAAGGAAATATCTTCACACGAAAACAAGACAGAAGCATTCTCAGAAACCATTTCTGATGTGCGCATTCAACTCACCGAGTTGAACCTTCCTTTTGATAGAGCAGTTTTGAAACACTCTTTTTGTAGAATCTGCAAGTGGAGATTTGGAGTGCTCTGAGTCCTACCCTGGAAAAGGAAATAACTTCACTTAGAACCTAGACGGAAGCATTCTCAGAGACTTCCCTGTGCTTTCTGCATTCCACTCACAGAGTTGAACCTTCCTTTTGATAGAACAGCTTTGAAACGCTCTTTTTGTAGAATCTGCAAGTCGATACTTGGAACGCTTTGAGGCCTATGCTGGAAAAGGAAATATCTTCACATAAAAACTAGAGAGAAGCATTCTCAGAAACTTCTTTGTGATCTGCGCATTCAACCCACAGAGTTGAAGCTTCCCTTTGCTATAGCAGTTTTGAAACTCTCTTGAGTAGGAACTTCCAGGGGATATTCGGTGTGCCAAGAGGCCAACACTGGAAAAGGAAATATCTTCACTTGAAAACTAGACGGAAGCGTTCTCAGAAACTACCCTGTGCTTTATGCATTCAACTCACAGAGAGGACTCTTCCTTTGGAGAGCGCAGTTTTGAAACACTCTTTTTGCAGAATTTGCTAGGGGATGTTTGGAGCTTTTGGAGGCCTATGCTGGAAAAGGAAATATCTTCACAAACCAACTAGACGGAAGCATTCTCACAAACTTCTTTGTGATGAGTGCCTTCAACTCACAGACTTGAACCTTCCTTTTGAAAGAGCAGTTTTGAAACACTCCTTTTGTAGAATCTGCAAGTGGATATTTGGAGCGTTTGGAGGCCTTTGCTGGGAAATGAAATATCTTCACCTAAAAACTAGACAGAAGCATTCTCAGAAACATCATTGCGATGTGTGCATGCAACTCACAGGGTTGAACCTTCCTTTTGATAGAGCAGTTTTGAAACACACCTTGTGTAGAATCTGCAAGTGGATATTTGGAGCGCTTTGAGGCCTATGCTGGAAAAGGGAATATCTTCACATAAACACTAGACAGAAGCATTCTCAGAAACGTCTTTGTGATGTGCGCATTCAACTCACAGAGTTGAAGCGGCCTTTTGATAGAGCCGTTTGGGAACAGCCTTTTTGTAACATCTGCAAGTGGATATTTGGAGCTATTTGAGGCCTATGATGGAAAGGGAAATATCTTCACATAGAAACTAGACAGAAGCCTCCTCAGAAACTTCTGTGTGATGAGTGCATTCAACTCACAGACTTGAACCTTCCTTTTGATAGAGAAGTTTAGAAACACTCTTGCAGAGGCATCTGAATGAGGATCTTGGGAGCGCTTCGAGGCCAATGCTGGGAAACGAAATATCATCACATAGAAACTAGACAGAAGGATTCTCAGAAACTTCTTGGTGATGAGTGCGTTCCACTCACAGACTTGAACGTTCCTCTTGAGAGAACACTTTTGAAACACTCCTTTTGTAGAATCTGCAAGTGTTTATTTGGAGCGCTTTGAGGCCTATGTTGGAAAAGGAAATATCTTCCCATATAAACTAGACAGAAGCATTCTCAGAAACTTCTTTACGATGAGTGCATTCAACTCACAGACTTGAAGCTTCCTTTGGAAAGAGCAGTTTTGAAACACTCTTTTTGTAGAATCTGCAAGTGGATATGTGGAGCGCTTTGAGGCCTCTGCTGGAAAAGGAAATATCTTCACAGAAACACTAGACAGAAGCATTCTCAGAAACGTCTTGGTCATGTGTGCATTGAACTCACAGAGTTGAACCTTCCTTTTGATAGAGAAGTTTGGAAGCACTCTTTTAGTAGAATCTTCAGGTGGATGTATGGAGTGCTTTGAGGCCTATGCTGGAAAAGGAAATCTCTTCACGTAGAAACGAGACAAAGGCATTCTCAGAAAGGTCCCTGTGCCTTGTGCATTCAACTCACAGAGTTCAGCCTTCTTTTTGATAGAGCAGTTTCGAAACACTCTTTTTGTAGAGTCTGCAAGTGGATAATTGGAGCGCTTTGATGCCTATGCTGCAAAAGGAAATATCATTGCATAAAAACTAGATGGAAGCACTCTCACAAACTTCTTTGTGGTGAGTGCATTCAACTCACAGAGTTGAACCTTCGTTTTGATAGACCCGTTTTGAAACACTGTTTTTGTAGTATTCGCAAGTGGATATTTGGAGCGCGTTGAGGCTGGAGTTGGAAAAGGAAATCTCTTCACGTACAAGCTAGACGGAAGCATTCTCCGAAACTTCTTTGTCACGTGGGGATTGAACTCACAGAGTTGAACCTTCCTTTTCGTAGAGCGGTTCTGCAAGACTCTTTTTGTGGAAACTGCAAGTGGATATTTGGTGCGATTGGGGCATCCAGTGGTAAGGATCATACATTACGATGAAAACTAGATTGAACTATTCTCAGAAACTTCTCTGCGACGAGTGCCTTCTACTCACAGAGTCGAACCTTCCTTTCGAGAGAACAGTTTTGAAACACTCTTTCTGTGGACTCTGCAAGGGGATCACTAGGTCGCTTTGATGCCTAGGCTGGAAAAGGAAATATCTTCACACGAAAACAAGACAGAAGCATTCTCAGAAACGTTTTCTGATGTGCGCATTCAACTCACCGAGTTGAACCTTCCTTTTCATAGAGCAGTTTTGAAACACTCTTTTTGTAGAATCTGCAAGTGGAGATTTGGAGTGCTCTGAGTCCTACCCTGGAAAAGGAAATAACTTCACTTAGAACCTAGACGGAAGCATTCTCGGAGACTTCCCTGTGCTTTCTGCATTCAACTCACAGAGTTGAACCTTCCTTTCGATAGAACAGCTTTGAAACGCTCTTTTTGTAGAATCTGCAAGTCGATACTTGGAACGCTCTGAGTCCTACCCTGGAAAAGGAAATAACTTCACTTAGAACCTAGACGGAAGCATTCTCAGAGACTTCCCTGTGCTTTCTGCGTTCAACTCACAGAGTTGAACCTTCCTTTTGATAGAACAGCTTTGAAACGCTCTTTTTGTAGAATCTGCAAGTCGATACTTGGAACGCTTTGAGGCCTATGCTGGAAAAGGAAATATCTTCACATAAAAACTAGAGAGAAGCATTCTCAGAAACTCCTTTGTGATCTGCGCATTCAACCCACAGAGTTGAAGCTTCCCTTTGCTATAGCAGCTTTGAAACTCTCTTTGAGTAGAATCTTCCAGGGGATATTCGGTGTGCCGAGAGGCCAACACTGGAAAAGGAAATATCTTCACTTGAAAACTAGACAGAAGCGTTCTCAGAAACTACCCTGTGCTTTATGCATTCAACTCACAGAGAGGACTCTTCCTTTGGAGAGCGCAGTTTTGAAACACTCTTTTTGCAGAATTTGCTAGGGGATGTTTGGGGCTTTTGGAGGCCTATGCTGGAAAAGGAAATATCTTCACATAAACACTAGACAGAAGCATTCTCAGAAACTTCTTTGTGATGTGCGCATTCAACTCACAGAGTTGAAGCGGCCTTTTGATAGAGCCGTTTGGGAACAGCCTTTTTGTAACATCTGCAAGTGGATATTTGGAGCGATTTGAGGCCTATGATGGAAAGGGAAATATCTTCACATAGAAACTAGACAGAAGCCTCCTCAGAAACTTCTGTGTGATGAGTGCATTCAACTCACAGACTTGAACCTTCCTTTTGATAGAGAAGTTTAGAAACACTCTTGCAGAGGCATCTGAATGAGGATCTTGGGAGCGCTTCGAGGCCAATGCTGGGAAACGAAATATCATCACATAGAAACTAGACAGAAGGATTCTCAGAAACTTCTTGGTGATGAGTGCGTTCCACTCACAGACTTGAACGTTCCTCTTGAGAGAACACTTTTGAAACACTCCTTTTGTAGAATCTGCAAGTGTTTATTTGGAGCGCTTTGAGGCCTATGTTGGAAAAGGAAATATCTTCCCATATAAACTAGACAGAAGCATTCTCAGAAACTTCTTTACGATGAGTGCATTCAACTCACAGACTTGAAGCTTCCTTTGGAAAGAGCAGTTTCGAAACACTCTTTTTGTAGAATCTGCAAGTGGATATGTGGAGCGCTTTGAGGCCTCTGCTGGAAAAGGAAATATCTTCACAGAAACACTAGACAGAAGCATTCTCAGAAACGTCTTGGTCATGTGTGCATTGAACTCACAGAGTTGAACCTTCCTTTTGATAGAGAAGTTTGGAAGCACTCTTTTAGTAGAATCTTCAGGTGGATGTATGGAGTGCTTTGAGGCCTATGCTGGAAAAGGAAATGTCTTCACGTAGAAACGAGACAAAGGCATTCTCAGAAAGGTCCCTGTGCCTTGTGCATTCAACTCACAGAGTTCAGCCTTCTTTTTGATAGAGCAGTTTCGAAACACTCTTTTTGTAGAGTCTGCAAGTGGATAATTGGAGCGCTTTGATGCCTATGCTGCAAAAGGAAATATCATTGCATAAAAACTAGATGGAAGCACTCTCACAAACTTCTTTGTGGTGAGTGCATTCAACTCACAGAGTTGAACCTTCGTTTTGATAGACCCGTTTTGAAACACTGTTTTTGTAGTATTCGCAAGTGGATATTTGGAGCGCGTTGAGGCTGGAGTTGGAAAAGGAAATCTCTTCACGTACAAGCTAGACGGAAGCATTCTCCGAAACTTCTTTGTCACGTGGGGATTGAACTCACAGAGTTGAACCTTCCTTTTCGTAGAGCGGTTCTGCAAGACTCTTTTTGTGGAATCTGCAAGTGGATATTTGGTGCGATTGGGGCATCCAGTGGAAAGGATCATACATTACGATGAAAACTAGATTGAACTATTCTCAGAAACTTCTCTGCGACGAGTGCCTTCTACTCACAGAGTCGAACCTTCCTTTCGAGAGAACAGTTTTGAAACACTCTTTCTGTGGACTCTGCAAGGGGATCACTAGGTCGCTTTGATGCCTAGGCTGGAAAAGGAAATATCTTCACACGAAAACAAGACAGAAGCATTCTCAGAAACCATTTCTGATGTGCGCATTCAACTCACCGAGTTGAACCTTCCTTTTCATAGAGCAGTTTTGAAACACTCTTTTTGTAGAATCTGCAAGTGGAGATTTGGAGTGCTCTGAGTCCTACCCTGGAAAAGGAAATAACTTCACTTAGAACCTAGACGGAAGCATTCTCAGAGACTTCCCTGTGCTTTCTGCATTCAACTCACAGAGTTGAACCTTCCTTTTGATAGAACAGCTTTGAAACGCTCTTTTTGTAGAATCTGCAAGTCGATACTTGGAACGCTTTGAGGCCTATGCTGGAAAAGGAAATATCTTCACATAAAAACTAGAGAGAAGCATTCTCAGAAACTTCTTTGTGATCTGCGCATTCAACCCACAGAGTTGAAGCTTCCCTTTGCTATAGCAGTTTTGAAACTCTCTTTGAGTAGAATCTTCCAGGGGATATTCGGTGTGCCGAGAGGCCAACACTGGAAAAGGAAATATCTTCACTTGAAAACTAGACGGAAGCATTCTCAGAAACTACCCTGTGCTTGATGCATTCAACTCACAGAGAGGACTCTTCCTTTGGAGAGCGCAGTTTTGAAACACTCTTTTTGCAGAATTTGCTAGGGGATGTTTGGAGCTTTTGGAGGCCTATGCTGGAAAAGGAAATATCTTCACAAACCAACTAGACGGAAGCATTCTCACAAACTTCTTTGTGATGAGTGCCTTCAACTCACAGACTTGAACCTTCCTTTTGAAAGAGCAGTTTTGAAACACTCCTTTTGTAGAATCTGCAAGTGGATATTTGGAGCGTTTGGAGGCCTTTGCTGGGAAATGAAATATCTTCACCTAAAAACTAGACAGAAGCATTCTCAGAAGCATCATTGCGATGTGTGCATTCAACTCACAGGGTTGAACCTTCCTTTTGATAGAGCAGTTTTGAAACACACCTTGTGTAGAATCTGCAAGTGGATATTTGGAGCACTTTGAGGCCTATGCTGGAAAAGGGAATATCTTCACATAAACACTAGACAGAAGCATTCTCAGAAACTTCTTTGTGATGTGCGCATTCAACTCACAGAGTTGAAGCGGCCTTTTGATAGAGCCGTTTGGGAACAGCCTTTTTGTAACATCTGCAAGTGGATAATTGGAGCGATTTGAGGCCTATGATGGAAAGGGAAATATCTTCACATAGAAACTAGACAGAAGCCTCCTCAGAAACTTCTGTGTGATGAGTGCATTCAACTCACAGACTTGAACCTTCCTTTTGATAGAGAAGTTTAGAAACACTCTTGCAGAGGCATCTGAATGAGGATCTTGGGAGCGCTTCGAGGCCAATGCTGGGAAACGAAATATCATCACATAGAAACTAGACAGAAGGATTCTCAGAAACTTCTTGGTGATGAGTGCGTTCCACTCACAGACTTGAACGTTCCTCTTGAGAGAACACTTTTGAAACACTCCTTTTGTAGAATCTGCAAGTGTTTATTTGGAGCGCTTTGAAGCCTATGTTGGAAAAGGAAATATCTTCCCATATAAACTAGACAGAAGCATTCTCAGAAACTTCTTTACGATGAGTGCATTCAACTCACAGACTTGAAGCTTCCTTTGGAAAGAGCAGTTTTGAAACACTCTTTTTGTAGAATCTGCAAGTGGATATGTGGAGCGCTTTGAGGCCTCTGCTGGAAAAGGAAATATCTTCACAGAAACACTAGACAGAAGCATTCTCAGAAACGTCTTGGTCATGTGTGCATTGAACTCACAGAGTTGAACCTTCCTTTTGATAGAGAAGTTTGGAAGCACTCTTTTAGTAGAATCTTCAGGTGGATGTATGGAGTGCTTTGAGGCCTATGCTGGAAAAGGAAATGTCTTCACGTAGAAACGAGACAAAGGCATTCTCAGAAAGGTCCCTGTGCCTTGTGCATTCAACTCACAGAGTTCAGCCTTCTTTTTGATAGAGCAGTTTCGAAACACTCTTTTTGTAGAGTCTGCAAGTGGATAATTGGAGCGCTTTGATGCCTATGCTGCAAAAGGAAATATCATTGCATAAAAACTAGATGGAAGCACTCTCACAAACTTCTTTGTGGTGAGTGCATTCAACTCACAGAGTTGAACCTTCGTTTTGATAGACCCGTTTTGAAACACTGTTTTTGTAGTATTCGCAAGTGGATATTTGGAGCGCGTTGAGGCTGGAGTTGGAAAAGGAAATCTCTTCACGTACAAGCTAGACGGAAGCATTCTCCGAAACTTCTTTGTCACGTGGGGATTGAACTCACAGAGTTGAACCTTCCTTTTCGTAGAGCGGTTCTGCAAGACTCTTTTTGTGGAATCTGCAAGTGGATATTTGGTGCGATTGGGGCATCCAGTGGAAAGGATCATACATTACGATGAAAACTAGATTGAACTATTCTCAGAAACTTCTCTGCGACGAGTGCCTTCTACTCACAGAGTCGAACCTTCCTTTCGAGAGAACAGTTTTGAAACACTCTTTCTGTGGACTCTGCAAGGGGATCACTAGGTCGCTTTGATGCCTAGGCTGGAAAAGGAAATATCTTCACACGAAAACAAGACAGAAGCATTCTCAGAAACCATTTCTGATGTGCGCATTCAACTCACCGAGTTGAACCTTCCTTTTCATAGAGCAGTTTTGAAACACTCTTTTTGTAGAATCTGCAAGTGGAGATTTGGAGTGCTCTGAGTCCTACCCTGGAAAAGGAAATAACTTCACTTAGAACCTAGACGGAAGCATTCTCAGAGACTTCCCTGTGCTTTCTGCATTCAACTCACAGAGTTGAACCTTCCTTTTGATAGAACAGCTTTGAAACGCTCTTTTTGTAGAATCTGCAAGTCGATACTTGGAACGCTTTGAGGCCTATGCTGGAAAAGGAAATATCTTCACATAAAAACTAGAGAGAAGCATTCTCAGAAACTTCTTTGTGATCTGCGCATTCAACCCACAGAGTTGAAGCTTCCCTTTGCTATAGCAGTTTTGAAACTCTCTTTGAGTAGAATCTTCCAGGGGATATTCGGTGTGCCGAGAGGCCAACACTGGAAAAGGAAATATCTTCACTTGAAAACTAGACGGAAGCGTTCTCAGAAACTACCCTGTGCTTGATGCATTCAACTCACAGAGAGGACTCTTCCTTTGGAGAGCGCAGTTTTGAAACACTCTTTTTGCAGAATTTGCTAGGGGATGTTTGGAGCTTTTGGAGGCCTATGCTGGAAAAGGAAATATCTTCACAAACCAACTAGACGGAAGCATTCTCACAAACTTCTTTGTGATGAGTGCCTTCAACTCACAGACTTGAACCTTCCTTTTGAAAGAGCAGTTTTGAAACACTCCTTTTGTAGAATCTGCAAGTGGATATTTGGAGCGTTTGGAGGCCTTTGCTGGGAAATGAAATATCTTCACCTAAAAACTAGACAGAAGCATTCTCAGAAGCATCATTGCGATGTGTGCATTCAACTCACAGGGTTGAACCTTCCTTTTGATAGAGCAGTTTTGAAACACACCTTGTGTAGAATCTGCAAGTGGATATTTGGAGCACTTTGAGGCCTATGCTGGAAAAGGGAATATCTTCACATAAACACTAGACAGAAGCATTCTCAGAAACTTCTTTGTGATGTGCGCATTCAACTCACAGAGTTGAAGCGGCCTTTTGATAGAGCCGTTTGGGAACAGCCTTTTTGTAACATCTGCAAGTGGATAATTGGAGCGATTTGAGGCCTATGATGGAAAGGGAAATATCTTCACATAGAAACTAGACAGAAGCCTCCTCAGAAACTTCTGTGTGATGAGTGCATTCAACTCACAGACTTGAACCTTCCTTTTGATAGAGAAGTTTAGAAACACTCTTGCAGAGGCATCTGAATGAGGATCTTGGGAGCGCTTCGAGGCCAATGCTGGGAAACGAAATATCATCACATAGAAACTAGACAGAAGGATTCTCAGAAACTTCTTGGTGATGAGTGCGTTCCACTCACAGACTTGAACGTTCCTCTTGAGAGAACACTTTTGAAACACTCCTTTTGTAGAATCTGCAAGTGTTTATTTGGAGCGCTTTGAAGCCTATGTTGGAAAAGGAAATATCTTCCCATATAAACTAGACAGAAGCATTCTCAGAAACTTCTTTACGATGAGTGCATTCAACTCACAGACTTGAAGCTTCCTTTGGAAAGAGCAGTTTTGAAACACTCTTTTTGTAGAATCTGCAAGTGGATATGTGGAGCGCTTTGAGGCCTCTGCTGGAAAAGGAAATATCTTCACAGAAACACTAGACAGAAGCATTCTCAGAAACGTCTTGGTCATGTGTGCATTGAACTCACAGAGTTGAACCTTCCTTTTGATAGAGAAGTTTGGAAGCACTCTTTTAGTAGAATCTTCAGGTGGATGTATGGAGTGCTTTGAGGCCTATGCTGGAAAAGGAAATGTCTTCACGTAGAAACGAGACAAAGGCATTCTCAGAAAGGTCCCTGTGCCTTGTGCATTCAACTCACAGAGTTCAGCCTTCTTTTTGATAGAGCAGTTTCGAAACACTCTTTTTGTAGAGTCTGCAAGTGGATAATTGGAGCGCTTTGATGCCTATGCTGCAAAAGGAAATATCATTGCATAAAAACTAGATGGAAGCACTCTCACAAACTTCTTTGTGGTGAGTGCATTCAACTCACAGAGTTGAACCTTCGTTTTGATAGACCCGTTTTGAAACACTGTTTTTGTAGTATTCGCAAGTGGATATTTGGAGCACGTTGAGGCTGGAGTTGGAAAAGGAAATCTCTTCACGTACAAGCTAGACGGAAGCATTCTCCGAAACTTCTTTGTCACGTGGGGATTGAACTCACAGAGTTGAACCTTCCTTTTCGTAGAGCGGTTCTGCAAGACTCTTTTTGTGGAAACTGCAAGTGGATATTTGGTGCGATTGGGGCATCCAGTGGAAAGGATCATACATTACGATGAAAACTAGATTGAACTATTCTCAGAAACTTCTCTGCGACGAGTGCCTTCTACTCACAGAGTCGAACCTTCCTTTCGAGAGAACAGTTTTGAAACACTCTTTCTGTGGACTCTGCAAGGGGATCACTAGGTCGCTTTGATGCCTAGGCTGGAAAAGGAAATATCTTCACACGAAAACAAGACAGAAGCATTCTCAGAAACCATTTCTGATGTGCGCATTCAACTCACTGAGTTGAACCTTCCTTTTCATAGAGCAGTTTTGAAACACTCTTTTTGTAGAATCTGCAAGTGGAGATTTGGAGTGCTCTGAGTCCTACCCTGGAAAAGGAAATAACTTCACTTAGAACCTAGACGGAAGCATTCTCAGAGACTTCCCTGTGCTTTCTGCATTCAACTCACAGAGTTGAACCTTCCTTTTGATAGAACAGCTTTGAAACGCTCTTTTTGTAGAATCTGCAAGTCGATACTTGGAACGCTTTGAGGCCTATGCTGGAAAAGGAAATATCTTCACATAAAAACTAGAGAGAAGCATTCTCAGAAACTTCTTTGTGATCTGCGCATTCAACCCACAGAGTTGAAGCTTCCCTTTGCTATAGCAGTTTTGAAACTCTCTTGAGTAGAATCTTCCAGGGGATATTCGGTGTGCCGAGAGGCCAACACTGGAAAAGGAAATATCTTCACTTGAAAACTAGACGGAAGCGTTCTCAGAAACTACCCTGTGCTTGATGCATTCAACTCACAGAGAGGACTCTTCCTTTGGAGAGCGCAGTTTTGAAACACTCTTTTTGCAGAATTTGCTAGGGGATGTTTGGAGCTTTTGGAGGCCTATGCTGGAAAAGGAAATATCTTCACAAACCAACTAGACGGAAGCATTCTCACAAACTTCTTTGTGATGAGTGCCTTCAACTCACAGACTTGAACCTTCCTTTTGAAAGAGCAGTTTTGAAACACTCCTTTTGTAGAATCTGCAAGTGGATATTTGGAGCGTTTGGAGGCCTTTGCTGGGAAATGAAATATCTTCACCTAAAAACTAGACAGAAGCATTCTCAGAAGCATCATTGCGATGTGTGCATTCAACTCACAGGGTTGAACCTTCCTTTTGATAGAGCAGTTTTGAAACACACCTTGTGTAGAATCTGCAAGTGGATATTTGGAGCGCTTTGAGGCCTATGCTGGAAAAGGGAATATCTTCACATAAACACTAGACAGAAGCATTCTCAGAAACTTCTTTGTGATGTGCGCATTCAACTCACAGAGTTGAAGCGGCCTTTTGATAGAGCCGTTTGGGAACAGCCTTTTTGTAACATCTGCAAGTGGATAATTGGAGCGATTTGAGGCCTATGATGGAAAGGGAAATATCTTCACATAGAAACTAGACAGAAGCCTCCTCAGAAACTTCTGTGTGATGAGTGCATTCAACTCACAGACTTGAACCTTCCTTTTGATAGAGAAGTTTAGAAACACTCTTGCAGAGGCATCTGAATGAGGATCTTGGGAGCGCTTCGAGGCCAATGCTGGGAAACGAAATATCATCACATAGAAACTAGACAGAAGGATTCTCAGAAACTTCTTGGTGATGAGTGCGTTCCACTCACAGACTTGAACGTTCCTCTTGAGAGAACACTTTTGAAACACTCCTTTTGTAGAATCTGCAAGTGTTTATTTGGAGCGCTTTGAAGCCTATGTTGGAAAAGGAAATATCTTCCCATATAAACTAGACAGAAGCATTCTCAGAAACTTCTTTACGATGAGTGCATTCAACTCACAGACTTGAAGCTTCCTTTGGAAAGAGCAGTTTTGAAACACTCTTTTTGTAGAATCTGCAAGTGGATATGTGGAGCGCTTTGAGGCCTCTGCTGGAAAAGGAAATATCTTCACAGAAACACTAGACAGAAGCATTCTCAGAAACGTCTTGGTCATGTGTGCATTGAACTCACAGAGTTGAACCTTCCTTTTGATAGAGAAGTTTGGAAGCACTCTTTTAGTAGAATCTTCAGGTGGATGTATGGAGTGCTTTGAGGCCTATGCTGGAAAAGGAAATGTCTTCACGTAGAAACGAGACAAAGGCATTCTCAGAAAGGTCCCTGTGCCTTGTGCATTCAACTCACAGAGTTCAGCCTTCTTTTTGATAGAGCAGTTTCGAAACACTCTTTTTGTAGAGTCTGCAAGTGGATAATTGGAGCGCTTTGATGCCTATGCTGCAAAAGGAAATATCATTGCATAAAAACTAGATGGAAGCACTCTCACAAACTTCTTTGTGGTGAGTGCATTCAACTCACAGAGTTGAACCTTCGTTTTGATAGACCCGTTTTGAAACACTGTTTTTGTAGTATTCGCAAGTGGATATTTGGAGCACGTTGAGGCTGGAGTTGGAAAAGGAAATCTCTTCACGTACAAGCTAGACGGAAGCATTCTCCGAAACTTCTTTGTCACGTGGGGATTGAACTCACAGAGTTGAACCTTCCTTTTCGTAGAGCGGTTCTGCAAGACTCTTTTTGTGGAAACTGCAAGTGGATATTTGGTGCGATTGGGGCATCCAGTGGAAAGGATCATACATTACGATGAAAACTAGATTGAACTATTCTCAGAAACTTCTCTGCGACGAGTGCCTTCTACTCACAGAGTCGAACCTTCCTTTCGAGAGAACAGTTTTGAAACACTCTTTCTGTGGACTCTGCAAGGGGATCACTAGGTCGCTTTGATGCCTAGGCTGGAAAAGGAAATATCTTCACACGAAAACAAGACAGAAGCATTCTCAGAAACCATTTCTGATGTGCGCATTCAACTCACTGAGTTGAACCTTCCTTTTCATAGAGCAGTTTTGAAACACTCTTTTTGTAGAATCTGCAAGTGGAGATTTGGAGTGCTCTGAGTCCTACCCTGGAAAAGGAAATAACTTCACTTAGAACCTAGACGGAAGCATTCTCAGAGACTTCCCTGTGCTTTCTGCATTCAACTCACAGAGTTGAACCTTCCTTTTGATAGAACAGCTTTGAAACGCTCTTTTTGTAGAATCTGCAAGTCGATACTTGGAACGCTTTGAGGCCTATGCTGGAAAAGGAAATATCTTCACATAAAAACTAGAGAGAAGCATTCTCAGAAACTTCTTTGTGATCTGCGCATTCAACCCACAGAGTTGAAGCTTCCCTTTGCTATAGCAGTTTTGAAACTCTCTTGAGTAGAATCTTCCAGGGGATATTCGGTGTGCCGAGAGGCCAACACTGGAAAAGGAAATATCTTCACTTGAAAACTAGACGGAAGCGTTCTCAGAAACTACCCTGTGCTTGATGCATTCAACTCACAGAGAGGACTCTTCCTTTGGAGAGCGCAGTTTTGAAACACTCTTTTTGCAGAATTTGCTAGGGGATGTTTGGAGCTTTTGGAGGCCTATGCTGGAAAAGGAAATATCTTCACAAACCAACTAGACGGAAGCATTCTCACAAACTTCTTTGTGATGAGTGCCTTCAACTCACAGACTTGAACCTTCCTTTTGAAAGAGCAGTTTTGAAACACTCCTTTTGTAGAATCTGCAAGTGGATATTTGGAGCGTTTGGAGGCCTTTGCTGGGAAATGAAATATCTTCACCTAAAAACTAGACAGAAGCATTCTCAGAAGCATCATTGCGATGTGTGCATTCAACTCACAGGGTTGAACCTTCCTTTTGATAGAGCAGTTTTGAAACACACCTTGTGTAGAATCTGCAAGTGGATATTTGGAGCACTTTGAGGCCTATGCTGGAAAAGGGAATATCTTCACATAAACACTAGACAGAAGCATTCTCAGAAACTTCTTTGTGATGTGCGCATTCAACTCACAGAGTTGAAGCGGCCTTTTGATAGAGCCGTTTGGGAACAGCCTTTTTGTAACATCTGCAAGTGGATAATTGGAGCGATTTGAGGCCTATGATGGAAAGGGAAATATCTTCACATAGAAACTAGACAGAAGCCTCCTCAGAAACTTCTGTGTGATGAGTGCATTCAACTCACAGACTTGAACCTTCCTTTTGATAGAGAAGTTTAGAAACACTCTTGCAGAGGCATCTGAATGAGGATCTTGGGAGCGCTTCGAGGCCAATGCTGGGAAACGAAATATCATCACATAGAAACTAGACAGAAGGATTCTCAGAAACTTCTTGGTGATGAGTGCGTTCCACTCACAGACTTGAACGTTCCTCTTGAGAGAACACTTTTGAAACACTCCTTTTGTAGAATCTGCAAGTGTTTATTTGGAGCGCTTTGAGGCCTATGTTGGAAAAGGAAATATCTTCCCATATAAACTAGACAGAAGCATTCTCAGAAACTTCTTTACGATGAGTGCATTCAACTCACAGACTTGAAGCTTCCTTTGGAAAGAGCAGTTTTGAAACTCTCTTTTTGTAGAATCTGCAAGTGGATATGTGGAGCGCTTTGAGGCCTCTGCTGGAAAAGGAAATATCTTCACAGAAACACTAGACAGAAGCATTCTCAGAAACGTCTTGGTCATGTGTGCATTGAACTCACAGAGTTGAACCTTCCTTTTGATAGAGAAGTTTGGAAGCACTCTTTTAGTAGAATCTTCAGGTGGATGTATGGAGTGCTTTGAGGCCTATGCTGGAAAAGGAAATGTCTTCACGTAGAAACGAGACAAAGGCATTCTCAGAAAGGTCCCTGTGCCTTGTGCATTCAACTCACAGAGTTCAGCCTTCTTTTTGATAGAGCAGTTTCGAAACACTCTTTTTGTAGAGTCTGCAAGTGGATAATTGGAGCGCTTTGATGCCTATGCTGCAAAAGGAAATATCATTGCATAAAAACTAGATGGAAGCACTCTCACAAACTTCTTTGTGGTGAGTGCATTCAACTCACAGAGTTGAACCTTCGTTTTGATAGACCCGTTTTGAAACACTGTTTTTGTAGTATTCGCAAGTGGATATTTGGAGCGCGTTGAGGCTGGAGTTGGAAAAGGAAATCTCTTCACGTACAAGCTAGACGGAAGCATTCTCCGAAACTTCTTTGTCACGTGGGGATTGAACTCACAGAGTTGAACCTTCCTTTTCGTAGAGCGGTTCTGCAAGACTCTTTTTGTGGAAACTGCAAGTGGATATTTGGTGCGATTGGGGCATCCAGTGGAAAGGATCATACATTACGATGAAAACTAGATTGAACTATTCTCAGAAACTTCTCTGCGACGAGTGCCTTCTACTCACAGAGTCGAACCTTCCTTTCGAGAGAACAGTTTTGAAACACTCTTTCTGTGGACTCTGCAAGGGGATCACTAGGTCGCTTTGATGCCTAGGCTGGAAAAGGAAATATCTTCACACGAAAACAAGACAGAAGCATTCTCAGAAACCATTTCTGATGTGCGCATTCAACTCACCGAGTTGAACCTTCCTTTTCATAGAGCAGTTTTGAAACACTCTTTTTGTAGAATCTGCAAGTGGAGATTTGGAGTGCTCTGAGTCCTACCCTGGAAAAGGAAATAACTTCACTTAGAACCTAGACGGAAGCATTCTCAGAGACTTCCCTGTGCTTTCTGCATTCAACTCACAGAGTTGAACCTTCCTTTTGATAGAACAGCTTTGAAACGCTCTTTTTGTAGAATCTGCAAGTCGATACTTGGAACGCTTTGAGGCCTATGCTGGAAAAGAAAATATCTTCACATAAAAACTAGAGAGAAGCATTCTCAGAAACTTCTTTGTGATCTGCGCATTCAACCCACAGAGTTGAAGCTTCCCTTTGCTATAGCAGTTTTGAAACTCTCTTGAGTAGAATCTTCCAGGGGTTATTCGGTGTGCCGAGAGGCCAACACTGGAAAAGGAAATATCTTCACTTGAAAACTAGACGGAAGCGTTCTCAGAAACTACCCTGTGCTTGATGCATTCAACTCACAGAGAGGACTCTTCCTTTGGAGAGCACAGTTTTGAAACACTCTTTTTGCAGAATTTGCTAGGGGATGTTTGGAGCTTTTGGAGGCCTATGCTGGAAAAGGAAATATCTTCACAAACCAACTAGACGGAAGCATTCTCACAAACTTCTTTGTGATGAGTGCCTTCAACTCACAGACTTGAACCTTCCTTTTGAAAGAGCAGTTTTGAAACACTCCTTTTGTAGAATCTGCAAGTGGATATTTGGAGCGTTTGGAGGCCTTTGCTGGGAAATGAAATATCTTCACCTAAAAACTAGACAGAAGCATTCTCAGAAGCATCATTGCGATGTGTGCATTCAACTCACAGGGTTGAACCTTCCTTTTGATAGAGCAGTTTTGAAACACACCTTGTGTAGAATCTGCAAGTGGATATTTGGAGCGCTTTGAGGCCTATGCTGGAAAAGGGAATATCTTCACATAAACACTAGACAGAAGCATTCTCAGAAACGTCTTTGTGATGTGCGCATTCAACTCACAGAGTTGAAGCGGCCTTTTGATAGAGCCGTTTGGGAACAGCCTTTTTGTAACATCTGCAAGTGGATATTTGGAGCGATTTGAGGCCTATGATGGAAAGGGAAATATCTTCACATAGAAACTAGACAGAAGCCTCCTCAGAAACTTCTGTGTGATGAGTGCATTCAACTCACAGACTTGAACCTTCCTTTTGATAGAGAAGTTTAGAAACACTCTTGCAGAGGCATCTGAATGAGGATCTTGGGAGCGCTTCGAGGCCAATGCTGGGAAACGAAATATCATCACATAGAAACTAGACAGAAGGATTCTCAGAAACTTCTTGGTGATGAGTGCGTTCCACTCACAGACTTGAACGTTCCTCTTGAGAGAACACTTTTGAAACACTCCTTTTGTAGAATCTGCAAGTGTTTATTTGGAGCGCTTTGAGGCCTATGTTGGAAAAGGAAATATCTTCCCATATAAACTAGACAGAAGCATTCTCAGAAACTTCTTTACGATGAGTGCATTCAACTCACAGACTTGAAGCTTCCTTTGGAAAGAGCAGTTTTGAAACACTCTTTTTGTAGAATCTGCAAGTGGATATGTGGAGCGCTTTGAGGCCTCTGCTGGAAAAGGAAATATCTTCACAGAAACACTAGACAGAAGCATTCTCAGAAACGTCTTGGTCATGTGTGCATTGAACTCACAGAGTTGAACCTTCCTTTTGATAGAGAAGTTTGGAAGCACTCTTTTAGTAGAATCTTCAGGTGGATGTATGGAGTGCTTTGAGGCCTATGCTGGAAAAGGAAATGTCTTCACGTAGAAACGAGACAAAGGCATTCTCAGAAAGGTCCCTGTGCCTTGTGCATTCAACTCACAGAGTTCAGCCTTCTTTTTGATAGAGCAGTTTCAAAACACTCTTTTTGTAGAGTCTGCAAGTGGATAATTGGAGCGCTTTGATGCCTATGCTGCAAAAGGAAATATCATTGCATAAAAACTAGATGGAAGCACTCTCACAAACTTCTTTGTGGTGAGTGCATTCAACTCACAGAGTTGAACCTTCGTTTTGATAGACCCGTTTTGAAACACTGTTTTTGTAGTATTCGCAAGTGGATATTTGGAGCGCGTTGAGGCTGGAGTTGGAAAAGGAAATCTCTTCACGTACAAGCTAGACGGAAGCATTCTCCGAAACTTCTTTGTCACGTGGGGATTGAACTCACAGAGTTGAACCTTCCTTTTCGTAGAGCGGTTCTGCAAGACTCTTTTTGTGGAAACTGCAAGTGGATATTTGGTGCGATTGGGGCATCCAGTGGAAAGGATCATACATTACGATGAAAACTAGATTGAACTATTCTCAGAAACTTCTCTGCGACGAGTGCCTTCTACTCACAGAGTCGAACCTTCCTTTCGAGAGAACAGTTTTGAAACACTCTTTCTGTGGACTCTGCAAGGGGATCACTAGGTCGCTTTGATGCCTAGGCTGGAAAAGGAAATATCTTCACACGAAAACAAGACAGAAGCATTCTCAGAAACCATTTCTGATGTGCGCATTCAACTCACCGAGTTGAACCTTCCTTTTCATAGAGCAGTTTTGAAACACTCTTTTTGTAGAATCTGCAAGTGGAGATTTGGAGTGCTCTGAGTCCTACCCTGGAAAAGGAAATAACTTCACTTAGAACCTAGACGGAAGCATTCTCAGAGACTTCCCTGTGCTTTCTGCATTCAACTCACAGAGTTGAACCTTCCTTTTGATAGAACAGCTTTGAAACGCTCTTTTTGTAGAATCTGCAAGTCGATACTTGGAACGCTTTGAGGCCTATGCTGGAAAAGGAAATATCTTCACATAAAAACTAGAGAGAAGCATTCTCAGAAACTTCTTTGTGATCTGCGCATTCAACCCACAGAGTTGAAGCTTCCCTTTGCTATAGCAGTTTTGAAACTCTCTTGAGTAGAATCTTCCAGGGGTTATTCGGTGTGCCGAGAGGCCAACACTGGAAAAGGAAATATCTTCACTTGAAAACTAGACGGAAGCGTTCTCAGAAACTACCCTGTGCTTGATGCATTCAACTCACAGAGAGGACTCTTCCTTTGGAGAGCGCAGTTTTGAAACACTCTTTTTGCAGAATTTGCTAGGGGATGTTTGGAGCTTTTGGAGGCCTATGCTGGAAAAGGAAATATCTTCACAAACCAACTAGACGGAAGCATTCTCACAAACTTCTTTGTGATGAGTGCCTTCAACTCACAGACTTGAACCTTCCTTTTGAAAGAGCAGTTTTGAAACACTCCTTTTGTAGAATCTGCAAGTGGATATTTGGAGCGTTTGGAGGCCTTTGCTGGGAAATGAAATATCTTCACCTAAAAACT
Organism: Pongo pygmaeus; assembly: GCF_028885625.2. Lineage (NCBI taxonomy): Eukaryota > Metazoa > Chordata > Mammalia > Primates > Hominidae > Pongo > Pongo pygmaeus. The sequence goes on from NC_072376.2 coordinate 73,005,521, forward strand.
AGACAGAAGCATTCTCAGAAGCATCATTGCGATGTGTGCATTCAACTCACAGGGTTGAACCTTCCTTTTGATAGAGCAGTTTTGAAACACACCTTGTGTAGAATCTGCAAGTGGATATTTGGAGCGCTTTGAGGCCTATGCTGGAAAAGGGAATATCTTCACATAAACACTAGACAGAAGCATTCTCAGAAACGTCTTTGTGATGTGCGCATTCAACTCACAGAGTTGAAGCGGCCTTTTGATAGAGCCGTTTGGGAACAGCCTTTTTGTAACATCTGCAAGTGGATATTTGGAGCGATTTGAGGCCTATGATGGAAAGGGAAATATCTTCACATAGAAACTAGACAGAAGCCTCCTCAGAAACTTCTGTGTGATGAGTGCATTCAACTCACAGACTTGAACCTTCCTTTTGATAGAGAAGTTTAGAAACACTCTTGCAGAGGCATCTGAATGAGGATCTTGGGAGCGCTTCGAGGCCAATGCTGGGAAACGAAATATCATCACATAGAAACTAGACAGAAGGATTCTCAGAAACTTCTTGGTGATGAGTGCGTTCCACTCACAGACTTGAACGTTCCTCTTGAGAGAACACTTTTGAAACACTCCTTTTGTAGAATCTGCAAGTGTTTATTTGGAGCGCTTTGAGGCCTATGTTGGAAAAGGAAATATCTTCCCATATAAACTAGACAGAAGCATTCTCAGAAACTTCTTTACGATGAGTGCATTCAACTCACAGACTTGAAGCTTCCTTTGGAAAGAGCAGTTTTGAAACACTCTTTTTGTAGAATCTGCAAGTGGATATGTGGAGCGCTTTGAGGCCTCTGCTGGAAAAGGAAATATCTTCACAGAAACACTAGACAGAAGCATTCTCAGAAACGTCTTGGTCATGTGTGCATTGAACTCACAGAGTTGAACCTTCCTTTTGATAGAGAAGTTTGGAAGCACTCTTTTAGTAGAATCTTCAGGTGGATGTATGGAGTGCTTTGAGGCCTATGCTGGAAAAGGAAATGTCTTCACGTAGAAACGAGACAAAGGCATTCTCAGAAAGGTCCCTGTGCCTTGTGCATTCAACTCACAGAGTTCAGCCTTCTTTTTGATAGAGCAGTTTCAAAACACTCTTTTTGTAGAGTCTGCAAGTGGATAATTGGAGCGCTTTGATGCCTATGCTGCAAAAGGAAATATCATTGCATAACAACTAGATGGAAGCACTCTCACAAACTTCTTTGTGGTGAGTGCATTCAACTCACAGAGTTGAACCTTCGTTTTGATAGACCCGTTTTGAAACACTGTTTTTGTAGTATTCGCAAGTGGATATTTGGAGCGCGTTGAGGCTGGAGTTGGAAAAGGAAATCTCTTCACGTACAAGCTAGACGGAAGCATTCTCCGAAACTTCTTTGTCACGTGGGGATTGAACTCACAGAGTTGAACCTTCCTTTTCGTAGAGCGGTTCTGCAAGACTCTTTTTGTGGAAACTGCAAGTGGATATTTGGTGCGATTGCGGCATCCAGTGGAAAGGATCATACATTACAATGAAAACTAGATTGAACTATTCTCAGAAACTTCTCTGCGACGAGTGCCTTCTACTCACAGAGTCGAACCTTCCTTTCGAGAGAACAGTTTTGAAACACTCTTTCTGTGGACTCTGCAAGGGGATCACTAGGTCGCTTTGATGCCTAGGCTGGAAAAGGAAATATCTTCACACGAAAACAAGACAGAAGCATTCTCAGAAACCTTTTCTGATGTGCGCATTCAACTCACCGAGTTGAACCTTCCTTTTCATAGAGCAGTTTTGAAACACTCTTTTTGTAGAATCTGCAAGTGGAGATTTGGAGTGCTCTGAGTCCTACCCTGGAAAAGGAAATAACTTCACTTAGAACCTAGACGGAAGCATTCTCAGAGACTTCCCTGTGCTTTCTGCATTCAACTCACAGAGTTGAACCTTCCTTTTGATAGAACAGCTTTGAAACGCTCTTTTTGTAGAATCTGCAAGTCGATACTTGGAACGCTTTGAGGCCTATGCTGGAAAAGGAAATATCTTCACATAAAAACTAGAGAGAAGCATTCTCAGAAACTTCTTTGTGATCTGCGCATTCAACCCACAGAGTTGAAGCTTCCCTTTGCTATAGCAGTTTTGAAACTCTCTTGAGTAGAATCTTCCAGGGGATATTCGGTGTGCCGAGAGGCCAACACTGGAAAAGGAAATATCTTCACTTGAAAACTAGACGGAAGCGTTCTCAGAAACTACCCTGTGCTTGATGCATTCAACTCACAGAGAGGACTCTTCCTTTGGAGAGCGCAGTTTTGAAACACTCTTTTTGCAGAATTTGCTAGGGGATGTTTGGAGCTTTTGGAGGCCTATGCTGGAAAAGGAAATATCTTCACAAACCAACTAGACGGAAGCATTCTCACAAACTTCTTTGTGATGAGTGCCTTCAACTCACAGACTTGAACCTTCCTTTTGAAAGAGCAGTTTTGAAACACTCCTTTTGTAGAATCTGCAAGTGGATATTTGGAGCGTTTGGAGGCCTTTGCTGGGAAATGAAATATCTTCACCTAAAAACTAGACAGAAGCATTCTCAGAAGCATCATTGCGATGTGTGCATTCAACTCACAGGGTTGAACCTTCCTTTTGATAGAGCAGTTTTGAAACACACCTTGTGTAGAATCTGCAAGTGGATATTTGGAGCACTTTGACGCCTATGCTGGAAAAGGGAATATCTTCACATAAACACTAGACAGAAGCATTCTCAGAAACTTCTTTGTGATGTGCGCATTCAACTCACAGAGTTGAAGCGGCCTTTTGATAGAGCCGTTTGGGAACAGCCTTTTTGTAACATCTGCAAGTGGATAATTGGAGCGATTTGAGGCCTATGATGGAAAGGGAAATATCTTCACATAGAAACTAGACAGAAGCCTCCTCAGAAACTTCTGTGTGATGAGTGCATTCAACTCACAGACTTGAACCTTCCTTTTGATAGAGAAGTTTAGAAACACTCTTGCAGAGGCATCTGAATGAGGATCTTGGGAGCGCTTCGAGGCCAATGCTGGGAAACGAAATATCATCACATAGAAACTAGACAGAAGGATTCTCAGAAACTTCTTGGTGATGAGTGCGTTCCACTCACAGACTTGAACGTTCCTCTTGAGAGAACACTTTTGAAACACTCCTTTTGTAGAATCTGCAAGTGTTTATTTGGAGCGCTTTGAGGCCTATGTTGGAAAAGGAAATATCTTCCCATATAAACTAGACAGAAGCATTCTCAGAAACTTCTTTACGATGAGTGCATTCAACTCACAGACTTGAAGCTTCCTTTGGAAAGAGCAGTTTTGAAACTCTCTTTTTGTAGAATCTGCAAGTGGATATGTGGAGCGCTTTGAGGCCTCTGCTGGAAAAGGAAATATCTTCACAGAAACACTAGACAGAAGCATTCTCAGAAACGTCTTGGTCATGTGTGCATTGAACTCACAGAGTTGAACCTTCCTTTTGATAGAGAAGTTTGGAAGCACTCTTTTAGTAGAATCTTCAGGTGGATGTATGGAGTGCTTTGAGGCCTATGCTGGAAAAGGAAATGTCTTCACGTAGAAACGAGACAAAGGCATTCTCAGAAAGGTCCCTGTGCCTTGTGCATTCAACTCACAGAGTTCAGCCTTCTTTTTGATAGAGCAGTTTCGAAACACTCTTTTTGTAGAGTCTGCAAGTGGATAATTGGAGCGCTTTGATGCCTATGCTGCAAAAGGAAATATCATTGCATAAAAACTAGATGGAAGCACTCTCACAAACTTCTTTGTGGTGAGTGCATTCAACTCACAGAGTTGAACCTTCGTTTTGATAGACCCGTTTTGAAACACTGTTTTTGTAGTATTCGCAAGTGGATATTTGGAGCGCGTTGAGGCTGGAGTTGGAAAAGGAAATCTCTTCACGTACAAGCTAGACGGAAGCATTCTCCGAAACTTCTTTGTCACGTGGGGATTGAACTCACAGAGTTGAACCTTCCTTTTCGTAGAGCGGTTCTGCAAGACTCTTTTTGTGGAAACTGCAAGTGGATATTTGGTGCGATTGGGGCATCCAGTGGAAAGGATCATACATTACGATGAAAACTAGATTGAACTATTCTCAGAAACTTCTCTGCGACGAGTGCCTTCTACTCACAGAGTCGAACCTTCCTTTCGAGAGAACAGTTTTGAAACACTCTTTCTGTGGACTCTGCAAGGGGATCACTAGGTCGCTTTGATGCCTAGGCTGGAAAAGGAAATATCTTCACACGAAAACAAGACAGAAGCATTCTCAGAAACCATTTCTGATGTGCGCATTCAACTCACCGAGTTGAACCTTCCTTTTCATAGAGCAGTTTTGAAACACTCTTTTTGTAGAATCTGCAAGTGGAGATTTGGAGTGCTCTGAGTCCTACCCTGGAAAAGGAAATAACTTCACTTAGAACCTAGACGGAAGCATTCTCAGAGACTTCCCTGTGCTTTCTGCATTCAACTCACAGAGTTGAACCTTCCTTTTGATAGAACAGCTTTGAAACGCTCTTTTTGTAGAATCTGCAAGTCGATACTTGGAACGCTTTGAGGCCTATGCTGGAAAAGAAAATATCTTCACATAAAAACTAGAGAGAAGCATTCTCAGAAACTTCTTTGTGATCTGCGCATTCAACCCACAGAGTTGAAGCTTCCCTTTGCTATAGCAGTTTTGAAACTCTCTTGAGTAGAATCTTCCAGGGGTTATTCGGTGTGCCGAGAGGCCAACACTGGAAAAGGAAATATTTCACTTGAAAACTAGACGGAAGCGTTCTCAGAAACTACCCTGTGCTTGATGCATTCAACTCACAGAGAGGACTCTTCCTTTGGAGAGCACAGTTTTGAAACACTCTTTTTGCAGAATTTGCTAGGGGATGTTTGGAGCTTTTGGAGGCCTATGCTGGAAAAGGAAATATCTTCACAAACCAACTAGACGGAAGCATTCTCACAAACTTCTTTGTGATGAGTGCCTTCAACTCACAGACTTGAACCTTCCTTTTGAAAGAGCAGTTTTGAAACACTCCTTTTGTAGAATCTGCAAGTGGATATTTGGAGCGTTTGGAGGCCTTTGCTGGGAAATGAAATATCTTCACCTAAAAACTAGACAGAAGCATTCTCAGAAGCATCATTGCGATGTGTGCATTCAACTCACAGGGTTGAACCTTCCTTTTGATAGAGCAGTTTTGAAACACACCTTGTGTAGAATCTGCAAGTGGATATTTGGAGCGCTTTGAGGCCTATGCTGGAAAAGGGAATATCTTCACATAAACACTAGACAGAAGCATTCTCAGAAACGTCTTTGTGATGTGCGCATTCAACTCACAGAGTTGAAGCGGCCTTTTGATAGAGCCGTTTGGGAACAGCCTTTTTGTAACATCTGCAAGTGGATATTTGGAGCGATTTGAGGCCTATGATGGAAAGGGAAATATCTTCACATAGAAACTAGACAGAAGCCTCCTCAGAAACTTCTGTGTGATGAGTGCATTCAACTCACAGACTTGAACCTTCCTTTTGATAGAGAAGTTTAGAAACACTCTTGCAGAGGCATCTGAATGAGGATCTTGGGAGCGCTTCGAGGCCAATGCTGGGAAACGAAATATCATCACATAGAAACTAGACAGAAGGATTCTCAGAAACTTCTTGGTGATGAGTGCGTTCCACTCACAGACTTGAACGTTCCTCTTGAGAGAACACTTTTGAAACACTCCTTTTGTAGAATCTGCAAGTGTTTATTTGGAGCGCTTTGAGGCCTATGTTGGAAAAGGAAATATCTTCCCATATAAACTAGACAGAAGCATTCTCAGAAACTTCTTTACGATGAGTGCATTCAACTCACAGACTTGAAGCTTCCTTTGGAAAGAGCAGTTTTGAAACACTCTTTTTGTAGAATCTGCAAGTGGATATGTGGAGCGCTTTGAGGCCTCTGCTGGAAAAGGAAATATCTTCACAGAAACACTAGACAGAAGCATTCTCAGAAACGTCTTGGTCATGTGTGCATTGAACTCACAGAGTTGAACCTTCCTTTTGATAGAGAAGTTTGGAAGCACTCTTTTAGTAGAATCTTCAGGTGGATGTATGGAGTGCTTTGAGGCCTATGCTGGAAAAGGAAATGTCTTCACGTAGAAACGAGACAAAGGCATTCTCAGAAAGGTCCCTGTGCCTTGTGCATTCAACTCACAGAGTTCAGCCTTCTTTTTGATAGAGCAGTTTCAAAACACTCTTTTTGTAGAGTCTGCAAGTGGATAATTGGAGCGCTTTGATGCCTATGCTGCAAAAGGAAATATCATTGCATAAAAACTAGATGGAAGCACTCTCACAAACTTCTTTGTGGTGAGTGCATTCAACTCACAGAGTTGAACCTTCGTTTTGATAGACCCGTTTTGAAACACTGTTTTTGTAGTATTCGCAAGTGGATATTTGGAGCGCGTTGAGGCTGGAGTTGGAAAAGGAAATCTCTTCACGTACAAGCTAGACGGAAGCATTCTCCGAAACTTCTTTGTCACGTGGGGATTGAACTCACAGAGTTGAACCTTCCTTTTCGTAGAGCGGTTCTGCAAGACTCTTTTTGTGGAAACTGCAAGTGGATATTTGGTGCGATTGGGGCATCCAGTGGAAAGGATCATACATTACGATGAAAACTAGATTGAACTATTCTCAGAAACTTCTCTGCGACGAGTGCCTTCTACTCACAGAGTCGAACCTTCCTTTCGAGAGAACAGTTTTGAAACACTCTTTCTGTGGACTCTGCAAGGGGATCACTAGGTCGCTTTGATGCCTAGGCTGGAAAAGGAAATATCTTCACACGAAAACAAGACAGAAGCATTCTCAGAAACCATTTCTGATGTGCGCATTCAACTCACCGAGTTGAACCTTCCTTTTCATAGAGCAGTTTTGAAACACTCTTTTTGTAGAATCTGCAAGTGGAGATTTGGAGTGCTCTGAGTCCTACCCTGGAAAAGGAAATAACTTCACTTAGAACCTAGACGGAAGCATTCTCAGAGACTTCCCTGTGCTTTCTGCATTCAACTCACAGAGTTGAACCTTCCTTTTGATAGAACAGCTTTGAAACGCTCTTTTTGTAGAATCTGCAAGTCGATACTTGGAACGCTTTGAGGCCTATGCTGGAAAAGGAAATATCTTCACATAAAAACTAGAGAGAAGCATTCTCAGAAACTTCTTTGTGATCTGCGCATTCAACCCACAGAGTTGAAGCTTCCCTTTGCTATAGCAGTTTTGAAACTCTCTTGAGTAGAATCTTCCAGGGGTTATTCGGTGTGCCGAGAGGCCAACACTGGAAAAGGAAATATCTTCACTTGAAAACTAGACGGAAGCGTTCTCAGAAACTACCCTGTGCTTGATGCATTCAACTCACAGAGAGGACTCTTCCTTTGGAGAGCGCAGTTTTGAAACACTCTTTTTGCAGAATTTGCTAGGGGATGTTTGGAGCTTTTGGAGGCCTATGCTGGAAAAGGAAATATCTTCACAAACCAACTAGACGGAAGCATTCTCACAAACTTCTTTGTGATGAGTGCCTTCAACTCACAGACTTGAACCTTCCTTTTGAAAGAGCAGTTTTGAAACACTCCTTTTGTAGAATCTGCAAGTGGATATTTGGAGCGTTTGGAGGCCTTTGCTGGGAAATGAAATATCTTCACCTAAAAACTAGACAGAAGCATTCTCAGAAGCATCATTGCGATGTGTGCATTCAACTCACAGGGTTGAACCTTCCTTTTGATAGAGCAGTTTTGAAACACACCTTGTGTAGAATCTGCAAGTGGATATTTGGAGCGCTTTGAGGCCTATGCTGGAAAAGGGAATATCTTCACATAAACACTAGACAGAAGCATTCTCAGAAACGTCTTTGTGATGTGCGCATTCAACTCACAGAGTTGAAGCGGCCTTTTGATAGAGCCGTTTGGGAACAGCCTTTTTGTAACATCTGCAAGTGGATATTTGGAGCGATTTGAGGCCTATGATGGAAAGGGAAATATCTTCACATAGAAACTAGACAGAAGCCTCCTCAGAAACTTCTGTGTGATGAGTGCATTCAACTCACAGACTTGAACCTTCCTTTTGATAGAGAAGTTTAGAAACACTCTTGCAGAGGCATCTGAATGAGGATCTTGGGAGCGCTTCGAGGCCAATGCTGGGAAACGAAATATCATCACATAGAAACTAGACAGAAGGATTCTCAGAAACTTCTTGGTGATGAGTGCGTTCCACTCACAGACTTGAACGTTCCTCTTGAGAGAACACTTTTGAAACACTCCTTTTGTAGAATCTGCAAGTGTTTATTTGGAGCGCTTTGAGGCCTATGTTGGAAAAGGAAATATCTTCCCATATAAACTAGACAGAAGCATTCTCAGAAACTTCTTTACGATGAGTGCATTCAACTCACAGACTTGAAGCTTCCTTTGGAAAGAGCAGTTTTGAAACACTCTTTTTGTAGAATCTGCAAGTGGATATGTGGAGCGCTTTGAGGCCTCTGCTGGAAAAGGAAATATCTTCACAGAAACACTAGACAGAAGCATTCTCAGAAACGTCTTGGTCATGTGTGCATTGAACTCACAGAGTTGAACCTTCCTTTTGATAGAGAAGTTTGGAAGCACTCTTTTAGTAGAATCTTCAGGTGGATGTATGGAGTGCTTTGAGGCCTATGCTGGAAAAGGAAATGTCTTCACGTAGAAACGAGACAAAGGCATTCTCAGAAAGGTCCCTGTGCCTTGTGCATTCAACTCACAGAGTTCAGCCTTCTTTTTGATAGAGCAGTTTCAAAACACTCTTTTTGTAGAGTCTGCAAGTGGATAATTGGAGCGCTTTGATGCCTATGCTGCAAAAGGAAATATCATTGCATAACAACTAGATGGAAGCACTCTCACAAACTTCTTTGTGGTGAGTGCATTCAACTCACAGAGTTGAACCTTCGTTTTGATAGACCCGTTTTGAAACACTGTTTTTGTAGTATTCGCAAGTGGATATTTGGAGCGCGTTGAGGCTGGAGTTGGAAAAGGAAATCTCTTCACGTACAAGCTAGACGGAAGCATTCTCCGAAACTTCTTTGTCACGTGGGGATTGAACTCACAGAGTTGAACCTTCCTTTTCGTAGAGCGGTTCTGCAAGACTCTTTTTGTGGAAACTGCAAGTGGATATTTGGTGCGATTGCGGCATCCAGTGGAAAGGATCATACATTACAATGAAAACTAGATTGAACTATTCTCAGAAACTTCTCTGCGACGAGTGCCTTCTACTCACAGAGTCGAACCTTCCTTTCGAGAGAACAGTTTTGAAACACTCTTTCTGTGGACTCTGCAAGGGGATCACTAGGTCGCTTTGATGCCTAGGCTGGAAAAGGAAATATCTTCACACGAAAACAAGACAGAAGCATTCTCAGAAACCTTTTCTGATGTGCGCATTCAACTCACCGAGTTGAACCTTCCTTTTCATAGAGCAGTTTTGAAACACTCTTTTTGTAGAATCTGCAAGTGGAGATTTGGAGTGCTCTGAGTCCTACCCTGGAAAAGGAAATAACTTCACTTAGAACCTAGACGGAAGCATTCTCAGAGACTTCCCTGGGCTTTCTGCATTCAACTCACAGAGTTGAACCTTCCTTTTGATAGAACAGCTTTGAAACGCTCTTTTTGTAGAATCTGCAAGTCGATACTTGGAACGCTTTGAGGCCTATGCTGGAAAAGGAAATATCTTCACATAAAAACTAGAGAGAAGCATTCTCAGAAACTTCTTTGTGATCTGCGCATTCAACCCACAGAGTTGAAGCTTCCCTTTGCTATAGCAGTTTTGAAACTCTCTTGAGTAGAATCTTCCAGGGGATATTCGGTGTGCCGAGAGGCCAACACTGGAAAAGGAAATATCTTCACTTGAAAACTAGACGGAAGCGTTCTCAGAAACTACCCTGTGCTTGATGCATTCAACTCACAGAGAGGACTCTTCCTTTGGAGAGCGCAGTTTTGAAACACTCTTTTTGCAGAATTTGCTAGGGGATGTTTGGAGCTTTTGGAGGCCTATGCTGGAAAAGGAAATATCTTCACAAACCAACTAGACGGAAGCATTCTCACAAACTTCTTTGTGATGAGTGCCTTCAACTCACAGACTTGAACCTTCCTTTTGAAAGAGCAGTTTTGAAACACTCCTTTTGTAGAATCTGCAAGTGGATATTTGGAGCGTTTGGAGGCCTTTGCTGGGAAATGAAATATCTTCACCTAAAAACTAGACAGAAGCATTCTCAGAAGCATCATTGCGATGTGTGCATTCAACTCACAGGGTTGAACCTTCCTTTTGATAGAGCAGTTTTGAAACACACCTTGTGTAGAATCTGCAAGTGTATATTTGGAGCGCTTTGAGGCCTATGCTGGAAAAGGGAATATCTTCACATAAACACTAGACAGAAGCATTCTCAGAAACTTCTTTGTGATGTGTGCATTCAACTCACAGAGTTGAAGCGGCCTTTTGATAGAGCCGTTTGGGAACAGCCTTTTTGTAACATCTGCAAGTGGATATTTGGAGCGATTTGAGGCCTATGATGGAAAGGGAAATATCTTCACATAGAAACTAGACAGAAGCCTCCTCAGAAACTTCTGTGGGATGAGTGCATTCAACTCACAGACTTGAACCTTCCTTTTGATAGAGAAGTTTAGAAACACTCTTGCAGAGGCATCTGAATGAGGATCTTGGGAGCGCTTCGAGGCCAATGCTGGGAAACGAAATATCATCACATAGAAACTAGACAGAAGGATTCTCAGAAACTTCTTGGTGATGAGTGCGTTCCACTCACAGACTTGAACGTTCCTCTTGAGAGAACACTTTTGAAACACTCCTTTTGTAGAATCTGCAAGTGTTTATTTGGAGCGATTTGAGGCCTATGTTGGAAAAGGAAATATCTTCCCATATAAACTAGACAGAAGCATTCTCAGAAACTTCTTTACGATGAGTGCATTCAACTCACAGACTTGAAGCTTCCTTTGGAAAGAGCAGTTTTGAAACACTCTTTTTGTAGAATCTGCAAGTGGATATGTGGAGCGCTTTGAGGCCTCTGCTGGAAAAGGAAATATCTTCACAGAAACACTAGACAGAAGCATTCTCAGAAACGTCTTGGTCATGTGTGCATTGAACTCACAGAGTTGAACCTTCCTTTTGATAGAGAAGTTTGGAAGCACTCTTTTAGTAGAATCTTCAGGTGGATGTATGGAGTGCTTTGAGGCCTATGCTGGAAAAGGAAATTTCTTCACGTAGAAACGAGACAAAGGCATTCTCAGAAAGGTCCCTGTGCCTTGTGCATTCAACTCACAGAGTTCAGCCTTCTTTTTGATAGAGCAGTTTCGAAACACTCTTTTTGTAGAGTCTGCAAGTGGATAATTGGAGCGCTTTGATGCCTATGCTGCAAAAGGAAATATCATTGCATAAAAACTAGATGGAAGCACTCTCACAAACTTCTTTGTGGTGAGTGCATTCAACTCACAGAGTTGAACCTTCGTTTTGATAGACCCGTTTTGAAACACTGTTTTTGTAGTATTCGCAAGTGGATATTTGGAGCGCGTTGAGGCTGGAGTTGGAAAAGGAAATCTCTTCACGTACAAGCTAGACGGAAGCATTCTCCGAAACTTCTTTGTCATGTGGGGATTGAACTCACAGAGTTGAACCTTCCTTTTCGTAGAGCGGTTCTGCAAGACTCTTTTTGTGGAAACTGCAAGTGGATATTTGGTGCGATTGGGGCATCCAGTGGAAAGGATCATACATTACGATGAAAACTAGATTGAACTATTCTCAGAAACTTCTCTGCGACGAGTGCCTTCTACTCACAGAGTCGAACCTTCCTTTTGAGAGAACAGTTTTGAAACACTCTTTCTGTGGACTCTGCAAGGGGATCACTAGGTCGCTTTGATGCCTAGGCTGGAAAAGGAAATATCTTCACACGAAAACAAGACAGAAGCATTCTCAGAAACCTTTTCTGATGTGCGCATTCAACTCACCGAGTTGAACCTTCCTTTTGATAGAGCAGTTTTGAAACACTCTTTTTGTAGAATCTGCAAGTGGAGATTTGGAGTGCTCTGAGTCCTACCCTGGAAAAGGAAATAACTTCACTTAGAACCTAGACGGAAGCATTCTCAGAGACTTCCCTGTGCTTTCTGCATTCAACTCACAGAGTTGAACCTTCCTTTTGATAGAACAGCTTTGAAACGCTCGTTTTGTAGAATCTGCAAGTCGATACTTGGAACGCTTTGAGGCCTATGCTGGAAAAGGAAATATCTTCACATAAAAACTAGAGAGAAGCATTCTCAGAAACTTCTTTGTGATCTGTGCATTCAACCCACAGAGTTGAAGCTTCCCTTTGCTATAGCAGTTTTGAAACTCTCTTTGAGTAGAATCTTCCAGGGGATATTCGGTGTGCCGAGAGGCCAACACTGGAAAAGGAAATATCTTCACTTGAAAACTAGACGGAAGCGTTCTCAGAAACTACCCTGTGCTTGATGCATTCAACTCACAGAGAGGACTCTTCCTTTGGAGAGCGCAGTTTTGAAACACTCTTTTTGCAGAATTTGCTAGGGGATGTTTGGAGCTTTTGGAGGCCTATGCTGGAAAAGGAAATATCTTCACAAACCAACTAGACGGAAGCATTCTCACAAACTTCTTTGTGATGAGTGCCTTCAACTCACAGACTTGAACCTTCCTTTGGAAAGAGCAGTTTTGAAACACTCCTTTTGTAGAATCTGCAAGTGGATATTTGGAGCGTTTGGAGGCCTTTGCTGGGAAATGAAATATCTTCACCTAAAAACTAGACAGAAGCATTCTCAGAAACATCATTGCGATGTGTGCATTCAACTCACAGGGTTGAACCTTCCTTTTGATAAAGCAGTTTTGAAACACACCTTGTGTAGAATCTGCAAGTGGATATTTGGAGCGCTTTGAGGCCTATGCTGGAAAAGGGAATATCCTCACATAAACACTAGACAGAAGCATTCTCAGAAACTTCTTTGTGATGTGCGCATTCAACTCACAGAGTTGAAGCAGCCTTTTGATAGAGCCGTTTGGGAACAGCCTTTTTGTAACATCTGCAAGTGGATATTTGGAGCCATTTGAGGCCTATGAAGGAAAGGGAAATATCTTCACATAGAAATTAGACAGAAGCCTCCTCAGAAACTTCTGTGTGATGAGTGCATTCAACTCACAGACTTGAACCTTCCTTTTGATAGAGAAGTTTAGAAACACTCTTGCAGAGGCATCTGAATGAGGATCTTGGGAGCGCTTTGAGGCCAATGCTGTGAAACGAAATATCATCACATAGAAACTAGACAGAAGGATTCTCAGAAACTTCTTGGTGATGAGTGCGTTCCACTCACAGACTTGAACGTTCCTCTTGAGAGAACACTTTTGAAACACTCCTTTTGTAGAATCTGCAAGTGTTTATTTGGAGCGCTTTGAGGCCTATGTTGGAAAAGGAAATATCTTCCCATATAAACTAGACAGAAGCATTCTCAGAAACTTCTTTACGATGAGTGCATTCAACTCACAAACTTGAAGCTTCCTTTGGAAAGAGCAGTTTTGAAACACTCTTTTTGTAGAATCTGCAAGTGGATATGTGGAGCGCTTTGAGGCCTCTGCTGGAAAAGGAAATATCTTCACAGAAACACTAGACAGAAGCATTCTCAGAAACGTCTTGGTCATGTGTGCATTGAACTCACAGAGTTGAACCTTCCTTTTGATAGAGAAGTTTGGAAGCACTCTTTTAGTAGAATCTTCAGGTGGATGTATGGAGTGCTTTGAGGCCTATGCTGGAGAAGGAAATGTCTTCACGTAGAAACGAGACAAAGGCATTCTCAGAAAGGTCCCTGTGCCTTGTGCATTCAACTCACAGAGTTCAGCCTTCTTTTTGATAGAGCAGTTTCGAAACACTCTTTTTGTAGAGTCTGCAAGTAGATAATTGGAGCGCTTTGATGCCTATGCTGCAAAAGGAAATATCATTGCATAACAACTAGATGGAAGCACTCTCACAAACTTCTTTGTGGTGAGTGCATTCAACTCACAGAGTTGAACCTTCGTTTTGATAGACCCGTTTTGAAACACTGTTTTTGTAGTATTCGCAAGTGGATATTTGGAGCGCGTTGAGGCTGGAGTTGGAAAAGGAAATCTCTTCACGTACAAGCTAGACGGAAGCATTCTCCGAAACTTCTTTGTCACGTGGGGATTGAACTCACAGAGTTGAACCTTCCTTTTCATAGAGCGGTTCTGCAAGACTCTTTTTGTGGAAACTGCAAGTGGATATTTGGTGCGATTGGGGCATCCAGTGGAAAGGATCATACATTACGATGAAAACTAGATTGAACTATTCTCAGAAACTTCTCTGCGACGAGTGCCTTCTACTCACAGAGTCGAACCTTCCTTTCGAGAGAACAGTTTTGAAACACTCTTTCTGTGGACTCTGCAAGGGGATCACTAGGTCGCTTTGATGCCTAGGCTGGAAAAGGAAATATCTTCACACGAAAACAAGACAGAAGCATTCTCAGAAACCTTTTCTGATGTGCGCATTCAACTCACCGAGTTGAACCTTCCTTTTGATAGAGCAGTTTTGAAACACTCTTTTTGTAGAATCTGCAAGTGGAGATTTGGAGTGCTCTGAGTCCTACCCTGGAAAAGGAAATAACTTCACTTAGAACCTAGACGGAAGCATTCTCAGAGACTTCCCTGTGTTTTCTGCATTCAACTCACAGAGTTGAACCTGCCTTTCGATAGAACAGCTTTGAAACGCTCTTTTTGTAGAATCTGCAAGTCGATACTTGGAACGCTCTGAGTCCTACCCTGGAAAAGGAAATAACTTCACTTAGAACCTAGACGGAAGCATTCTCAGAGACTTCCCTGTGCTTTCTGCATTCAACTCACAGAGTTGAACCTTCCTTTTGATAGAACAGCTTTGAAACGCTCTTTTTGTAGAATCTGCAAGTCGATACTTGGAACGCTTTGAGGCCTATGCTGGAAAAGGAAATATCTTCACATAAAAACTAGAGAGAAGCATTCTCAGAAACTCCTTTGTGATCTGCGCATTCAACCCACAGAGTTGAAGCTTCCCTTTGCTATAGCAGTTTTGAAACTCTCTTTGAGTAGAATCTTCCAGGGGATATTCGGTGTGCCGAGAGGCCAACACTGGAAAAGGAAATATCTTCACTTGAAAACTAGACGGAAGCGTTCTCAGAAACTACCCTGTGCTTTATGCATTCAACTCACAGAGAGGACTCTTCCTTTGGAGAGCGCAGTTTTGAAACACTCTTTTTGCAGAATTTGCTAGGGGATGTTTGGTGCTTTTGGAGGCCTATGCTGGAAAAGGAAATATCTTCACATAAACACTAGACAGAAGCATTCTCAGAAACTTCTTTGTGATGTGCGCATTCAACTCACAGAGTTGAAGCGGCCTTTTGATAGAGCCGTTTGGGAACAGCCTTTTTGTAACATCTGCAAGTGGATATTTGGAGCGATTTGAGGCCTATGATGGAAAGGGAAATATCTTCACATAGAAACTAGACAGAAGCCTCCTCAGAAACTTCTGTGTGATGAGTGCATTCAACTAACAGACTTGAACCTTCCTTTTGATAGAGAAGTTTTGAAACACTCTTGCAGAGGCATCTGAATGAGGATCTTGGGAGCGCTTCGAGGCCAATGCTGGGAAACGAAATATCATCACATAGAAACTAGACAGAAGGATTCTCAGAAACTTCTTGGTGATGAGTGCGTTCCACTCACAGACTTGAACGTTCCTCTTGAGAGAACACTTTTGAAACACTCCTTTTGTAGAATCTGCAAGTGTTTATTTGGAGCGCTTTGAGGCCTATGTTGGAAAAGGAAATATCTTCCCATATAAACTAGACAGAAGCATTCTCAGAAACTTCTTTACGATGAGTGCATTCAACTCACAGACTTGAAGCTTCCTTTGGAAAGAGCAGTTTTGAAACACTCTTTTTGTAGAATCTGCAAGTGGATATGTGGAGCGCTTTGAGGCCTCTGCTGGAAAAGGAAATATCTTCACAGAAACACTAGACAGAAGCATTCTCAGAAACGTCTTGGTCATGTGTGCATTGAACTCACAGAGTTGAACCTTCCTTTTGATAGAGAAGTTTGGAAGCACTCTTTTAGTAGAATCTTCAGGTGGATGTATGGAGTGCTTTGAGGCCTATGCTGGAAAAGGAAATCTCTTCACGTAGAAACGAGACAAAGGCATTCTCAGAAAGGTCCCTGTGCCTTGTGCATTCAACTCACAGAGTTCAGCCTTCTTTTTGATAGAGCAGTTTCGAAACACTCTTTTTGTAGAGTCTGCAAGTGGATAATTGGAGCGCTTTGATGCCTATGCTGCAAAAGGAAATATCATTGCATAAAAACTAGATGGAAGCACTCTCACAAACTTCTTTGTGGTGAGTGCATTCAACTCACAGAGTTGAACCTTCGTTTTGATAGACCCGTTTTGAAACACTGTTTTTGTAGTATTCGCAAGTGGATATTTGGAGCGCGTTGAGGCTGGAGTTGGAAAAGGAAATCTCTTCACGTACAAGCTAGACGGAAGCATTCTCCGAAACTTCTTTGTCACGTGGGGATTGAACTCACAGAGTTGAACCTTCCTTTTCATAGAGCGGTTCTGAAAGACTCTCTTTGTGGAAACTGCAAGTGGATATTTGGTGCGATTGGGGCATCCAGTGGAAAGGATCATACATTACGATGAAAACTAGATTGAACTATTCTCAGAAACTTCTCTGCGACGAGTGCCTTCTACTCACAGAGTCGAACCTTCCTTTCGAGAGAACAGTTTTGAAACACTCTTTCTGTGGACTCTGCAAGGGGATCACTAGGTCGCTTTGATGCCTAGGCTGGAAAAGGAAATATCTTCACACGAAAACAAGACAGAAGCATTCTCAGAAACCATTTCTGATGTGCGCATTCAACTCACCGAGTTGAACCTTCCTTTTGATAGAGCAGTTTTGAAACACTCTTTTTGTAGAATCTGCAAGTGGAGATTTGGAGTGCTCTGAGTCCTACCCTGGAAAAGGAAATAACTTCACTTAGAACCTAGACGGAAGCATTCTCAGAGACTTCCCTGTGCTTTCTGCATTCCACTCACAGAGTTGAACCTTCCTTTTGATAGAACAGCTTTGAAACGCTCTTTTTGTAGAATCTGCAAGTCGATACTTGGAACGCTTTGAGGCCTATGCTGGAAAAGGAAATATCTTCACATAAAAACTAGAGAGAAGCATTCTCAGAAACTTCTTTGTGATCTGCGCATTCAACCCACAGAGTTGAAGCTTCCCTTTGCTATAGCAGTTTTGAAACTCTCTTGAGTAGGAACTTCCAGGGGATATTCGGTGTGCCGAGAGGCCAACACTGGAAAAGGAAATATCTTCACTTGAAAACTAGACGGAAGCGTTCTCAGAAACTACCCTGTGCTTTATGCATTCAACTCACAGAGAGGACTCTTCCTTTGGAGAGCGCAGTTTTGAAACACTCTTTTTGCAGAATTTGCTAGGGGATGTTTGGAGCTTTTGGAGGCCTATGCTGGAAAAGGAAATATCTTCACAAACCAACTAGACGGAAGCATTCTCACAAACTTCTTTGTGATGAGTGCCTTCAACTCACAGACTTGAACCTTCCTTTGGAAAGAGCAGTTTTGAAACACTCCTTTTGTAGAATCTGCAAGTGGATATTTGGAGCGTTTGGAGGCCTTTGCTGGGAAATGAAATATCTTCACCTAAAAACTAGACAGAAGCATTCTCAGAAACATCATTGCGATGTGTGCATTCAACTCACAGGGTTGAACCTTCCTTTTGATAGAGCAGTTTTGAAACACACCTTGTGTAGAATCTGCAAGTGGATATTTGGAGCGCTTTGAGGCCTATGCTGGAAAAGGGAATATCTTCACATAAACACTAGACAGAAGCATTCTCAGAAACGTCTTTGTGATGTGCGCATTCAACTCACAGAGTTGAAGCGGCCTTTTGATAGAGCCGTTTGGGAACAGCCTTTTTGTAACATCTGCAAGTGGATATTTGGAGCTATTTGAGGCCTATGATGGAAAGGGAAATATCTTCACATAGAAACTAGACAGAAGCCTCCTCAGAAACTTCTGTGTGATGAGTGCATTCAACTCACAGACTTGAACCTTCCTTTTGATAGAGAAGTTTAGAAACACTCTTGCAGAGGCATCTGAATGAGGATCTTGGGAGCGCTTCGAGGCCAATGCTGGGAAACGAAATATCATCACATAGAAACTAGACAGAAGGATTCTCAGAAACTTCTTGGTGATGAGTGCGTTCCACTCACAGACTTGAACGTTCCTCTTGAGAGAACACTTTTGAAACACTCCTTTTGTAGAATCTGCAAGTGTTTATTTGGAGCGCTTTGAGGCCTATGTTGGAAAAGGAAATATCTTCCCATATAAACTAGACAGAAGCATTCTCAGAAACTTCTTTACGATGAGTGCATTCAACTCACAGACTTGAAGCTTCCTTTGGAAAGAGCAGTTTTGAAACACTCTTTTTGTAGAATCTGCAAGTGGATATGTGGAGCGCTTTGAGGCCTCTGCTGGAAAAGGAAATATCTTCACAGAAACACTAGACAGAAGCATTCTCAGAAACGTCTTGGTCATGTGTGCATTGAACTCACAGAGTTGAACCTTCCTTTTGATAGAGAAGTTTGGAAGCACTCTTTTAGTAGAATCTTCAGGTGGATGTATGGAGTGCTTTGAGGCCTATGCTGGAAAAGGAAATCTCTTCACGTAGAAACGAGACAAAGGCATTCTCAGAAAGGTCCCTGTGCCTTGTGCATTCAACTCACAGAGTTCAGCCTTCTTTTTGATAGAGCAGTTTCGAAACACTCTTTTTGTAGAGTCTGCAAGTGGATAATTGGAGCGCTTTGATGCCTATGCTGCAAAAGGAAATATCATTGCATAAAAACTAGATGGAAGCACTCTCACAAACTTCTTTGTGGTGAGTGCATTCAACTCACAGAGTTGAACCTTCGTTTTGATAGACCCGTTTTGAAACACTGTTTTTGTAGTATTCGCAAGTGGATATTTGGAGCGCGTTGAGGCTGGAGTTGGAAAAGGAAATCTCTTCACGTACAAGCTAGACGGAAGCATTCTCCGAAACTTCTTTGTCACGTGGGGATTGAACTCACAGAGTTGAACCTTCCTTTTCGTAGAGCGGTTCTGCAAGACTCTTTTTGTGGAAACTGCAAGTGGATATTTGGTGCGATTGGGGCATCCAGTGGTAAGGATCATACATTACGATGAAAACTAGATTGAACTATTCTCAGAAACTTCTCTGTGACGAGTGCCTTCTACTCACAGAGTCGAACCTTCCTTTCGAGAGAACAGTTTTGAAACACTCTTTCTGTGGACTCTGCAAGGGGATCACTAGGTCGCTTTGATGCCTAGGCTGGAAAAGGAAATATCTTCACACGAAAACAAGACAGAAGCATTCTCAGAAACGTTTTCTGATGTGCGCATTCAACTCACCGAGTTGAACCTTCCTTTTCATAGAGCAGTTTTGAAACACTCTTTTTGTAGAATCTGCAAGTGGAGATTTGGAGTGCTCTGAGTCCTACCCTGGAAAAGGAAATAACTTCACTTAGAACCTAGACGGAAGCATTCTCGGAGACTTCCCTGTGCTTTCTGCATTCAACTCACAGAGTTGAACCTTCCTTTCGATAGAACAGCTTTGAAACGCTCTTTTTGTAGAATCTGCAAGTCGATACTTGGAACGCTCTGAGTCCTACCCTGGAAAAGGAAATAACTTCAATTAGAACCTAGACGGAAGCATTCTCAGAGACTTCCCTGTGCTTTCTGCGTTCAACTCACAGAGTTGAACCTTCCTTTTGATAGAACAGCTTTGAAACGCTCTTTTTGTAGAATCTGCAAGTCGATACTTGGAACGCTTTGAGGCCTATGCTGGAAAAGGAAATATCTTCACATAAAAACTAGAGAGAAGCATTCTCAGAAACTCCTTTGTGATCTGCGCATTCAACCCACAGAGTTGAAGCTTCCCTTTGCTATAGCAGTTTTGAAACTCTCTTTGAGTAGAATCTTCCAGGGGATATTCGGTGTGCCGAGAGGCCAACACTGGAAAAGGAAATATCTTCACTTGAAAACTAGACAGAAGCGTTCTCAGAAACTACCCTGTGCTTTATGCATTCAACTCACAGAGAGGACTCTTCCTTTGGAGAGCGCAGTTTTGAAACACTCTTTTTGCAGAATTTGCTAGGGGATGTTTG
This sequence comes from Pongo pygmaeus, assembly GCF_028885625.2. Lineage (NCBI taxonomy): Eukaryota > Metazoa > Chordata > Mammalia > Primates > Hominidae > Pongo > Pongo pygmaeus. The sequence continues at coordinate 73,025,798 of NC_072376.2, forward strand.
GGGCTTTTGGAGGCCTATGCTGGAAAAGGAAATATCTTCACATAAACACTAGACAGAAGCATTCTCAGAAACTTCTTTGTGATGTGCGCATTCAACTCACAGAGTTGAAGCGGCCTTTTGATAGAGCCGTTTGGGAACAGCCTTTTTGTAACATCTGCAAGTGGATATTTGGAGCGATTTGAGGCCTATGATGGAAAGGGAAATATCTTCACATAGAAACTAGACAGAAACCTCCTCAGAAACTTCTGTGTGATGAGTGCATTCAACTCACAGACTTGAACCTTCCTTTTGATAGAGAAGTTTAGAAACACTCTTGCAGAGGCATCTGAATGAGGATCTTGGGAGCGCTTCGAGGCCAATGCTGGGAAACGAAATATCATCACATAGAAACTAGACAGAAGGATTCTCAGAAACTTCTTGGTGATGAGTGCGTTCCACTCACAGACTTGAACGTTCCTCTTGAGAGAACACTTTTGAAACACTCCTTTTGTAGAATCTGCAAGTGTTTATTTGGAGCGCTTTGAGGCCTATGTTGGAAAAGGAAATATCTTCCCATATAAACTAGACAGAAGCATTCTCAGAAACTTCTTTACGATGAGTGCATTCAACTCACAGACTTGAAGCTTCCTTTGGAAAGAGCAGTTTTGAAACACTCTTTTTGTAGAATCTGCAAGTGGATATGTGGAGCGCTTTGAGGCCTCTGCTGGAAAAGGAAATATCTTCACAGAAACACTAGACAGAAGCATTCTCAGAAACGTCTTGGTCATGTGTGCATTGAACTCACAGAGTTGAACCTTCCTTTTGATAGAGAAGTTTGGAAGCACTCTTTTAGTAGAATCTTCAGGTGGATGTATGGAGTGCTTTGAGGCCTATGCTGGAAAAGGAAATGTCTTCACGTAGAAACGAGACAAAGGCATTCTCAGAAAGGTCCCTGTGCCTTGTGCATTCAACTCACAGAGTTCAGCCTTCTTTTTGATAGAGCAGTTTCGAAACACTCTTTTTGTAGAGTCTGCAAGTGGATAATTGGAGCGCTTTGATGCCTATGCTGCAAAAGGAAATATCATTGCATAAAAACTAGATGGAAGCACTCTCACAAACTTCTTTGTGGTGAGTGCATTCAACTCACAGAGTTGAACCTTCGTTTTGATAGACCCGTTTTGAAACACTGTTTTTGTAGTATTCGCAAGTGGATATTTGGAGCGCGTTGAGGCTGGAGTTGGAAAAGGAAATCTCTTCACGTACAAGCTAGACGGAAGCATTCTCCGAAACTTCTTTGTCACGTGGGGATTGAACTCACAGAGTTGAACCTTCCTTTTCGTAGAGCGGTTCTGCAAGACTCTTTTTGTGGAATCTGCAAGTGGATATTTGGTGCGATTGGGGCATCCAGTGGAAAGGATCATACATTACGATGAAAACTAGATTGAACTATTCTCAGAAACTTCTCTGCGACGAGTGCCTTCTACTCACAGAGTCGAACCTTCCTTTCGAGAGAACAGTTTTGAAACACTCTTTCTGTGGACTCTGCAAGGGGATCACTAGGTCGCTTTGATGCCTAGGCTGGAAAAGGAAATATCTTCACACGAAAACAAGACAGAAGCATTCTCAGAAACCATTTCTGATGTGCGCATTCAACTCACCGAGTTGAACCTTCCTTTTCATAGAGCAGTTTTGAAACACTCTTTTTGTAGAATCTGCAAGTGGAGATTTGGAGTGCTCTGAGTCCTACCCTGGAAAAGGAAATAACTTCACTTAGAACCTAGACGGAAGCATTCTCAGAGACTTCCCTGTGCTTTCTGCATTCAACTCACAGAGTTGAACCTTCCTTTTGATAGAACAGCTTTGAAACGCTCTTTTTGTAGAATCTGCAAGTCGATACTTGGAACGCTTTGAGGCCTATGCTGGAAAAGGAAATATCTTCACATAAAAACTAGAGAGAAGCATTCTCAGAAACTTCTTTGTGATCTGCGCATTCAACCCACAGAGTTGAAGCTTCCCTTTGCTATAGCAGTTTTGAAACTCTCTTTGAGTAGAATCTTCCAGGGGATATTCGGTGTGCCGAGAGGCCAACACTGGAAAAGGAAATATCTTCACTTGAAAACTAGACGGAAGCGTTCTCAGAAACTACCCTGTGCTTGATGCATTCAACTCACAGAGAGGACTCTTCCTTTGGAGAGCGCAGTTTTGAAACACTCTTTTTGCAGAATTTGCTAGGGGATGTTTGGAGCTTTTGGAGGCCTATGCTGGAAAAGGAAATATCTTCACAAACCAACTAGACGGAAGCATTCTCACAAACTTCTTTGTGATGAGTGCCTTCAACTCACAGACTTGAACCTTCCTTTTGAAAGAGCAGTTTTGAAACACTCCTTTTGTAGAATCTGCAAGTGGATATTTGGAGCGTTTGGAGGCCTTTGCTGGGAAATGAAATATCTTCACCTAAAAACTAGACAGAAGCATTCTCAGAAGCATCATTGCGATGTGTGCATTCAACTCACAGGGTTGAACCTTCCTTTTGATAGAGCAGTTTTGAAACACACCTTGTGTAGAATCTGCAAGTGGATATTTGGAGCACTTTGAGGCCTATGCTGGAAAAGGGAATATCTTCACATAAACACTAGACAGAAGCATTCTCAGAAACTTCTTTGTGATGTGCGCATTCAACTCACAGAGTTGAAGCGGCCTTTTGATAGAGCCGTTTGGGAACAGCCTTTTTGTAACATCTGCAAGTGGATAATTGGAGCGATTTGAGGCCTATGATGGAAAGGGAAATATCTTCACATAGAAACTAGACAGAAGCCTCCTCAGAAACTTCTGTGTGATGAGTGCATTCAACTCACAGACTTGAACCTTCCTTTTGATAGAGAAGTTTAGAAACACTCTTGCAGAGGCATCTGAATGAGGATCTTGGGAGCGCTTCGAGGCCAATGCTGGGAAACGAAATATCATCACATAGAAACTAGACAGAAGGATTCTCAGAAACTTCTTGGTGATGAGTGCGTTCCACTCACAGACTTGAACGTTCCTCTTGAGAGAACACTTTTGAAACACTCCTTTTGTAGAATCTGCAAGTGTTTATTTGGAGCGCTTTGAAGCCTATGTTGGAAAAGGAAATATCTTCCCATATAAACTAGACAGAAGCATTCTCAGAAACTTCTTTACGATGAGTGCATTCAACTCACAGACTTGAAGCTTCCTTTGGAAAGAGCAGTTTTGAAACACTCTTTTTGTAGAATCTGCAAGTGGATATGTGGAGCGCTTTGAGGCCTCTGCTGGAAAAGGAAATATCTTCACAGAAACACTAGACAGAAGCATTCTCAGAAACGTCTTGGTCATGTGTGCATTGAACTCACAGAGTTGAACCTTCCTTTTGATAGAGAAGTTTGGAAGCACTCTTTTAGTAGAATCTTCAGGTGGATGTATGGAGTGCTTTGAGGCCTATGCTGGAAAAGGAAATGTCTTCACGTAGAAACGAGACAAAGGCATTCTCAGAAAGGTCCCTGTGCCTTGTGCATTCAACTCACAGAGTTCAGCCTTCTTTTTGATAGAGCAGTTTCGAAACACTCTTTTTGTAGAGTCTGCAAGTGGATAATTGGAGCGCTTTGATGCCTATGCTGCAAAAGGAAATATCATTGCATAAAAACTAGATGGAAGCACTCTCACAAACTTCTTTGTGGTGAGTGCATTCAACTCACAGAGTTGAACCTTCGTTTTGATAGACCCGTTTTGAAACACTGTTTTTGTAGTATTCGCAAGTGGATATTTGGAGCACGTTGAGGCTGGAGTTGGAAAAGGAAATCTCTTCACGTACAAGCTAGACGGAAGCATTCTCCGAAACTTCTTTGTCACGTGGGGATTGAACTCACAGAGTTGAACCTTCCTTTTCGTAGAGCGGTTCTGCAAGACTCTTTTTGTGGAAACTGCAAGTGGATATTTGGTGCGATTGGGGCATCCAGTGGAAAGGATCATACATTACGATGAAAACTAGATTGAACTATTCTCAGAAACTTCTCTGCGACGAGTGCCTTCTACTCACAGAGTCGAACCTTCCTTTCGAGAGAACAGTTTTGAAACACTCTTTCTGTGGACTCTGCAAGGGGATCACTAGGTCGCTTTGATGCCTAGGCTGGAAAAGGAAATATCTTCACACGAAAACAAGACAGAAGCATTCTCAGAAACCATTTCTGATGTGCGCATTCAACTCACTGAGTTGAACCTTCCTTTTCATAGAGCAGTTTTGAAACACTCTTTTTGTAGAATCTGCAAGTGGAGATTTGGAGTGCTCTGAGTCCTACCCTGGAAAAGGAAATAACTTCACTTAGAACCTAGACGGAAGCATTCTCAGAGACTTCCCTGTGCTTTCTGCATTCAACTCACAGAGTTGAACCTTCCTTTTGATAGAACAGCTTTGAAACGCTCTTTTTGTAGAATCTGCAAGTCGATACTTGGAACGCTTTGAGGCCTATGCTGGAAAAGGAAATATCTTCACATAAAAACTAGAGAGAAGCATTCTCAGAAACTTCTTTGTGATCTGCGCATTCAACCCACAGAGTTGAAGCTTCCCTTTGCTATAGCAGTTTTGAAACTCTCTTGAGTAGAATCTTCCAGGGGATATTCGGTGTGCCGAGAGGCCAACACTGGAAAAGGAAATATCTTCACTTGGAAACTAGACGGAAGCGTTCTCAGAAACTACCCTGTGCTTGATGCATTCAACTCACAGAGAGGACTCTTCCTTTGGAGAGCGCAGTTTTGAAACACTCTTTTTGCAGAATTTGCTAGGGGATGTTTGGAGCTTTTGGAGGCCTATGCTGGAAAAGGAAATATCTTCACAAACCAACTAGACGGAAGCATTCTCACAAACTTCTTTGTGATGAGTGCCTTCAACTCACAGACTTGAACCTTCCTTTTGAAAGAGCAGTTTTGAAACACTCCTTTTGTAGAATCTGCAAGTGGATATTTGGAGCGTTTGGAGGCCTTTGCTGGGAAATGAAATATCTTCACCTAAAAACTAGACAGAAGCATTCTCAGAAGCATCATTGCGATGTGTGCATTCAACTCACAGGGTTGAACCTTCCTTTTGATAGAGCAGTTTTGAAACACACCTTGTGTAGAATCTGCAAGTGGATATTTGGAGCGCTTTGAGGCCTATGCTGGAAAAGGGAATATCTTCACATAAACACTAGACAGAAGCATTCTCAGAAACTTCTTTGTGATGTGCGCATTCAACTCACAGAGTTGAAGCGGCCTTTTGATAGAGCCGTTTGGGAACAGCCTTTTTGTAACATCTGCAAGTGGATAATTGGAGCGATTTGAGGCCTATGATGGAAAGGGAAATATCTTCACATAGAAACTAGACAGAAGCCTCCTCAGAAACTTCTGTGTGATGAGTGCATTCAACTCACAGACTTGAACCTTCCTTTTGATAGAGAAGTTTAGAAACACTCTTGCAGAGGCATCTGAATGAGGATCTTGGGAGCGCTTCGAGGCCAATGCTGGGAAACGAAATATCATCACATAGAAACTAGACAGAAGGATTCTCAGAAACTTCTTGGTGATGAGTGCGTTCCACTCACAGACTTGAACGTTCCTCTTGAGAGAACACTTTTGAAACACTCCTTTTGTAGAATCTGCAAGTGTTTATTTGGAGCGCTTTGAAGCCTATGTTGGAAAAGGAAATATCTTCCCATATAAACTAGACAGAAGCATTCTCAGAAACTTCTTTACGATGAGTGCATTCAACTCACAGACTTGAAGCTTCCTTTGGAAAGAGCAGTTTTGAAACACTCTTTTTGTAGAATCTGCAAGTGGATATGTGGAGCGCTTTGAGGCCTCTGCTGGAAAAGGAAATATCTTCACAGAAACACTAGACAGAAGCATTCTCAGAAACGTCTTGGTCATGTGTGCATTGAACTCACAGAGTTGAACCTTCCTTTTGATAGAGAAGTTTGGAAGCACTCTTTTAGTAGAATCTTCAGGTGGATGTATGGAGTGCTTTGAGGCCTATGCTGGAAAAGGAAATGTCTTCACGTAGAAACGAGACAAAGGCATTCTCAGAAAGGTCCCTGTGCCTTGTGCATTCAACTCACAGAGTTCAGCCTTCTTTTTGATAGAGCAGTTTCGAAACACTCTTTTTGTAGAGTCTGCAAGTGGATAATTGGAGCGCTTTGATGCCTATGCTGCAAAAGGAAATATCATTGCATAAAAACTAGATGGAAGCACTCTCACAAACTTCTTTGTGGTGAGTGCATTCAACTCACAGAGTTGAACCTTCGTTTTGATAGACCCGTTTTGAAACACTGTTTTTGTAGTATTCGCAAGTGGATATTTGGAGCACGTTGAGGCTGGAGTTGGAAAAGGAAATCTCTTCACGTACAAGCTAGACGGAAGCATTCTCCGAAACTTCTTTGTCACGTGGGGATTGAACTCACAGAGTTGAACCTTCCTTTTCGTAGAGCGGTTCTGCAAGACTCTTTTTGTGGAAACTGCAAGTGGATATTTGGTGCGATTGGGGCATCCAGTGGAAAGGATCATACATTACGATGAAAACTAGATTGAACTATTCTCAGAAACTTCTCTGCGACGAGTGCCTTCTACTCACAGAGTCGAACCTTCCTTTCGAGAGAACAGTTTTGAAACACTCTTTCTGTGGACTCTGCAAGGGGATCACTAGGTCGCTTTGATGCCTAGGCTGGAAAAGGAAATATCTTCACACGAAAACAAGACAGAAGCATTCTCAGAAACCATTTCTGATGTGCGCATTCAACTCACTGAGTTGAACCTTCCTTTTCATAGAGCAGTTTTGAAACACTCTTTTTGTAGAATCTGCAAGTGGAGATTTGGAGTGCTCTGAGTCCTACCCTGGAAAAGGAAATAACTTCACTTAGAACCTAGACGGAAGCATTCTCAGAGACTTCCCTGTGCTTTCTGCATTCAACTCACAGAGTTGAACCTTCCTTTTGATAGAACAGCTTTGAAACGCTCTTTTTGTAGAATCTGCAAGTCGATACTTGGAACGCTTTGAGGCCTATGCTGGAAAAGGAAATATCTTCACATAAAAACTAGAGAGAAGCATTCTCAGAAACTTCTTTGTGATCTGCGCATTCAACCCACAGAGTTGAAGCTTCCCTTTGCTATAGCAGTTTTGAAACTCTCTTGAGTAGAATCTTCCAGGGGATATTCGGTGTGCCGAGAGGCCAACACTGGAAAAGGAAATATCTTCACTTGGAAACTAGACGGAAGCGTTCTCAGAAACTACCCTGTGCTTGATGCATTCAACTCACAGAGAGGACTCTTCCTTTGGAGAGCGCAGTTTTGAAACACTCTTTTTGCAGAATTTGCTAGGGGATGTTTGGAGCTTTTGGAGGCCTATGCTGGAAAAGGAAATATCTTCACAAACCAACTAGACGGAAGCATTCTCACAAACTTCTTTGTGATGAGTGCCTTCAACTCACAGACTTGAACCTTCCTTTTGAAAGAGCAGTTTTGAAACACTCCTTTTGTAGAATCTGCAAGTGGATATTTGGAGCGTTTGGAGGCCTTTGCTGGGAAATGAAATATCTTCACCTAAAAACTAGACAGAAGCATTCTCAGAAGCATCATTGCGATGTGTGCATTCAACTCACAGGGTTGAACCTTCCTTTTGATAGAGCAGTTTTGAAACACACCTTGTGTAGAATCTGCAAGTGGATATTTGGAGCGCTTTGAGGCCTATGCTGGAAAAGGGAATATCTTCACATAAACACTAGACAGAAGCATTCTCAGAAACTTCTTTGTGATGTGCGCATTCAACTCACAGAGTTGAAGCGGCCTTTTGATAGAGCCGTTTGGGAACAGCCTTTTTGTAACATCTGCAAGTGGATATTTGGAGCGATTTGAGGCCTATGATGGAAAGGGAAATATCTTCACATAGAAACTAGACAGAAGCCTCCTCAGAAACTTCTGTGTGATGAGTGCATTCAACTCACAGACTTGAACCTTCCTTTTGATAGAGAAGTTTAGAAACACTCTTGCAGAGGCATCTGAATGAGGATCTTGGGAGCGCTTCGAGGCCAATGCTGGGAAACGAAATATCATCACATAGAAACTAGACAGAAGGATTCTCAGAAACTTCTTGGTGATGAGTGCGTTCCACTCACAGACTTGAACGTTCCTCTTGAGAGAACACTTTTGAAACACTCCTTTTGTAGAATCTGCAAGTGTTTATTTGGAGCGCTTTGAGGCCTATGTTGGAAAAGGAAATATCTTCCCATATAAACTAGACAGAAGCATTCTCAGAAACTTCTTTACGATGAGTGCATTCAACTCACAGACTTGAAGCTTCCTTTGGAAAGAGCAGTTTTGAAACACTCTTTTTGTAGAATCTGCAAGTGGATATGTGGAGCGCTTTGAGGCCTCTGCTGGAAAAGGAAATATCTTCACAGAAACACTAGACAGAAGCATTCTCAGAAACGTCTTGGTCATGTGTGCATTGAACTCACAGAGTTGAACCTTCCTTTTGATAGAGAAGTTTGGAAGCACTCTTTTAGTAGAATCTTCAGGTGGATGTATGGAGTGCTTTGAGGCCTATGCTGGAAAAGGAAATGTCTTCACGTAGAAACGAGACAAAGGCATTCTCAGAAAGGTCCCTGTGCCTTGTGCATTCAACTCACAGAGTTCAGCCTTCTTTTTGATAGAGCAGTTTCAAAACACTCTTTTTGTAGAGTCTGCAAGTGGATAATTGGAGCGCTTTGATGCCTATGCTGCAAAAGGAAATATCATTGCATAAAAACTAGATGGAAGCACTCTCACAAACTTCTTTGTGGTGAGTGCATTCAACTCACAGAGTTGAACCTTCGTTTTGATAGACCCGTTTTGAAACACTGTTTTTGTAGTATTCGCAAGTGGATATTTGGAGCGCGTTGAGGCTGGAGTTGGAAAAGGAAATCTCTTCACGTACAAGCTAGACGGAAGCATTCTCCGAAACTTCTTTGTCACGTGGGGATTGAACTCACAGAGTTGAACCTTCCTTTTCGTAGAGCGGTTCTGCAAGACTCTTTTTGTGGAAACTGCAAGTGGATATTTGGTGCGATTGGGGCATCCAGTGGAAAGGATCATACATTACGATGAAAACTAGATTGAACTATTCTCAGAAACTTCTCTGCGACGAGTGCCTTCTACTCACAGAGTCGAACCTTCCTTTCGAGAGAACAGTTTTGAAACACTCTTTCTGTGGACTCTGCAAGGGGATCACTAGGTCGCTTTGATGCCTAGGCTGGAAAAGGAAATATCTTCACACGAAAACAAGACAGAAGCATTCTCAGAAACCATTTCTGATGTGCGCATTCAACTCACCGAGTTGAACCTTCCTTTTCATAGAGCAGTTTTGAAACACTCTTTTTGTAGAATCTGCAAGTGGAGATTTGGAGTGCTCTGAGTCCTACCCTGGAAAAGGAAATAACTTCACTTAGAACCTAGACGGAAGCATTCTCAGAGACTTCCCTGTGCTTTCTGCATTCAACTCACAGAGTTGAACCTTCCTTTTGATAGAACAGCTTTGAAACGCTCTTTTTGTAGAATCTGCAAGTCGATACTTGGAACGCTTTGAGGCCTATGCTGGAAAAGGAAATATCTTCACATAAAAACTAGAGAGAAGCATTCTCAGAAACTTCTTTGTGATCTGCGCATTCAACCCACAGAGTTGAAGCTTCCCTTTGCTATAGCAGTTTTGAAACTCTCTTGAGTAGAATCTTCCAGGGGTTATTCGGTGTGCCGAGAGGCCAACACTGGAAAAGGAAATATCTTCACTTGAAAACTAGACGGAAGCGTTCTCAGAAACTACCCTGTGCTTGATGCATTCAACTCACAGAGAGGACTCTTCCTTTGGAGAGCGCAGTTTTGAAACACTCTTTTTGCAGAATTTGCTAGGGGATGTTTGGAGCTTTTGGAGGCCTATGCTGGAAAAGGAAATATCTTCACAAACCAACTAGACGGAAGCATTCTCACAAACTTCTTTGTGATGAGTGCCTTCAACTCACAGACTTGAACCTTCCTTTTGAAAGAGCAGTTTTGAAACACTCCTTTTGTAGAATCTGCAAGTGGATATTTGGAGCGTTTGGAGGCCTTTGCTGGGAAATGAAATATCTTCACCTAAAAACTAGACAGAAGCATTCTCAGAAGCATCATTGCGATGTGTGCATTCAACTCACAGGGTTGAACCTTCCTTTTGATAGAGCAGTTTTGAAACACACCTTGTGTAGAATCTGCAAGTGGATATTTGGAGCGCTTTGAGGCCTATGCTGGAAAAGGGAATATCTTCACATAAACACTAGACAGAAGCATTCTCAGAAACGTCTTTGTGATGTGCGCATTCAACTCACAGAGTTGAAGCGGCCTTTTGATAGAGCCGTTTGGGAACAGCCTTTTTGTAACATCTGCAAGTGGATATTTGGAGCGATTTGAGGCCTATGATGGAAAGGGAAATATCTTCACATAGAAACTAGACAGAAGCCTCCTCAGAAACTTCTGTGTGATGAGTGCATTCAACTCACAGACTTGAACCTTCCTTTTGATAGAGAAGTTTAGAAACACTCTTGCAGAGGCATCTGAATGAGGATCTTGGGAGCGCTTCGAGGCCAATGCTGGGAAACGAAATATCATCACATAGAAACTAGACAGAAGGATTCTCAGAAACTTCTTGGTGATGAGTGCGTTCCACTCACAGACTTGAACGTTCCTCTTGAGAGAACACTTTTGAAACACTCCTTTTGTAGAATCTGCAAGTGTTTATTTGGAGCGCTTTGAGGCCTATGTTGGAAAAGGAAATATCTTCCCATATAAACTAGACAGAAGCATTCTCAGAAACTTCTTTACGATGAGTGCATTCAACTCACAGACTTGAAGCTTCCTTTGGAAAGAGCAGTTTTGAAACACTCTTTTTGTAGAATCTGCAAGTGGATATGTGGAGCGCTTTGAGGCCTCTGCTGGAAAAGGAAATATCTTCACAGAAACACTAGACAGAAGCATTCTCAGAAACGTCTTGGTCATGTGTGCATTGAACTCACAGAGTTGAACCTTCCTTTTGATAGAGAAGTTTGGAAGCACTCTTTTAGTAGAATCTTCAGGTGGATGTATGGAGTGCTTTGAGGCCTATGCTGGAAAAGGAAATGTCTTCACGTAGAAACGAGACAAAGGCATTCTCAGAAAGGTCCCTGTGCCTTGTGCATTCAACTCACAGAGTTCAGCCTTCTTTTTGATAGAGCAGTTTCAAAACACTCTTTTTGTAGAGTCTGCAAGTGGATAATTGGAGCGCTTTGATGCCTATGCTGCAAAAGGAAATATCATTGCATAAAAACTAGATGGAAGCACTCTCACAAACTTCTTTGTGGTGAGTGCATTCAACTCACAGAGTTGAACCTTCGTTTTGATAGACCCGTTTTGAAACACTGTTTTTGTAGTATTCGCAAGTGGATATTTGGAGCGCGTTGAGGCTGGAGTTGGAAAAGGAAATCTCTTCACGTACAAGCTAGACGGAAGCATTCTCCGAAACTTCTTTGTCACGTGGGGATTGAACTCACAGAGTTGAACCTTCCTTTTCGTAGAGCGGTTCTGCAAGACTCTTTTTGTGGAAACTGCAAGTGGATATTTGGTGCGATTGCGGCATCCAGTGGAAAGGATCATACATTACAATGAAAACTAGATTGAACTATTCTCAGAAACTTCTCTGCGACGAGTGCCTTCTACTCACAGAGTCGAACCTTCCTTTCGAGAGAACAGTTTTGAAACACTCTTTCTGTGGACTCTGCAAGGGGATCACTAGGTCGCTTTGATGCCTAGGCTGGAAAAGGAAATATCTTCACACGAAAACAAGACAGAAGCATTCTCAGAAACCTTTTCTGATGTGCGCATTCAACTCACCGAGTTGAACCTTCCTTTTGATAGAGCAGTTTTGAAACACTCTTTTTGTAGAATCTGCAAGTGGAGATTTGGAGTGCTCTGAGTCCTACCCTGGAAAAGGAAATAACTTCACTTAGAACCTAGACGGAAGCATTCTCAGAGACTTCCCTGGGCTTTCTGCATTCAACTCACAGAGTTGAACCTTCCTTTTGATAGAACAGCTTTGAAACGCTCTTTTTGTAGAATCTGCAAGTCGATACTTGGAACGCTTTGAGGCCTATGCTGGAAAAGGAAATATCTTCACATAAAAACTAGAGAGAAGCATTCTCAGAAACTTCTTTGTGATCTGCGCATTCAACCCACAGAGTTGAAGCTTCCCTTTGCTATAGCAGTTTTGAAACTCTCTTGAGTAGAATCTTCCAGGGGATATTCGGTGTGCCGAGAGGCCAACACTGGAAAAGGAAATATCTTCACTTGAAAACTAGACGGAAGCGTTCTCAGAAACTACCCTGTGCTTGATGCATTCAACTCACAGAGAGGACTCTTCCTTTGGAGAGCGCAGTTTTGAAACACTCTTTTTGCAGAATTTGCTAGGGGATGTTTGGAGCTTTTGGAGGCCTATGCTGGAAAAGGAAATATCTTCACAAACCAACTAGACGGAAGCATTCTCACAAACTTCTTTGTGATGAGTGCCTTCAACTCACAGACTTGAACCTTCCTTTTGAAAGAGCAGTTTTGAAACACTCCTTTTGTAGAATCTGCAAGTGGATATTTGGAGCGTTTGGAGGCCTTTGCTGGGAAATGAAATATCTTCACCTAAAAACTAGACAGAAGCATTCTCAGAAGCATCATTGCGATGTGTGCATTCAACTCACAGGGTTGAACCTTCCTTTTGATAGAGCAGTTTTGAAACACACCTTGTGTAGAATCTGCAAGTGTATATTTGGAGCGCTTTGAGGCCTATGCTGGAAAAGGGAATATCTTCACATAAACACTAGACAGAAGCATTCTCAGAAACTTCTTTGTGATGTGTGCATTCAACTCACAGAGTTGAAGCGGCCTTTTGATAGAGCCGTTTGGGAACAGCCTTTTTGTAACATCTGCAAGTGGATATTTGGAGCGATTTGAGGCCTATGATGGAAAGGGAAATATCTTCACATAGAAACTAGACAGAAGCCTCCTCAGAAACTTCTGTGGGATGAGTGCATTCAACTCACAGACTTGAACCTTCCTTTTGATAGAGAAGTTTAGAAACACTCTTGCAGAGGCATCTGAATGAGGATCTTGGGAGCGCTTCGAGGCCAATGCTGGGAAACGAAATATCATCACATAGAAACTAGACAGAAGGATTCTCAGAAACTTCTTGGTGATGAGTGCGTTCCACTCACAGACTTGAACGTTCCTCTTGAGAGAACACTTTTGAAACACTCCTTTTGTAGAATCTGCAAGTGTTTATTTGGAGCGATTTGAGGCCTATGTTGGAAAAGGAAATATCTTCCCATATAAACTAGACAGAAGCATTCTCAGAAACTTCTTTACGATGAGTGCATTCAACTCACAGACTTGAAGCTTCCTTTGGAAAGAGCAGTTTTGAAACACTCTTTTTGTAGAATCTGCAAGTGGATATGTGGAGCGCTTTGAGGCCTCTGCTGGAAAAGGAAATATCTTCACAGAAACACTAGACAGAAGCATTCTCAGAAACGTCTTGGTCATGTGTGCATTGAACTCACAGAGTTGAACCTTCCTTTTGATAGAGAAGTTTGGAAGCACTCTTTTAGTAGAATCTTCAGGTGGATGTATGGAGTGCTTTGAGGCCTATGCTGGAAAAGGAAATGTCTTCACGTAGAAACGAGACAAAGGCATTCTCAGAAAGGTCCCTGTGCCTTGTGCATTCAACTCACAGAGTTCAGCCTTCTTTTTGATAGAGCAGTTTCGAAACACTCTTTTTGTAGAGTCTGCAAGTGGATAATTGGAGCGCTTTGATGCCTATGCTGCAAAAGGAAATATCATTGCATAAAAACTAGATGGAAGCACTCTCACAAACTTCTTTGTGGTGAGTGCATTCAACTCACAGAGTTGAACCTTCGTTTTGATAGACCCGTTTTGAAACACTGTTTTTGTAGTATTCGCAAGTGGATATTTGGAGCGCGTTGAGGCTGGAGTTGGAAAAGGAAATCTCTTCACGTACAAGCTAGACGGAAGCATTCTCCGAAACTTCTTTGTCATGTGGGGATTGAACTCACAGAGTTGAACCTTCCTTTTCGTAGAGCGGTTCTGCAAGACTCTTTTTGTGGAAACTGCAAGTGGATATTTGGTGCGATTGGGGCATCCAGTGGAAAGGATCATACATTACGATGAAAACTAGATTGAACTATTCTCAGAAACTTCTCTGCGACGAGTGCCTTCTACTCACAGAGTCGAACCTTCCTTTTGAGAGAACAGTTTTGAAACACTCTTTCTGTGGACTCTGCAAGGGGATCACTAGGTCGCTTTGATGCCTAGGCTGGAAAAGGAAATATCTTCACACGAAAACAAGACAGAAGCATTCTCAGAAACCTTTTCTGATGTGCGCATTCAACTCACCGAGTTGAACCTTCCTTTTGATAGAGCAGTTTTGAAACACTCTTTTTGTAGAATCTGCAAGTGGAGATTTGGAGTGCTCTGAGTCCTACCCTGGAAAAGGAAATAACTTCACTTAGAACCTAGACGGAAGCATTCTCAGAGACTTCCCTGTGCTTTCTGCATTCCACTCACAGAGTTGAACCTTCCTTTTGATAGAACAGCTTTGAAACGCTCGTTTTGTAGAATCTGCAAGTCGATACTTGGAACGCTTTGAGGCCTATGCTGGAAAAGGAAATATCTTCACATAAAAACTAGAGAGAAGCATTCTCAGAAACTTCTTTGTGATCTGTGCATTCAACCCACAGAGTTGAAGCTTCCCTTTGCTATAGCAGTTTTGAAACTCTCTTTGAGTAGAATCTTCCAGGGGATATTCGGTGTGCCGAGAGGCCAACACTGGAAAAGGAAATATCTTCACTTGAAAACTAGACGGAAGCGTTCTCAGAAACTACCCTGTGCTTGATGCATTCAACTCACAGAGAGGACTCTTCCTTTGGAGAGCGCAGTTTTGAAACACTCTTTTTGCAGAATTTGCTAGGGGATGTTTGGAGCTTTTGGAGGCCTATGCTGGAAAAGGAAATATCTTCACAAACCAACTAGACGGAAGCATTCTCACAAACTTCTTTGTGATGAGTGCCTTCAACTCACAGACTTGAACCTTCCTTTGGAAAGAGCAGTTTTGAAACACTCCTTTTGTAGAATCTGCAAGTGGATATTTGGAGCGTTTGGAGGCCTTTGCTGGGAAATGAAATATCTTCACCTAAAAACTAGACAGAAGCATTCTCAGAAACATCATTGCGATGTGTGCATTCAACTCACAGGGTTGAACCTTCCTTTTGATAGAGCAGTTTTGAAACACACCTTGTGTAGAATCTGCAAGTGGATATTTGGAGCGCTTTGAGGCCTATGCTGGAAAAGGGAATATCCTCACATAAACACTAGACAGAAGCATTCTCAGAAACTTCTTTGTGATGTGCGCATTCAACTCACAGAGTTGAAGCGGCCTTTTGATAGAGCCGTTTGGGAACAGCCTTTTTGTAACATCTGCAAGTGGATATTTGGAGCCATTTGAGGCCTATGATGGAAAGGGAAATATCTTCACATAGAAATTAGACAGAAGCCTCCTCAGAAACTTCTGTGTGATGAGTGCATTCAACTCACAGACTTGAACCTTCCTTTTGATAGAGAAGTTTAGAAACACTCTTGCAGAGGCATCTGAATGAGGATCTTGGGAGCGCTTTGAGGCCAATGCTGTGAAACGAAATATCATCACATAGAAACTAGACAGAAGGATTCTCAGAAACTTCTTGGTGATGAGTGCGTTCCACTCACAGACTTGAACGTTCCTCTTGAGAGAACACTTTTGAAACACTCCTTTTGTAGAATCTGCAAGTGTTTATTTGGAGCGCTTTGAGGCCTATGTTGGAAAAGGAAATATCTTCCCATATAAACTAGACAGAAGCATTCTCAGAAACTTCTTTACGATGAGTGCATTCAACTCACAGACTTGAAGCTTCCTTTGGAAAGAGCAGTTTTGAAACACTCTTTTTGTAGAATCTGCAAGTGGATATGTGGAGCGCATTGAGGCCTCTGCTGGGAAAGGAAATATCTTCACAGAAACACTAGACAGAAGCATTCTCAGAAACGTCTTGGTCATGTGTGCATTGAACTCACAGAGTTGAACCTTCCTTTTGATAGAGAAGTTTGGAAGCACTCTTTTAGTAGAATCTTCAGGTGGATGTATGGAGTGCTTTGAGGCCTATGCTGGAAAAGGAAATGTCTTCACGTAGAAACGAGACAAAGGCATTCTCAGAAAGGTCCCTGTGCCTTGTGCATTCAACTCACAGAGTTCAGCCTTCTTTTTGATAGAGCAGTTTCGAAACACTCTTTTTGTAGAGTCTGCAAGTGGACAATTGGAGCGCTTTGATGCCTATGATGCAAAAGGAAATATCATTGCATAAAAACTAGATGGAAGCACTCTCACAAACTTCTTTGTGGTGAGTGCATTCAACTCACAGAGTTGAACCTTCGTTTTGATAGACCCGTTTTGAAACACTGTTTTTGTAGTATTCGCAAGTGGATATTTGGAGCGCGTTGAGGCTGGAGTTGGAAAAGGAAATCTCTTCACGTACAAGCTAGACGGAAGCATTCTCCGAAACTTCTTTGTCACGTGGGGATTGAACTCACAGAGTTGAACCTTCCTTTTCGTAGAGCGGTTCTGCAAGACTCTTTTTGTGGAAACTGCAAGTGGATATTTGGTGCGATTGGGGCATCCAGTGGAAAGGATCATACATTACGATGAAAACTAGATTGAACTATTCTCAGAAACTTCTCTGCGACGAGTGCCTTCTACTCACAGAGTCGAACCTTCCTTTCGAGAGAACAGTTTTGAAACACTCTTTCTGTGGACTCTGCAAGGGGATCACTAGGTCGCTTTGATGCCTAGGCTGGAAAAGGAAATATCTTCACACGAAAACAAGACAGAAGCATTCTCAGAAACCATTTCTGATGTGCGCATTCAACTCACCGAGTTGAACCTTCCTTTTCATAGAGCAGTTTTGAAACACTCTTTTTGTAGAATCTGCAAGTGGAGATTTGGAGTGCTCTGAGTCCTACCCTGGAAAAGGAAATAACTTCACTTAGAACCTAGACGGAAGCATTCTCAGAGACTTCCCTGTGCTTTCTGCATTCAACTCACAGAGTTGAACCTTCCTTTTGATAGAACAGCTTTGAAACGCTCTTTTTGTAGAATCTGCAAGTCGATACTTGGAACGCTTTGAGGCCTATGCTGGAAAAGGAAATATCTTCACATAAAAACTAGAGAGAAGCATTCTCAGAAACTTCTTTGTGATCTGCGCATTCAACCCACAGAGTTGAAGCTTCCCTTTGCTATAGCAGTTTTGAAACTCTCTTGAGTAGAATCTTCCAGGGGTTATTCGGTGTGCCGAGAGGCCAACACTGGAAAAGGAAATATCTTCACTTGAAAACTAGACGGAAGCGTTCTCAGAAACTACCCTGTGCTTGATGCATTCAACTCACAGAGAGGACTCTTCCTTTGGAGAGCGCAGTTTTGAAACACTCTTTTTGCAGAATTTGCTAGGGGATGTTTGGAGCTTTTGGAGGCCTATGCTGGAAAAGGAAATATCTTCACAAACCAACTAGACGGAAGCATTCTCACAAACTTCTTTGTGATGAGTGCCTTCAACTCACAGACTTGAACCTTCCTTTTGAAAGAGCAGTTTTGAAACACTCCTTTTGTAGAATCTGCAAGTGGATATTTGGAGCGTTTGGAGGCCTTTGCTGGGAAATGAAATATCTTCACCTAAAAACTAGACAGAAGCATTCTCAGAAGCATCATTGCGATGTGTGCATTCAACTCACAGGGTTGAACCTTCCTTTTGATAGAGCAGTTTTGAAACACACCTTGTGTAGAATCTGCAAGTGGATATTTGGAGCGCTTTGAGGCCTATGCTGGAAAAGGGAATATCTTCACATAAACACTAGACAGAAGCATTCTCAGAAACGTCTTTGTGATGTGCGCATTCAACTCACAGAGTTGAAGCGGCCTTTTGATAGAGCCGTTTGGGAACAGCCTTTTTGTAACATCTGCAAGTGGATATTTGGAGCGATTTGAGGCCTATGATGGAAAGGGAAATATCTTCACATAGAAACTAGACAGAAGCCTCCTCAGAAACTTCTGTGTGATGAGTGCATTCAACTCACAGACTTGAACCTTCCTTTTGATAGAGAAGTTTAGAAACACTCTTGCAGAGGCATCTGAATGAGGATCTTGGGAGCGCTTCGAGGCCAATGCTGGGAAACGAAATATCATCACATAGAAACTAGACAGAAGGATTCTCAGAAACTTCTTGGTGATGAGTGCGTTCCACTCACAGACTTGAACGTTCCTCTTGAGAGAACACTTTTGAAACACTCCTTTTGTAGAATCTGCAAGTGTTTATTTGGAGCGCTTTGAGGCCTATGTTGGAAAAGGAAATATCTTCCCATATAAACTAGACAGAAGCATTCTCAGAAACTTCTTTACGATGAGTGCATTCAACTCACAGACTTGAAGCTTCCTTTGGAAAGAGCAGTTTTGAAACACTCTTTTTGTAGAATCTGCAAGTGGATATGTGGAGCGCTTTGAGGCCTCTGCTGGAAAAGGAAATATCTTCACAGAAACACTAGACAGAAGCATTCTCAGAAACGTCTTGGTCATGTGTGCATTGAACTCACAGAGTTGAACCTTCCTTTTGATAGAGAAGTTTGGAAGCACTCTTTTAGTAGAATCTTCAGGTGGATGTATGGAGTGCTTTGAGGCCTATGCTGGAAAAGGAAATGTCTTCACGTAGAAACGAGACAAAGGCATTCTCAGAAAGGTCCCTGTGCCTTGTGCATTCAACTCACAGAGTTCAGCCTTCTTTTTGATAGAGCAGTTTCAAAACACTCTTTTTGTAGAGTCTGCAAGTGGATAATTGGAGCGCTTTGATGCCTATGCTGCAAAAGGAAATATCATTGCATAAAAACTAGATGGAAGCACTCTCACAAACTTCTTTGTGGTGAGTGCATTCAACTCACAGAGTTGAACCTTCGTTTTGATAGACCCGTTTTGAAACACTGTTTTTGTAGTATTCGCAAGTGGATATTTGGAGCGCGTTGAGGCTGGAGTTGGAAAAGGAAATCTCTTCACGTACAAGCTAGACGGAAGCATTCTCCGAAACTTCTTTGTCACGTGGGGATTGAACTCACAGAGTTGAACCTTCCTTTTCGTAGAGCGGTTCTGCAAGACTCTTTTTGTGGAAACTGCAAGTGGATATTTGGTGCGATTGCGGCATCCAGTGGAAAGGATCATACATTACAATGAAAACTAGATTGAACTATTCTCAGAAACTTCTCTGCGACGAGTGCCTTCTACTCACAGAGTCGAACCTTCCTTTCGAGAGAACAGTTTTGAAACACTCTTTCTGTGGACTCTGCAAGGGGATCACTAGGTCGCTTTGATGCCTAGGCTGGAAAAGGAAATATCTTCACACGAAAACAAGACAGAAGCATTCTCAGAAACCTTTTCTGATGTGCGCATTCAACTCACCGAGTTGAACCTTCCTTTTGATAGAGCAGTTTTGAAACACTCTTTTTGTAGAATCTGCAAGTGGAGATTTGGAGTGCTCTGAGTCCTACCCTGGAAAAGGAAATAACTTCACTTAGAACCTAGACGGAAGCATTCTCAGAGACTTCCCTGGGCTTTCTGCATTCAACTCACAGAGTTGAACCTTCCTTTTGATAGAACAGCTTTGAAACGCTCTTTTTGTAGAATCTGCAAGTCGATACTTGGAACGCTTTTAGGCCTATGCTGGAAAAGGAAATATCTTCACATAAAAACTAGAGAGAAGCATTCTCAGAAACTTCTTTGTGATCTGCGCATTCAACCCACAGAGTTGAAGCTTCCCTTTGCTATAGCAGTTTTGAAACTCTCTTGAGTAGAATCTTCCAGGGGATATTCGGTGTGCCGAGAGGCCAACACTGGAAAAGGAAATATCTTCACTTGAAAACTAGACGGAAGCGTTCTCAGAAACTACCCTGTGCTTGATGCATTCAACTCACAGAGAGGACTCTTCCTTTGGAGAGCGCAGTTTTGAAACACTCTTTTTGCAGAATTTGCTAGGGGATGTTTGGAGCTTTTGGAGGCCTATGCTGGAAAAGGAAATATCTTCACAAACCAACTAGACGGAAGCATTCTCACAAACTTCTTTGTGATGAGTGCCTTCAACTCACAGACTTGAACCTTCCTTTTGAAAGAGCAGTTTTGAAACACTCCTTTTGTAGAATCTGCAAGTGGATATTTGGAGCGTTTGGAGGCCTTTGCTGGGAAATGAAATATCTTCACCTAAAAACTAGACAGAAGCATTCTCAGAAGCATCATTGCGATGTGTGCATTCAACTCACAGGGTTGAACCTTCCTTTTGATAGAGCAGTTTTGAAACACACCTTGTGTAGAATCTGCAAGTGTATATTTGGAGCGCTTTGAGGCCTATGCTGGAAAAGGGAATATCTTCACATAAACACTAGACAGAAGCATTCTCAGAAACTTCTTTGTGATGTGTGCATTCAACTCACAGAGTTGAAGCGGCCTTTTGATAGAGCCGTTTGGGAACAGCCTTTTTGTAACATCTGCAAGTGGATATTTGGAGCGATTTGAGGCCTATGATGGAAAGGGAAATATCTTCACATAGAAACTAGACAGAAGCCTCCTCAGAAACTTCTGTGGGATGAGTGCATTCAACTCACAGACTTGAACCTTCCTTTTGATAGAGAAGTTTAGAAACACTCTTGCAGAGGCATCTGAATGAGGATCTTGGGAGCGCTTCGAGGCCAATGCTGGGAAACGAAATATCATCACATAGAAACTAGACAGAAGGATTCTCAGAAACTTCTTGGTGATGAGTGCGTTCCACTCACAGACTTGAACGTTCCTCTTGAGAGAACACTTTTGAAACACTCCTTTTGTAGAATCTGCAAGTGTTTATTTGGAGCGATTTGAGGCCTATGTTGGAAAAGGAAATATCTTCCCATATAAACTAGACAGAAGCATTCTCAGAAACTTCTTTACGATGAGTGCATTCAACTCACAGACTTGAAGCTTCCTTTGGAAAGAGCAGTTTTGAAACACTCTTTTTGTAGAATCTGCAAGTGGATATGTGGAGCGCTTTGAGGCCTCTGCTGGAAAAGGAAATATCTTCACAGAAACACTAGACAGAAGCATTCTCAGAAACGTCTTGGTCATGTGTGCATTGAACTCACAGAGTTGAACCTTCCTTTTGATAGAGAAGTTTGGAAGCACTCTTTTAGTAGAATCTTCAGGTGGATGTATGGAGTGCTTTGAGGCCTATGCTGGAAAAGGAAATGTCTTCACGTAGAAACGAGACAAAGGCATTCTCAGAAAGGTCCCTGTGCCTTGTGCATTCAACTCACAGAGTTCAGCCTTCTTTTTGATAGAGCAGTTTCGAAACACTCTTTTTGTAGAGTCTGCAAGTGGATAATTGGAGCGCTTTGATGCCTATGCTGCAAAAGGAAATATCATTGCATAAAAACTAGATGGAAGCACTCTCACAAACTTCTTTGTGGTGAGTGCATTCAACTCACAGAGTTGAACCTTCGTTTTGATAGACCCGTTTTGAAACACTGTTTTTGTAGTATTCGCAAGTGGATATTTGGAGCGCGTTGAGGCTGGAGTTGGAAAAGGAAATCTCTTCACGTACAAGCTAGACGGAAGCATTCTCCGAAACTTCTTTGTCATGTGGGGATTGAACTCACAGAGTTGAACCTTCCTTTTCGTAGAGCGGTTCTGCAAGACTCTTTTTGTGGAAACTGCAAGTGGATATTTGGTGCGATTGGGGCATCCAGTGGAAAGGATCATACATTACGATGAAAACTAGATTGAACTATTCTCAGAAACTTCTCTGCGACGAGTGCCTTCTACTCACAGAGTCGAACCTTCCTTTTGAGAGAACAGTTTTGAAACACTCTTTCTGTGGACTCTGCAAGGGGATCACTAGGTCGCTTTGATGCCTAGGCTGGAAAAGGAAATATCTTCACACGAAAACAAGACAGAAGCATTCTCAGAAACCTTTTCTGATGTGCGCATTCAACTCACCGAGTTGAACCTTCCTTTTGATAGAGCAGTTTTGAAACACTCTTTTTGTAGAATCTGCAAGTGGAGATTTGGAGTGCTCTGAGTCCTACCCTGGAAAAGGAAATAACTTCACTTAGAACCTAGACGGAAGCATTCTCAGAGACTTCCCTGTGCTTTCTGCATTCCACTCACAGAGTTGAACCTTCCTTTTGATAGAACAGCTTTGAAACGCTCGTTTTGTAGAATCTGCAAGTCGATACTTGGAACGCTTTGAGGCCTATGCTGGAAAAGGAAATATCTTCACATAAAAACTAGAGAGAAGCATTCTCAGAAACTTCTTTGTGATCTGTGCATTCAACCCACAGAGTTGAAGCTTCCCTTTGCTATAGCAGTTTTGAAACTCTCTTTGAGTAGAATCTTCCAGGGGATATTCGGTGTGCCGAGAGGCCAACACTGGAAAAGGAAATATCTTCACTTGAAAACTAGACGGAAGCGTTCTCAGAAACTACCCTGTGCTTGATGCATTCAACTCACAGAGAGGACTCTTCCTTTGGAGAGCGCAGTTTTGAAACACTCTTTTTGCAGAATTTGCTAGGGGATGTTTGGAGCTTTTGGAGGCCTATGCTGGAAAAGGAAATATCTTCACAAACCAACTAGACGGAAGCATTCTCACAAACTTCTTTGTGATGAGTGCCTTCAACTCACAGACTTGAACCTTCCTTTGGAAAGAGCAGTTTTGAAACACTCCTTTTGTAGAATCTGCAAGTGGATATTTGGAGCGTTTGGAGGCCTTTGCTGGGAAATGAAATATCTTCACCTAAAAACTAGACAGAAGCATTCTCAGAAACATCATTGCGATGTGTGCATTCAACTCACAGGGTTGAACCTTCCTTTTGATAGAGCAGTTTTGAAACACACCTTGTGTAGAATCTGCAAGTGGATATTTGGAGCGCTTTGAGGCCTATGCTGGAAAAGGGAATATCCTCACATAAACACTAGACAGAAGCATTCTCAGAAACTTCTTTGTGATGTGCGCATTCAACTCACAGAGTTGAAGCAGCCTTTTGATAGAGCCGTTTGGGAACAGCCTTTTTGTAACATCTGCAAGTGGATATTTGGAGCCATTTGAGGCCTATGATGGAAAGGGAAATATCTTCACATAGAAATTAGACAGAAGCCTCCTCAGAAACTTCTGTGTGATGAGTGCATTCAACTCACAGACTTGAACCTTCCTTTTGATAGAGAAGTTTAGAAACACTCTTGCAGAGGCATCTGAATGAGGATCTTGGGAGCGCTTTGAGGCCAATGCTGTGAAACGAAATATCATCACATAGAAACTAGACAGAAGGATTCTCAGAAACTTCTTGGTGATGAGTGCGTTCCACTCACAGACTTGAACGTTCCTCTTGAGAGAACACTTTTGAAACACTCCTTTTGTAGAATCTGCAAGTGTTTATTTGGAGCGCTTTGAGGCCTATGTTGGAAAAGGAAATATCTTCCCATATAAACTAGACAGAAGCATTCTCAGAAACTTCTTTACGATGAGTGCATTCAACTCACAGACTTGAAGCTTCCTTTGGAAAGAGCAGTTTTGAAACACTCTTTTTGTAGAATCTGCAAGTGGATATGTGGAGCGCATTGAGGCCTCTGCTGGGAAAGGAAATATCTTCACAGAAACACTAGACAGAAGCATTCTCAGAAACGTCTTGGTCATGTGTGCATTGAACTCACAGAGTTGAACCTTCCTTTTGATAGAGAAGTTTGGAAGCACTCTTTTAGTAGAATCTTCAGGTGGATGTATGGAGTGCTTTGAGGCCTATGCTGGAAAAGGAAATGTCTTCACGTAGAAACGAGACAAAGGCATTCTCAGAAAGGTCCCTGTGCCTTGTGCATTCAACTCACAGAGTTCAGCCTTCTTTTTGATAGAGCAGTTTCGAAACACTCTTTTTGTAGAGTCTGCAAGTGGACAATTGGAGCGCTTTGATGCCTATGATGCAAAAGGAAATATCATTGCATAAAAACTAGATGGAAGCACTCTCACAAACTTCTTTGTGGTGAGTGCATTCAACTCACAGAGTTGAACCTTCGTTTTGATAGACCCGTTTTGAAACACTGTTTTTGTAGTATTCGCAAGTGGATATTTGGAGCGCGTTGAGGCTGGAGTTGGAAAAGGAAATGTCTTCACGTACAAGCTAGACGGAAGCATTCTCCGAAACTTCTTTGTCACGTGGGGATTGAACTCACAGAGTTGAACCTTCCTTTTCGTAGAGCGGTTCTGCAAGACTCTTTTTGTGGAAACTGCAAGTGGATATTTGGTGCGATTGGGGCATCCAGTGGAAAGGATCATACATTACGATGAAAACTAGATTGAACTATTCTCAGAAACTTCTCTGCGACGAGTGCCTTCTACTCACAGAGTCGAACCTTCCTTTCGAGAGAACAGTTTTGAAACACTCTTTCTGTGGACTCTGCAAGGGGATCACTAGGTCGCTTTGATGCCTAGGCTGGAAAAGGAAATATCTTCACACGAAAACAAGACAGAAGCATTCTCAGAAACCATTTCTGATGTGCGCATTCAACTCACCGAGTTGAACCTTCCTTTTCATAGAGCAGTTTTGAAACACTCTTTTTGTAGAATCTGCAAGTGGAGATTTGGAGTGCTCTGAGTCCTACCCTGGAAAAGGAAATAACTTCACTTAGAACCTAGACGGAAGCATTCTCAGAGACTTCCCTGTGCTTTCTGCATTCAACTCACAGAGTTGAACCTTCCTTTTGATAGAACAGCTTTGAAACGCTCTTTTTGTAGAATCTGCAAGTCGATACTTGGAACGCTTTGAGGCCTATGCTGGAAAAGGAAATATCTTCACATAAAAACTAGAGAGAAGCATTCTCAGAAACTTCTTTGTGATCTGCGCATTCAACCCACAGAGTTGAAGCTTCCCTTTGCTATAGCAGTTTTGAAACTCTCTTGAGTAGAATCTTCCAGGGGTTATTCGGTGTGCCGAGAGGCCAACACTGGAAAAGGAAATATCTTCACTTGAAAACTAGACGGAAGCGTTCTCAGAAACTACCCTGTGCTTGATGCATTCAACTCACAGAGAGGACTCTTCCTTTGGAGAGCGCAGTTTTGAAACACTCTTTTTGCAGAATTTGCTAGGGGATGTTTGGAGCTTTTGGAGGCCTATGCTGGAAAAGGAAATATCTTCACAAACCAACTAGACGGAAGCATTCTCACAAACTTCTTTGTGATGAGTGCCTTCAACTCACAGACTTGAACCTTCCTTTTGAAAGAGCAGTTTTGAAACACTCCTTTTGTAGAATCTGCAAGTGGATATTTGGAGCGTTTGGAGGCCTTTGCTGGGAAATGAAATATCTTCACCTAAAAACTAGACAGAAGCATTCTCAGAAGCATCATTGCGATGTGTGCATTCAACTCACAGGGTTGAACCTTCCTTTTGATAGAGCAGTTTTGAAACACACCTTGTGTAGAATCTGCAAGTGGATATTTGGAGCGCTTTGAGGCCTATGCTGGAAAAGGGAATATCTTCACATAAACACTAGACAGAAGCATTCTCAGAAACGTCTTTGTGATGTGCGCATTCAACTCACAGAGTTGAAGCGGCCTTTTGATAGAGCCGTTTGGGAACAGCCTTTTTGTAACATCTGCAAGTGGATATTTGGAGCGATTTGAGGCCTATGATGGAAAGGGAAATATCTTCACATAGAAACTAGACAGAAGCCTCCTCAGAAACTTCTGTGTGATGAGTGCATTCAACTCACAGACTTGAACCTTCCTTTTGATAGAGAAGTTTAGAAACACTCTTGCAGAGGCATCTGAATGAGGATCTTGGGAGCGCTTCGAGGCCAATGCTGGGAAACGAAATATCATCACATAGAAACTAGACAGAAGGATTCTCAGAAACTTCTTGGTGATGAGTGCGTTCCACTCACAGACTTGAACGTTCCTCTTGAGAGAACACTTTTGAAACACTCCTTTTGTAGAATCTGCAAGTGTTTATTTGGAGCGCTTTGAGGCCTATGTTGGAAAAGGAAATATCTTCCCATATAAACTAGACAGAAGCATTCTCAGAAACTTCTTTACGATGAGTGCATTCAACTCACAGACTTGAAGCTTCCTTTGGAAAGAGCAGTTTTGAAACACTCTTTTTGTAGAATCTGCAAGTGGATATGTGGAGCGCTTTGAGGCCTCTGCTGGAAAAGGAAATATCTTCACAGAAACACTAGACAGAAGCATTCTCAGAAACGTCTTGGTCATGTGTGCATTGAACTCACAGAGTTGAACCTTCCTTTTGATAGAGAAGTTTGGAAGCACTCTTTTAGTAGAATCTTCAGGTGGATGTATGGAGTGCTTTGAGGCCTATGCTGGAAAAGGAAATGTCTTCACGTAGAAACGAGACAAAGGCATTCTCAGAAAGGTCCCTGTGCCTTGTGCATTCAACTCACAGAGTTCAGCCTTCTTTTTGATAGAGCAGTTTCAAAACACTCTTTTTGTAGAGTCTGCAAGTGGATAATTGGAGCGCTTTGATGCCTATGCTGCAAAAGGAAATATCATTGCATAAAAACTAGATGGAAGCACTCTCACAAACTTCTTTGTGGTGAGTGCATTCAACTCACAGAGTTGAACCTTCGTTTTGATAGACCCGTTTTGAAACACTGTTTTTGTAGTATTCGCAAGTGGATATTTGGAGCGCGTTGAGGCTGGAGTTGGAAAAGGAAATCTCTTCACGTACAAGCTAGACGGAAGCATTCTCCGAAACTTCTTTGTCACGTGGGGATTGAACTCACAGAGTTGAACCTTCCTTTTCGTAGAGCGGTTCTGCAAGACTCTTTTTGTGGAAACTGCAAGTGGATATTTGGTGCGATTGCGGCATCCAGTGGAAAGGATCATACATTACAATGAAAACTAGATTGAACTATTCTCAGAAACTTCTCTGCGACGAGTGCCTTCTACTCACAGAGTCGAACCTTCCTTTCGAGAGAACAGTTTTGAAACACTCTTTCTGTGGACTCTGCAAGGGGATCACTAGGTCGCTTTGATGCCTAGGCTGGAAAAGGAAATATCTTCACACGAAAACAAGACAGAAGCATTCTCAGAAACCTTTTCTGATGTGCGCATTCAACTCACCGAGTTGAACCTTCCTTTTGATAGAGCAGTTTTGAAACACTCTTTTTGTAGAATCTGCAAGTGGAGATTTGGAGTGCTCTGAGTCCTACCCTGGAAAAGGAAATAACTTCACTTAGAACCTAGACGGAAGCATTCTCAGAGACTTCCCTGGGCTTTCTGCATTCAACTCACAGAGTTGAACCTTCCTTTTGATAGAACAGCTTTGAAACGCTCTTTTTGTAGAATCTGCAAGTCGATACTTGGAACGCTTTGAGGCCTATGCTGGAAAAGGAAATATCTTCACATAAAAACTAGAGAGAAGCATTCTCAGAAACTTCTTTGTGATCTGCGCATTCAACCCACAGAGTTGAAGCTTCCCTTTGCTATAGCAGTTTTGAAACTCTCTTGAGTAGAATCTTCCAGGGGATATTCGGTGTGCCGAGAGGCCAACACTGGAAAAGGAAATATCTTCACTTGAAAACTAGACGGAAGCGTTCTCAGAAACTACCCTGTGCTTGATGCATTCAACTCACAGAGAGGACTCTTCCTTTGGAGAGCGCAGTTTTGAAACACTCTTTTTGCAGAATTTGCTAGGGGATGTTTGGAGCTTTTGGAGGCCTATGCTGGAAAAGGAAATATCTTCACAAACCAACTAGACGGAAGCATTCTCACAAACTTCTTTGTGATGAGTGCCTTCAACTCACAGACTTGAACCTTCCTTTTGAAAGAGCAGTTTTGAAACACTCCTTTTGTAGAATCTGCAAGTGGATATTTGGAGCGTTTGGAGGCCTTTGCTGGGAAATGAAATATCTTCACCTAAAAACTAGACAGAAGCATTCTCAGAAGCATCATTGCGATGTGTGCATTCAACTCACAGGGTTGAACCTTCCTTTTGATAGAGCAGTTTTGAAACACACCTTGTGTAGAATCTGCAAGTGTATATTTGGAGCGCTTTGAGGCCTATGCTGGAAAAGGGAATATCTTCACATAAACACTAGACAGAAGCATTCTCAGAAACTTCTTTGTGATGTGTGCATTCAACTCACAGAGTTGAAGCGGCCTTTTGATAGAGCCGTTTGGGAACAGCCTTTTTGTAACATCTGCAAGTGGATATTTGGAGCGATTTGAGGCCTATGATGGAAAGGGAAATATCTTCACATAGAAACTAGACAGAAGCCTCCTCAGAAACTTCTGTGGGATGAGTGCATTCAACTCACAGACTTGAACCTTCCTTTTGATAGAGAAGTTTAGAAACACTCTTGCAGAGGCATCTGAATGAGGATCTTGGGAGCGCTTCGAGGCCAATGCTGGGAAACGAAATATCATCACATAGAAACTAGACAGAAGGATTCTCAGAAACTTCTTGGTGATGAGTGCGTTCCACTCACAGACTTGAACGTTCCTCTTGAGAGAACACTTTTGAAACACTCCTTTTGTAGAATCTGCAAGTGTTTATTTGGAGCGATTTGAGGCCTATGTTGGAAAAGGAAATATCTTCCCATATAAACTAGACAGAAGCATTCTCAGAAACTTCTTTACGATGAGTGCATTCAACTCACAGACTTGAAGCTTCCTTTGGAAAGAGCAGTTTTGAAACACTCTTTTTGTAGAATCTGCAAGTGGATATGTGGAGCGCTTTGAGGCCTCTGCTGGAAAAGGAAATATCTTCACAGAAACACTAGACAGAAGCATTCTCAGAAACGTCTTGGTCATGTGTGCATTGAACTCACAGAGTTGAACCTTCCTTTTGATAGAGAAGTTTGGAAGCACTCTTTTAGTAGAATCTTCAGGTGGATGTATGGAGTGCTTTGAGGCCTATGCTGGAAAAGGAAATGTCTTCACGTAGAAACGAGACAAAGGCATTCTCAGAAAGGTCCCTGTGCCTTGTGCATTCAACTCACAGAGTTCAGCCTTCTTTTTGATAGAGCAGTTTCGAAACACTCTTTTTGTAGAGTCTGCAAGTGGATAATTGGAGCGCTTTGATGCCTATGCTGCAAAAGGAAATATCATTGCATAAAAACTAGATGGAAGCACTCTCACAAACTTCTTTGTGGTGAGTGCATTCAACTCACAGAGTTGAACCTTCGTTTTGATAGACCCGTTTTGAAACACTGTTTTTGTAGTATTCGCAAGTGGATATTTGGAGCGCGTTGAGGCTGGAGTTGGAAAAGGAAATCTCTTCACGTACAAGCTAGACGGAAGCATTCTCCGAAACTTCTTTGTCATGTGGGGATTGAACTCACAGAGTTGAACCTTCCTTTTCGTAGAGCGGTTCTGCAAGACTCTTTTTGTGGAAACTGCAAGTGGATATTTGGTGCGATTGGGGCATCCAGTGGAAAGGATCATACATTACGATGAAAACTAGATTGAGCTATTCTCAGAAACTTCTCTGCGACGAGTGCCTTCTACTCACAGAGTCGAACCTTCATTTTGAGAGAACAGTTTTGAAACACTCTTTCTGTGGACTCTGCAAGGGGATCACTAGGTCGCTTTGATGCCTAGGCTGGAAAAGGAAATATCTTCACACGAAAACAAGACAGAAGCATTCTCAGAAACCTTTTCTGATGTGCGCATTCAACTCACCGAGTTGAACCTTCCTTTTGATAGAGCAGTTTTGAAACACTCTTTTTGTAGAATCTGCAAGTGGAGATTTGGAGTGCTCTGAGTCCTACCCTGGAAAAGGAAATAACTTCACTTAGAACCTAGACGGAAGCATTCTCAGAGACTTCCCTGTGCTTTCTGCATTCCACTCACAGAGTTGAACCTTCCTTTTGATAGAACAGCTTTGAAACGCTCGTTTTGTAGAATCTGCAAGTCGATACTTGGAACGCTTTGAGGCCTATGCTGGAAAAGGAAATATCTTCACATAAAAACTAGAGAGAAGCATTCTCAGAAACTTCTTTGTGATCTGTGCATTCAACCCACAGAGTTGAAGCTTCCCTTTGCTATAGCAGTTTTGAAACTCTCTTTGAGTAGAATCTTCCAGGGGATATTCGGTGTGCCGAGAGGCCAACACTGGAAAAGGAAATATCTTCACTTGAAAACTAGACGGAAGCGTTCTCAGAAACTACCCTGTGCTTGATGCATTCAACTCACAGAGAGGACTCTTCCTTTGGAGAGCGCAGTTTTGAAACACTCTTTTTGCAGAATTTGCTAGGGGATGTTTGGAGCTTTTGGAGGCCTATGCTGGAAAAGGAAATATCTTCACAAACCAACTAGACGGAAGCATTCTCACAAACTTCTTTGTGATGAGTGCCTTCAACTCACAGACTTGAACCTTCCTTTGGAAAGAGCAGTTTTGAAACACTCCTTTTGTAGAATCTGCAAGTGGATATTTGGAGCGTTTGGAGGCCTTTGCTGGGAAATGAAATATCTTCACCTAAAAACTAGACAGAAGCATTCTCAGAAACATCATTGCGATGTGTGCATTCAACTCACAGGGTTGAACCTTCCTTTTGATAGAGCAGTTTTGAAACACACCTTGTGTAGAATCTGCAAGTGGATATTTGGAGCGCTTTGAGGCCTATGCTGGAAAAGGGAATATCCTCACATAAACACTAGACAGAAGCATTCTCAGAAACTTCTTTGTGATGTGCGCATTCAACTCACAGAGTTGAAGCAGCCTTTTGATAGAGCCGTTTGGGAACAGCCTTTTTGTAACATCTGCAAGTGGATATTTGGAGCCATTTGAGGCCTATGATGGAAAGGGAAATATCTTCACATAGAAATTAGACAGAAGCCTCCTCAGAAACTTCTGTGTGATGAGTGCATTCAACTCACAGACTTGAACCTTCCTTTTGATAGAGAAGTTTAGAAACACTCTTGCAGAGGCATCTGAATGAGGATCTTGGGAGCGCTTTGAGGCCAATGCTGTGAAACGAAATATCATCACATAGAAACTAGACAGAAGGATTCTCAGAAACTTCTTGGTGATGAGTGCGTTCCACTCACAGACTTGAACGTTCCTCTTGAGAGAACACTTTTGAAACACTCCTTTTGTAGAATCTGCAAGTGTTTATTTGGAGCGCTTTGAGGCCTATGTTGGAAAAGGAAATATCTTCCCATATAAACTAGACAGAAGCATTCTCAGAAACTTCTTTACGATGAGTGCATTCAACTCACAGACTTGAAGCTTCCTTTGGAAAGAGCAGTTTTGAAACACTCTTTTTGTAGAATCTGCAAGTGGATATGTGGAGCGCATTGAGGCCTCTGCTGGGAAAGGAAATATCTTCACAGAAACACTAGACAGAAGCATTCTCAGAAACGTCTTGGTCATGTGTGCATTGAACTCACAGAGTTGAACCTTCCTTTTGATAGAGAAGTTTGGAAGCACTCTTTTAGTAGAATCTTCAGGTGGATGTATGGAGTGCTTTGAGGCCTATGCTGGAAAAGGAAATGTCTTCACGTAGAAACGAGACAAAGGCATTCTCAGAAAGGTCCCTGTGCCTTGTGCATTCAACTCACAGAGTTCAGCCTTCTTTTTGATAGAGCAGTTTCGAAACACTCTTTTTGTAGAGTCTGCAAGTGGACAATTGGAGCGCTTTGATGCCTATGATGCAAAAGGAAATATCATTGCATAAAAACTAGATGGAAGCACTCTCACAAACTTCTTTGTGGTGAGTGCATTCAACTCACAGAGTTGAACCTTCGTTTTGATAGACCCGTTTTGAAACACTGTTTTTGTAGTATTCGCAAGTGGATATTTGGATCGCGTTGAGGCTGGAGTTGGAAAAGGAAATCTCTTCACGTACAAGCTAGACGGAAGCATTCTCCGAAACTTCTTTGTCACGTGGGGATTGAACTCACAGAGTTGAACCTTCCTTTTCGTAGAGGGGTTCTGCAAGACTCTTTTTGTGGAAACTGCAAGTGGATATTTGGTGCGATTGGGGCATCCAGTGGAAAGGTTCATACATTACGATGAAAACTAGATTGAACTATTCTCAGAAACTTCTCTGCGACGAGTGCCTTCTACTCACAGAGTCGAACCTTCCTTT
Organism: Pongo pygmaeus; assembly: GCF_028885625.2. Taxonomy (NCBI): domain Eukaryota; kingdom Metazoa; phylum Chordata; class Mammalia; order Primates; family Hominidae; genus Pongo; species Pongo pygmaeus. Next base: position 73,058,031 of record NC_072376.2, read on the forward strand.
TGAGAGAACAGTTTTGAAACACTCTTTCTGTGGACTCTGCAAGGGGATCACTAGGTCGCTTTGATGCCTAGGCTGGAAAAGGAAATATCTTCACACGAAAACAAGACAGAAGCATTCTCAGAAACCATTTCTGATGTGCGCATTCAACTCACCGAGTTGAACCTTCCTTTTCATAGAGCAGTTTCGAAACACTCTTTTTGTAGAATCTGCAAGTGGAGATTTGGAGTGCTCTGAGTCCTACCCTGGAAAAGGAAATAACTTCACTTAGAACCTAGACGGAAGCATTCTCAGAGACTTCCCTGTGCTTTCTGCATTCCACTCACAGAGTTGAACCTTCCTTTTGATAGAACAGCTTTGAAACGCTCTTTTTGTAGAATCTGCAAGTCGATACTTGGAACGCTTTGAGGCCTAGGCTGGAAAAGGAAATATCTTCACATAAAAACTAGAGAGAAGCATTCTCAGAAACTTCTTTGTGATCTGCGCATTCAACCCACAGAGTTGAAGCTTCCCTTTGCTATAGCAGTTTTGAAACTCTCTTTGAGTAGAATCTTCCAGGGGATATTCGGTGTGCCGAGAGGCCAACACTGGAAAAGGAAATATCTTCACTTGAAAACTAGACGGAAGCGTTCTCAGAAACTACCCTGTGCTTGATGCATTCAACTCACAGAGAGGACTCTTCCTTTGGAGAGCGCAGTTTTGAAACACTCTTTTTGCAGAATTTGCTAGGGGATGTTTGGAGCTTTTGGAGGCCTATGCTGGAAAAGGAAATATCTTCACAAACCAACTAGACGGAAGCATTCTCACAAACTTCTTTGTGATGAGTGCCTTCAACTCACAGACTTGAACCTTCCTTTTGAAAGAGCAGTTTTGAAACACTCCTTTTGTAGAATCTGCAAGTGGATATTTGGAGCGTTTTGAGGCCTTTGCTGGGAAATGAAATATCTTCACCTAAAAACTAGACAGAAGCATTCTCAGAAACATCATTGCGATGTGTGCATTCAACTCACAGGGTTGAACCTTCCTTTTGATAGAGCAGTTTTGAAACACACCTTGTGTAGAATCTGCAAGTGGATATTTGGAGCGCTTTGAGGCCTATGCTGGAAAAGGGAATATCTTCACATAAACACTAGACAGAAGCATTCTCAGAAACGTCTTTGTGATGTGCGCATTCAACTCACAGAGTTGAAGCGGCCTTTTGATAGAGCCGTTTGGGAACAGCCTTTTTGTAACATCTGCAAGTGGATATTTGGAGCGATTTGAGGCCTATGATGGAAAGGGAAATATCTTCACATAGAAACTAGACAGAAGCCTCCTCAGAAACTTCTGTGTGATGAGTGCATTCAACTCACAGACTTGAACCTTCCTTTTGATAGAGAAGTTTAGAAACACTCTTGCAGAGGCATCTGAATGAGGATCTTGGGAGCGCTTCGAGGCCAATGCTGGGAAACACAATATCATCACATAGAAACTAGACAGAAGGATTCTCAGAAACTTCTTGGTGATGAGTGCGTTCCACTCACAGACTTGAACGTTCCTCTTGAGAGAACACTTTTGAAACACTCCTTTTGTAGAATCTGCAAGTGTTTATTTGGAGCGATTTGAGGCCTATGTTGGAAAAGGAAATATCTTCCCATATAAACTAGACAGAAGCATTCTCAGAAACTTCTTTACGATGAGTGCATTCAACTCACAGACTTGAAGCTTCCTTTGGAAAGAGCAGTTTTGAAACACTCTTTTTGTAGAATCTGCAAGTGGATATGTGGAGCGCTTTGAGGCCTCTGCTGGAAAAGGAAATATCTTCACAGAAACACTAGACAGAAGCATTCTCAGAAACGTCTTGGTCATGTGTGCATTGAACTCACAGAGTTGAACCTTCCTTTTGATAGAGAAGTTTGGAAGCACTCTTTTAGTAGAATCTTCAGGTGGATGTATGGAGTGCTTTGAGGCCTATGCTGGAAAAGGAAATGTCTTCACGTAGAAACGAGACAAAGGCATTCTCAGAAAGGTCCCTGTGCCTTGTGCATTCAACTCACAGAGTTCAGCCTTCTTTTTGATAGAGCAGTTTCGAAACACTCTTTTTGTAGAGTCTGCAAGTGGATAATTGGAGCGCTTTGATGCCTATGCTGCAAAAGGAAATATCATTGCATAAAAACTAGATGGAAGCACTCTCACAAACTTCTTTGTGGTGAGTGCATTCAACTCACAGAGTTGAACCTTCGTTTTGATAGACCCGTTTTGAAACACTGTTTTTGTAGTATTCGCAAGTGGATATTTGGAGCGCGTTGAGGCTGGAGTTGGAAAAGGAAATCTCTTCACGTACAAGCTAGACGGAAGCATTCTCCGAAACTTCTTTGTCATGTGGGGATTGAACTCACACAGTTGAACCTTCCTTTTCGTAGAGCGGTTCTGCAAGACTCTTTTTGTGGAAACTGCAAGTGGATATTTGGTGCGATTGGGGCATCCAGTGGAAAGGATCATACATTACGATGAAAACTAGATTGAACTATTCTCAGAAACTTCTCTGCGACGAGTGCCTTCTACTCACAGAGTCGAACCTTCCTTTTGAGAGAACAGTTTTGAAACACTCTTTCTGTGGACTCTGCAAGGGGATCACTAGGTCGCTTTGATGCCTAGGCTGGAAAAGGAAATATCTTCACACGAAAACAAGACAGAAGCATTCTCAGAAACCTTTTCTGATGTGCGCATTCAACTCACCGAGTTGAACCTTCCTTTTCATAGAGCAGTTTCGAAACACTCTTTTTGTAGAATCTGCAAGTGGAGATTTGGAGTGCTCTGAGTCCTACCCTGGAAAAGGAAATAACTTCACTTAGAACCTAGACGGAAGCATTCTCAGAGACTTCCCTGTGCTTTCTGCATTCCACTCACAGAGTTGAACCTTCCTTTTGATAGAACAGCTTTGAAACGCTCTTTTTGTAGAATCTGCAAGTCGATACTTGGAACGCTTTGAGGCCTAGGCTGGAAAAGGAAATATCTTCACATAAAAACTAGAGAGAAGCATTCTCAGAAACTTCTTTGTGATCTGCGCATTCAACCCACAGAGTTGAAGCTTCCCTTTGCTATAGCAGTTTTGAAACTCTCTTTGAGTAGAATCTTCCAGGGGATATTCGGTGTGCCGAGAGGCCAACACTGGAAAAGGAAATATCTTCACTTGAAAACTAGACGGAAGCGTTCTCAGAAACTACCCTGTGCTTGATGCATTCAACTCACAGAGAGGACTCTTCCTTTGGAGAGCGCAGTTTTGAAACACTCTTTTTGCAGAATTTGCTAGGGGATGTTTGGAGCTTTTGGAGGCCTATGCTGGAAAAGGAAATATCTTCACAAACCAACTAGACGGAAGCATTCTCACAAACTTCTTTGTGATGAGTGCCTTCAACTCACAGACTTGAACCTTCCTTTTGAAAGAGCAGTTTTGAAACACTCCTTTTGTAGAATCTGCAAGTGGATATTTGGAGCGTTTTGAGGCCTTTGCTGGGAAATGAAATATCTTCACCTAAAAACTAGACAGAAGCATTCTCAGAAACATCATTGCGATGTGTGCATTCAACTCACAGGGTTGAACCTTCCTTTTGATAGAGCAGTTTTGAAACACACCTTGTGTAGAATCTGCAAGTGGATATTTGGAGCGCTTTGAGGCCTATGCTGGAAAAGGGAATATCTTCACATAAACACTAGACAGAAGCATTCTCAGAAACGTCTTTGTGATGTGCGCATTCAACTCACAGAGTTGAAGCGGCCTTTTGATAGAGCCGTTTGGGAACAGCCTTTTTGTAACATCTGCAAGTGGATATTTGGAGCGATTTGAGGCCTATGATGGAAAGGGAAATATCTTCACATAGAAACTAGACAGAAGCCTCCTCAGAAACTTCTGTGTGATGAGTGCATTCAACTCACAGACTTGAACCTTCCTTTTGATAGAGAAGTTTAGAAACACTCTTGCAGAGGCATCTGAATGAGGATCTTGGGAGCGCTTCGAGGCCAATGCTGGGAAACACAATATCATCACATAGAAACTAGACAGAAGGATTCTCAGAAACTTCTTGGTGATGAGTGCGTTCCACTCACAGACTTGAACGTTCCTCTTGAGAGAACACTTTTGAAACACTCCTTTTGTAGAATCTGCAAGTGTTTATTTGGAGCGCTTTGAGGCCTATGTTGGAAAAGGAAATATCTTCCCATATAAACTAGACAGAAGCATTCTCAGAAACTTCTTTACGATGAGTGCATTCAACTCACAGACTTGAAGCTTCCTTTGGAAAGAGCAGTTTTGAAACACTCTTTTTGTAGAATCTGCAAGTGGATATGTGGAGCGCTTTGAGGCCTCTGCTGGAAAAGGAAATATCTTCACAGAAACACTAGACAGAAGCATTCTCAGAAACGTCTTGGTCATGTGTGCATTGAACTCACAGAGTTGAACCCTCCTTTTGATAGAGAAGTTTGGAAGCACTCTTTTAGTAGAATCTTCAGGTGGATGTATGGAGTGCTTTGAGGCCTATGCTGGAAAAGGAAATGTCTTCACGTAGAAACGAGACAAAGGCATTCTCAGAAAGGTCCCTGTGCCTTGTGCATTCAACTCACTGAGTTCAGCCTTCTTTTTGATAGAGCAGTTTCGAAACACTCTTTTTGTAGAGTCTGCAAGTGGATAATTGGAGCGCTATGATGCCTATGCTGCAAAAGGAAATATCATTGCATAAAAACTAGATGGAAGCACTCTCACAAACTTCTTTGTGGTGAGTGCATTCAACTCACAGAGTTGAACCTTCGTTTTGATAGACCCGTTTTGAAACACTGTTTTTGTAGTATTCGCAAGTGGATATTTGGAGCGCGTTGAGGCTGGAGTTGGAAAAGGAAATCTCTTCACGTACAAGCTAGACGGAAGCATTCTCCGAAACTTCTTTGTCACGTGGGGATTGAACTCACAGAGTTGAACCTTCCTTTTCGTAGAGCGGTTCTGCAAGACTCTTTTTGTGGAAACTGCAAGTGGATATTTGGTGCGATTGGGGCATTCAGTGGAAAGGATCATACATTACGATGAAAACTAGATTGAACTATTTTCAGAAACTTCTCTGCGACGAGTGCCTTCTACTCACAGAGTCGAACCTTCCTTTCGAGAGAACAGTTTTGAAACACTCTTTCTGTGGACTCTGCAAGGGGATCACTAGGTCGCTTTGATGCCTAGGCTGGAAAAGGAAATATCTTCACACGAAAACAAGACAGAAGCATTCTCAGAAACCTTTTCTGATGTGCGCATTCAACACACCGAGTTGAACCTTCCTTTTCATAGAGCAGTTTCGAAACACTCTTTTTGTAGAATCTGCAAGTGGAGATTTGGAGGGCTTTGAGTCCTACCCTGGAAAAGGAAATAACTTCACTTAGAACCTAGACGGAAGCATTCTCAGAGACTTCCCTGTGCTTTCTGCATTCAACTCACAGAGTTGAACCCTCCTTTTGATAGAACAGCTTTGAAACGCTCTTTTTGTAGAATCTGCAAGTCGATACTTGGAACGCTTTGAGGCCTATGCTGGAAAAGGAAATATCTTCACATAAAAACTAGAGAGAAGCATTCTCAGAAACTTCTTTGTGATCTGCGCATTCAACTCACAGAGTTGAAGCTTCCCTTTGCTATAGCAGTTTTGAAACTCTCTTTGAGAAGAATCTTCCAGGGGATATCCGGTGTGCCGAGAGGCCAACACTGGAAAAGGAAACATCTTCACTTGAAAACTAGACGGAAGCGTTCTCAGAAACTACCCTGTGCTTTATGCATTCAACTCACAGAGAGGACTCTTCCTTTGGAGAGCGCAGTTTTGAAACACTCTTTTTGCAGAATTTGCTAGGGGATGTTTGGAGCTTTTGGAGGCCTATGCTGGAAAAGGAAATATCTTCACAAACCAACTAGACGGAAGCATTCTCACAAACTTCTTTGTGATGAGTGCCTTCAACTCACAGACTTGAACCTTCCTTTGGAAAGAGCAGTTTTGAAACACTCCTTTTGTAGAATCTGCAAGTGGATATTTGGAGCGTTTTGAGGCCTTTGCTGGGAATGAAATATCTTCACCTAAAAACTAGACAGAAGCATTCTCAGAAACATCATTGCGATGTGTGCATTCAACTCACAGGGTTGAACCTTCCTTTTGATAGAGCAGTTTTGAAACACACCTTGTGTAGAATCTGCAAGTGGATATTTGGAGCGCTTTGAGGCCTATGCTGGAAAAGGGAATATCTTCACATAAACACTAGACAGAAGCATTCTCAGAAACTTCTTTGTGATGTGCGCATTCAACTCACAGAGTTGAAGCGGCCTTTTGATAGAGCCGTTTGGGAACAGCCTTTTTGTAACATCTGCAAGTGGATATTTGGAGCGATTTGAGGCCTATGATGGAAAGGGAAACATCTTCACATAGAAACTAGACAGAAGCCTCCTCAGAAACTTCTGTGTGATGAGTGCATTCAACTCACAGACTTGAACCTTCCTTTTGATAGGGAAGTTTAGAAACACTCTTGCAGAGGCATCTGAATGAGGATCTTGGGAGCGCTTCGAGGCCAATGCTGGGAACCGAAATATCATCACATAGAAACTAGACAGAAGGATTCTCAGAAACTTCTTGGTGATGAGCGCGTTCCACTCACAGACTTGAACGTTCCTCTTGAGAGAACACTTTTGAAACACTCCTTTTGTAGAATCTGCAAGGGTTTATTTGGAGCGCTTTGAGGCCTATGTTGGAAAAGGAAATATCTTCCCATATAAACTAGACAGAAGCATTCTCAGAAACTTCTTTACGATGAGTGCATTCAACTCACAGACTTGAAGCTTCCTTTGGAAAGAGCAGTTTTGAAACACTCTTTTTGTAGAATCTGCAAGTGGATATGTGGAGCGCTTTGAGGCCTCTGCTGAAAAGGAAATATCTTCACAGAAACACTAGACAGAAGCATTCTCAGAAACGTCTTGGTCATGTGTGCATTGGACTCACAGAGTTGAACCTTCCTTTTGATAGAGAAGTTTGGAAGCACTCTTTTAGTAGAATCTTCAGGTGGATGTATGGAGTGCTTTGAGGCCTATGCTGGAAAAGGAAATGTCTTCACGTAGAAACGAGACAAAGGCATTCTCAGAAAGGTCCCTGTGCCTTGTGCATTCAACTCACAGAGTTCAGCCTTCTTTTTGATAGAGCAGTTTTGAAACACTCTTTTTGTAGAGTCTGCAAGTGGATAATTGGAGCGCTTTGATGCCTATGCTGCAAAAGGAAATATCATTGCATAAAAACTAGATGGAAGCACTCTCACAAACTTCTTTGTGGTGAGTGCATTCAACTCACAGAGTTGAACCTTCGTTTTGATAGACCCGTTTTGAAACACTGTTTTTGTAGTCTTCGCAAGTGGATATTTGGAGCGCGTTGAGGCTGGAGTTGGAAAAGGAAATCTCTTCACGTACCAGCTAGACGGAAGCATTCTCCGAAACTTCTTTGTCACGTGGGGATTGAACTCACAGAGTTGAACCTTCCTTTTCGTAGAGCGGTTCTGCAAGACTCTTTTTGTGGAAACTGCAAGTGGATATTTGGTGCGATTGCGGCATCCAGTGGAAAGGATCATACATTACGATGAAAACTAGATTGAACTATTCTCAGAAACTTCTTTGCGACGAGTGCCTTCTACTCACAGAGTCGAACCTTCCTTTCGAGAGAACAGTTTTGAAACACTCTTTCTGTGGACTCTGCAAGGGGATCACTAGGTCGCTTTGATGCCTAGGCTGGAAAAGGAAATATCTTCACACGAAAACAAGACAGAAGCATTCTCAGAAACCTTTTCTGATGTGCGCATTCAACTCACCGAGTTGAACCTTCCTTTTCATAGAGCAGTTTCGAAACACTCTTTTTGTAGAATCTGCAAGTGGCGATTTGGAGGGCTTTGAGCCCTACCCTGGAAAAGGAAATAACTTCACTTAGAACCTAGACGGAAGCATTCTCAGAGACTTCCCTGTGCTTTCTGCATTCAACTCACAGAGTTGAACCCTCCTTTTGATAGAACAGCTTTGAAACGCTCTTTTTGTAGAATCTGCAAGTCGATACTTGGAACACTTTGAGGCCTATGCTGGAAAAGGAAATATCTTCACATAAAAACTAGAGAGAAGCATTCTCAGAAACTTCTTTGTGATCTGCGCATTCAACCCACAGAGTTGAAGCTTCCCTTTGCTATAGCAGTTTTGAAACTCTCTTTGAGAAGAATCTTCCAGAGGATATCCGGTGTGCCGAGAGGCCAACACTGGAAAAGGAAATATCTTCACTTGAAAACTAGACGGAAGCGTTCTCAGAAAGTACCCTGTGCTTTATGCATTCAACTCACAGAGAGGACTCTTCCTTTGCAGAGCGCAGTTTTGAAACACTCTTTTTGCAGAATTTGCTAGGGGATGTTTGGAGCTTTTGGAGGCCTATGCTGGAAAAGGAAATATCTTCACAAACCAACTAGACGGAAGCATTCTCACAAACTTCTTTGTGATGAGTGCCTTCAACTCACAGACTTGAACCTTCCTTTGGAAAGAGCAGTTTTGAAACACTCCTTTTGTAGAATCTGCAAGTGGATATTTGGAGCGTTTTGAGGCCTTTGCTGGGAATGAAATATCTTCACCTAAAAACTAGACAGAAGCATTCTCAGAAACATCATTGCGATGTGTGCATTCAACTCACAGGGTTGAACCTTCCTTTTGATAGAGCAGTTTTGAAACACACCTTGTGTAGAATCTGCAAGTGGATATTTGGAGCGCTTTGAGGCCTATGCTGGAAAAGGGAATATCTTCACATAAACACTAGACAGAAGCATTCTCACAAACTTCTTTGTGATGTGCGCATTCAACTCACAGAGTTGAAGCGGCCTTTTGATAGAGCCGTTTGGGAACAGCCTTTTTGTAACATCTGCAAGTGGATATTTGGAGCGATTTGAGGCCTATGATGGAAAGGGAAACATCTTCACATAGAAACTAGACAGAAGCCTCCTCAGAAACTTCTGTGTGATGAGTGCATTCAACTCACAGGCTTGAACCTTCCTTTTGATGGGGAAGTTTAGAAACACTCTTGCAGAGGCATCTGAATGAGGATCTTGGGAGCGCTTCGAGGCCAATGCTGGGAAACGAAATATCATCACATAGAAACTAGACAGAAGGATTCTCAGAAACTTCTTGGTGATGAGTGCGTTCCACTCACAGACTTGAACGTTCCTCTTGAGAGAACACTTTTGAAACACTCCTTTTGTAGAATCTGCAAGGGTTTATTTGGAGCGCTTTGAGGCCTATGTTGGAAAAGGAAATATCTTCCCATATAAACTAGACAGAAGCATTCTCAGAAACTTCTTTACGATGAGTGCATTCAACCCACAGACTTGAAGCTTCCTTTGGAAAGAGCAGTTTTGAAACACTCTTTTTGTAGTATCTGCAAGTGGATATGTGGAGCGCTTTGAGGCCTCTGCTGCAAAAGGAAATATCTTCACAGAAACACTAGACAGAAGCATTCTCAGAAACGTCTTGGTCATGTGTGCATTGAACTCACAGAGTTGAACCTTCCTTTTGATAGAGAAGTTTGGAAGCACTCTTTTAGTAGAATCTTCAGGTGGATGTATGGAGTGCTTTGAGGCCTATGCTGGAAAAGGAAATGTCTTCACGTAGAAACGAGACAAAGGCATTCTCAGAAAGGTCCCTGTGCCTTGTGCATTCAACTCACAGAGTTCAGCCTTCTTTTTGATAGAGCAGTTTCGAAACACTCTTTTTGTAGAGTCTGCAAGTGGATAATTGGAGCGCTTTGATGCCTATGCTGCAAAAGGAAATATCATTGCATAAAAACTAGATGGAAGCACTCTCACAAACTTCTTTGTGGTGAGTGCATTCAACTCACAGAGTTGAACCTTCGTTTTGATAGACCCGTTTTGAAACACTGTTTTTGTAGTATTCGCAAGTGGATATTTGGAGCGCGTTGAGGCTGGAGTTGGAAAAGGAAATCTCTTCACGTACCAGCTAGACGGAAGCATTCTCCGAAACTTCTTTGTCACGTGGGGATTGAACTCACAGAGTTGAACCTTCCTTTTCGTAGAGCGGTTCTGCAAGACTCTTTTTGTGGAAACTGCAAGTGGATATTTGGTGCGATTGCGGCATCCAGTGGAAAGGATCATACATTACGATGAAAACTAGATTGAACTATTCTCAGAAACTTCTTTGCAAAGAGTGCCTTCTACTCACAGAGTCGAACCTTCCTTTCGAGAGAACAGTTTTGAAACACTCTTTCTGTGGACTCTGCAAGGGGATCACTAGGTCGCTTTGATGCCTAGGCTGGAAAAGGAAATATCTTCACACGAAAACAAGACAGAAGCATTCTCAGAAACCTTTTCTGATGTGCGCATTCAACTCACCGAGTTGAACCTTCCTTTTCATAGAGCAGTTTCGAAACACTCTTTTTGTAGAATCTGCAAGTGGAGATTTGGAGGGCTTTGAGTCCTACCCTGGAAAAGGAAATAACTTCACTTAGAACCTAGACGGAAGCATTCTCAGAGACTTCCCTGTGCTTTCTGCATTCAACTCACAGAGTTGAACCCTCCTTTTGATAGAACAGCTTTGAAACGCTATTTTTGTAGAATCTGCAAGTCGATACTTGGAACGCTTTGAGACCTATGCTGGAAAAGGAAATATCTTCACATAAAAACTAGAGAGAAGCATTCTCAGAAACTTCTTTGTGATCTGCGCATTCAACTCACAGAGTTGAAGCTTCCCTTTGCTATAGCAGTTTTGAAACTCTCTTTGAGAAGAATCTTCCAGGGGATATCCGGTGTGCCGAGAGGCCAACACTGGAAAAGGAAATATCTTCACTTGAAAACTAGACGGAAGCGTTCTCAGAAACTACCCTGTGCTTTATGCATTCAACTCACAGAGAGGACTCTTCCTTTGGAGAGCGCACTTTTGAAACACTCTTTTTGCAGAATTTGCTAGGGGATGTTTGGAGCTTTTGGAGGCCTATGCTGGAAAAGGAAATATCTTCACAAACCAACTAGACGGAAGCATTCTCACAAACTTCTTTGTGATGAGTGCCTTCAACTCACAGACTTGAACCTTCCTTTGGAAAGAGCAGTTTTGAAACACTCCTTTTGTAGAATCTGCAAGTGCATATTTGGAGCGTTTTGAGGCCTTTGCTGGGAAATGAAATATCTTCACCTAAAAACTAGACAGAAGCATTCTCAGAAACATCATTGCGATGTGTGCATTCAACTCACAGGGTTGAACCTTCCTTTTGATAGAGCAGTTTTGAAACACACCTTGTGTAGAATCTGCAAGTGGATATTTGGAGCGCTTTGAGGCCTATGCTGGAAAAGGGAATATCTTCACATAAACACTAGACAGAAGCATTCTCAGAAACTTCTTTGTGATGTGCACATTCAACTCACAGAGTTGAAGCGGCCTTTTGATAGAGCCGTTTGGGAACAGCCTTTTTGTAACATCTGCAAGTGGATATTTGGAGCGATTTGAGGCCTATGATGGAAAGGGAAACATCTTCACATAGAAACTAGACAGAAGCCTCCTCAGAAACTTCTGTGTGATGAGTGCATTCAACTCACAGACTTGAACCTTCCTTTTGATAGGGAAGTTTAGAAACACTCTTGCAGAGGCATCTGAATGAGGATCTTGGGAGCGCTTCGAGGCCAATGCTGGGAAACGAAATATCATCACATAGAAACTAGACAGAAGGATTCTCAGAAACTTCTTGGTGATGAGTGCGTTCCACTCACAGACTTGAACGTTCCTCTTGAGAGAACACTTTTGAAACACTCCTTTTGTAGAATCTGCAAGGGTTTATTTGGAGCGCTTTGAGGCCTATGTTGGAAAAGGAAATATCTTCCCATATAAACTAGACAGAAGCATTCTCAGAAACTTCTTTACGATGAGTGCATTCAACTCACAGACTTGAAGCTTCCTTTGGAAAGAGCAGTTTTGAAACACTCTTTTTGTAGAATCTGCAAGTGGATATATGGAGCGCTTTGAGGCCTCTGCTGAAAAGGAAATATCTTCACAGAAACACTAGACAGAAGCATTCTCAGAAACGTCTTGGTCATGTGTGCATTGGACTCACAGAGTTGAACCTTCCTTTTGATAGAGAAGTTTGGAAGCACTCTTTTAGTAGAATCTTCAGGTGGATGTATGGAGTGCTTTGAGGCCTATGCTGGAAAAGGAAATGTCTTCACGTAGAAACGAGACAAAGGCATTCTCAGAAAGGTCCCTGTGCCTTGCGCATTCAACTCACAGAGTTCAGCCTTCTTTTTGATAGAGCAGTTTCGAAACACTCTTTTTGTAGAGTCTGCAAGTGGATAATTGGAGCGCTTTGATGCCTATGCTGCAAAAGGAAATATCATTGCATAAAAACTAGATGGAAGCACTCTCACAAACTTCTTTGTGGTGAGTGCATTCAACTCACAGAGTTGAACCTTAGTTTTGATAGACCCGTTTTGAAACACTGTTTTTGTAGTATTCGCAAGTGGATATTTGGAGCGCGTTGAGGCTGGAGTTGGAAAAGGAAATCTCTTCACGTACCAGCTAGACGGAAGCATTCTCCGAAACTTCTTTGTCATGTGGGGATTGAACTCACAGAGTTGAACCTTCCTTTTCGTAGAGCGGTTCTGCAAGACTCTTTTTGTGGAAACTGCAAGTGGATATTTGGTGCGATTGCGGCATCCAGTGGAAAGGATCATAAATTACGATGAAAACTAGATTGAACTATTCTCAGAAACTTCTTTGCGACGAGTGCCTTCTACTCACAGAGTCGAACCTTCCTTTCAAGAGAACAGTTTTGAAGCACTCTTTCTGTGGACTCTGCAATGGGATCACTAGGTCGCTTTGATGCCTAGGCTGGAAAAGGAAATATCTTCACACGAAAACAAGACAGAAGCATTCTCAGAAACCTTTTCTGATGTGCGCATTCAACTCACCGAGTTGAACCTTCCTTTTCATAGAGCAGTTTCGAAACACTCTTTTTGTAGAATCTGCAAGTGGAGATTTGGAGGGCTTTGAGTCCTACCCTGGAAAAGGAAATAACTTCACTTAGAACCTAGACGGAAGCATTCTCAGAGACTTCCCTGTGCTTTCTGCATTCAACTCACAGAGTTGAACCCTCCTTTTGATAGAACAGCTTTGAAACGCTCTTTTTGTAGAATCTGCAAGTCGATACTTGGAACGCTTTGAGGCCTATGCTGGAAAAGGAAATATCTTCACATAAAAACTAGAGAGAAGCATTCTCAGAAACTTCTTTGTGATCTGCGCATTCAACCCACAGAGTTGAAGCTTCCCTTTGCTATAGCAGTTTTGAAACTCTCTTTGGGAAGAATCTTCCAGGCGATATCCGCTGTGCCGAGAGGCCAACACTGGAAAAGGAAATATCTTCACTTGAAAACTAGACGGAAGCGTTCTCAGAAACTACCCTGTGCTTTATGCATTCAACTCACAGAGAGGACTCTTCCTTTGGAGAGCGCAGTTTTGAAACACTCTTTTTGCAGAATTTGCTAGGGGATGTTTGGAGCTTTTGGAGGCCTATGCTGGAAAAGGAAATATCTTCACAAACCAACTAGACGGAAGCATTCTCACAAACTTCTTTGTGATGAGTGCCTTCAACTCACAGACTTGAACCTTCCTTTGGAAAGAGCAGTTTTGAAACACTCCTTTTGTAGAATCTGCAAGTAGATATTTGGAGCGTTTGGAGGCCTTTGCTGGGAAATGAAATATCTTCACCTAAAAACTAGACAGAAGCATTCTCAGAAACATCATTGCGATGTGTGCATTCAACTCACAGGGTTGAACCTTCCTTTTGATAGAGCAGTTTTGAAACACACCTTGTGTAGAATCTGCAAGTGGATATTTGGAGCGCTTTGAGGCCTATGCTGGAAAAGGGAATATCTTCACATAAACACTAGACAGAAGCATTCTCAGAAACTTCTTTGTGATGTGCGCATTCAACTCACAGAGTTGAAGCGGCCTTTTGATAGAGCCGTTTGGGAACAGCCTTTTTGTAACATCTGCAAGTGGATATTTGGAGCGATTTGAGGCCTATGATGGAAAGGGAAACATCTTCACATAGAAACTAGACAGAAGCCTCCTCAGAAACTTCTGTGTGATGAGTGCATTCAACTCACAGACTTGAACCTTCCTTTTGATAGGGAAGTTTAGAAACACTCTTGCAGAGGCATCTGAATGAGGATCTTGGGAGCGCTTCGAGGCCAATGCTGGGAAACGAAATATCATCACATAGAAACTAGACAGAAGGATTCTCAGAAACTTCTTGGTGATGAGTGCGTTCCACTCACAGACTTGAACGTTCCTCTTGAGAGAACACTTTTGAAACACTCCTTTTGTAGAATCTGCAAGGGTTTATTTGGAGCGCTTTGAGGCCTATGTTGGAAAAGGAAATATCTTCCCATATAAACTAGACAGAAGCATTCTCAGAAACTTCTTTACGATGAGTGCATTCAACTCACAGACTTGAAGCTTCCTTTGGAAAGAGCAGTTTTGAAACACTCTTTTTGTAGAATCTGCAAGTGGATATATGGAGCGCTTTGAGGCCTCTGCTGAAAAGGAAATATCTTCACAGAAACACTAGACAGAAGCATTCTCAGAAACGTCTTGGTCATGTGTGCATTGGACTCACAGAGTTGAACCTTCCTTTTGATAGAGAAGTTTGGAAGCACTCTTTTAGTAGAATCTTCAGGTGGATGTATGGAGTGCTTTGAGGCCTATGCTGGAAAAGGAAATGTCTTCACGTAGAAACGAGACAAAGGCATTCTCAGAAAGGTCCCTGTGCCTTGCGCATTCAACTCACAGAGTTCAGCCTTCTTTTTGATAGAGCAGTTTCGAAACACTCTTTTTGTAGAGTCTGCAAGTGGATAATTGGAGCGCTTTGATGCCTATGCTGCAAAAGGAAATATCATTGCATAAAAACTAGATGGAAGCACTCTCACAAACTTCTTTGTGGTGAGTGCATTCAACTCACAGAGTTGAACCTTAGTTTTGATAGACCCGTTTTGAAACACTGTTTTTGTAGTATTCGCAAGTGGATATTTGGAGCGCGTTGAGGCTGGAGTTGGAAAAGGAAATCTCTTCACGTACCAGCTAGACGGAAGCATTCTCCGAAACTTCTTTGTCATGTGGGGATTGAACTCACAGAGTTGAACCTTCCTTTTCGTAGAGCGGTTCTGCAAGACTCTTTTTGTGGAAACTGCAAGTGGATATTTGGTGCGATTGCGGCATCCAGTGGAAAGGATCATAAATTACGATGAAAACTAGATTGAACTATTCTCAGAAACTTCTTTGCGACGAGTGCCTTCTACTCACAGAGTCGAACCTTCCTTTCAAGAGAACAGTTTTGAAACACTCTTTCTGTGGACTCTGCAATGGGATCACTACGTCGCTTTGATGCCTAGGCTGGAAAAGGAAATATCTTCACACGAAAACAAGACAGAAGCATTCTCAGAAACCTTTTCTGATGTGCGCATTCAACTCACCGAGTTGAACCTTCCTTTTCATAGAGCAGTTTCGAAACACTCTTTTTGTAGAATCTGCAAGTGGAGATTTGGAGGGCTTTGAGTCCTACCCTGGAAAAGGAAATAACTTCACTTAGAACCTAGACGGAAGCATTCTCAGAGACTTCCCTGTGCTTTCTGCATTCAACTCACAGAGTTGAACCCTCCTTTTGATAGAACAGCTTTGAAACGCTCTTTTTGTAGAATCTGCAAGTCGATACTTGGAACGCTTTGAGGCCTATGCTGGAAAAGGAAATATCTTCACATAAAAACTAGAGAGAAGCATTCTCAGAAACTTCTTTGTGATCTGCGCATTCAACCCACAGAGTTGAAGCTTCCCTTTGCTATAGCAGTTTTGAAACTCTCTTTGGGAAGAATCTTCCAGGAGATATCCGCTGTGCCGAGAGGCCAACACTGGAAAAGGAAATATCTTCACTTGAAAACTAGACGGAAGCGTTCTCAGAAACTACCCTGTGCTTTATGCATTCAACTCACAGAGAGGACTCTTCCTTTGGAGAGCGCAGTTTTGAAACACTCTTTTTGCAGAATTTGCTAGGGGATGTTTGGAGCTTTTGGAGGCCTATGCTGGAAAAGGAAATATCTTCACAAACCAACTAGACGGAAGCATTCTCACAAACTTCTTTGTGATGAGTGCCTTCAACTCACAGACTTGAACCTTCCTTTGGAAAGAGCAGTTTTGAAACACTCCTTTTGTAGAATCTGCAAGTAGATATTTGGAGCGTTTGGAGGCCTTTGCTGGGAAATGAAATATCTTCACCTAAAAACTAGACAGAAGCATTCTCAGAAACATCATTGCGATGTGTGCATTCAACTCACAGGGTTGAACCTTCCTTTTGATAGAGCAGTTTTGAAACACACCTTGTGTAGAATCTGCAAGTGGATATTTGGAGCGCTTTGAGGCCTATGCTGGAAAAGGGAATATCTTCACATAAACACTAGACAGAAGCATTCTCAGAAACTTCTTTGTGATGTGCGCATTCAACTCACAGAGTTGAAGCGGCCTTTTGATAGAGCCGTTTGGGAACAGCCTTTTTGTAACATCTGCAAGTGGATATTTGGAGCGATTTGAGGCCTATGATGGAAAGGGAAACATCTTCACATAGAAACTAGACAGAAGCCTCCTCAGAAACTTCTGTGTGATGAGTGCATTCAACTCACAGACTTGAACCTTCCTTTTGATAAGGAAGTTTAGAAACACTCTTGCAGAGGCATCTGAATGAGGATCTTGGGAGCGCTTCGAGGCCAATGCTGGGAAACGAAATATCATCACATAGAAACTAGACAGAAGGATTCTCAGAAACTTCTTGGTGATGAGTGCGTTCCACTCACAGACTTGAACGTTCCTCTTGAGAGAACACTTTTGAAACACTCCTTTTGTAGAATCTGCAAGGGTTTATTTGGAGCGCTTTGAGGCCTATGTTGGAAAAGGAAATATCTTCCCATATAAACTAGACAGAAGCATTCTCAGAAACTTCTTTACGATGAGTGCATTCAACTCACATACTTGAAGCTTCCTTTGGAAAGAGCAGTTTTGAAACACTCTTTTTGTAGAATCTGCAAGTGGATATGTGGAGCGCTTTGAGGCCTCTGCTGAAAAGGAAATATCTTCACAGAAACACTAGACAGAAGCATTCTCAGAAACGTCTTGGTCATGTGTGCATTGGACTCACAGAGTTGAACCTTCCTTTTGATAGAGAAGTTTGGAAGCACTCTTTTAGTAGAATCTTCAGGTGGATGTATGGAGTGCTTTGAGGCCTATGCTGGAAAAGGAAATGTCTTCACGTAGAAACGAGACAAAGGCATTCTCAGAAAGGTCCCTGTGCCTTGGGCATTCAACTCACAGAGTTCAGCCTTCTTTTTGATAGAGCAGTTTCGAAACACTCTTTTTTTAGAGTCTGCAAGTGGATAATTGGAGCGCTTTGATGCCTATGCTGCAAAAGGGAATATCATTGCATAAAAACTAGATGGAAGCACTCTCACAAACTTCTTTGTGGTGAGTGCATTCAACTCACAGAGTTGAACCTTCGTTTTGATAGACCCGTTTTGAAACACTGTTTTTGTAGTCTTCGCAAGTGGATATTTGGAGCGCGTTGAGGCTGGAGTTGGAAAAGGAAATCTCTTCACGTACCAGCTGGACGGAAGCATTCTCCGAAACTTCTTTGTCATGTGGGGATTGAACTCACAGAGTTGAACCTTCCTTTTCATAGAGCGGTTCTGCAAGACTCTTTTTGTGGAAACTGCAAGTGGATATTTGGTGCGATTGCGGCATCCAGTGGAAAGGATCATACATTACGATGAAAACTAGATTGAACTATTCTCAGAAACTTCTTTGCGACGAGTGCCTTCTACTCACAGAGTCGAACCTTCCTTTCGAGAGAACAGTTTTGAAACACTCTTTCTGTGGACTCTGCAAGGGGATCACTAGGTCGCTTTGATGCCTAGGCTGGAAAAGGAAATATCTTCACACGAAAACAAGACAGAAGCATTCTCAGAAACCTTTTCTGATGTGCGCATTCAACTCACCGAGTTGAACCTTCCTTTTCATAGAGCAGTTTCGAAACACTCTTTTTGTAGAATCTGCAAGTGGAGATTTGGAGGGCTTTGAGTCCTACCCTGGAAAAGGAAATAACTTCACTTAGAACCTAGACGGAAGCATTCTCAGAGACTTCCCTGTGCTTTCCGCATTCAACTCACAGAGTTGAACCTTCCTTTTGATAGAACAGCTTTGAAACGCTCTTTTTGTAGAATCTGCAAGTCGATACTTGGAACGCTTTGAGGCCTATGCTGGAAAAGGAAATATCTCCACATAAAAACTAGAGAGAAGCATTCTCAGAAACTTCTTTGTGATCTGCGCATTCAACCCACAGAGTTGAAGCTTCCCTTTGCTATAGCAGTTTTGAAACTCTCTTTGAGTAGAATCTTCCAGGGGATATTCGGTGTGCCGAGAGGCCAACACTGGAAAAGGAAATATCTTCACTTGAAAACTAGACGGAAGCGTTCTCAGAAACTACCCTGTGCTTTATGCATTCAACTCACAGAGAGGACTCTTCCTTTGGAGAGCGCAGTTTTGAAACACTCTTTTTGCAGAATTTGCTAGGGGATGTTTGGAGCTTTTGGAGGCCTATGCTGGAAAAGGAAATATCTTCACAAACCAACTAGACGGAAGCATTCTCACAAACTTCTTTGTGATGAGTGCCTTCAACTCACAGACTTGAACCTTCCTTTGGAAAGAGCAGTTTTGAAACACTCCTTTTGTAGAATCTGCAAGTGGATATTTGGAGCGTTTTGAGGCCTTTGCTGGGAAATGAAATATCTTCACCTAAAAACTAGACAGAAGCATTCTCAGAAACATCATTGCGATGTGTGCATTCAACTCACAGGGTTGAACCTTCCTTTTGATAGAGCAGTTTTGAAACACACCTTGTGTAGAATCTGCAAGTGGATATTTGGAGCGCTTTGAGGCCTATGCTGGAAAAGGGAATATCTTCACATAAACACTAGACAGAAGCATTCTCAGAAACTTCTTTGTGATGTGCGCATTCAACTCACAGAGTTGAAGCGGCCTTTTGATAGAGCCGTTTGGGAACAGCCTTTTTGTAACATCTGCAAGTGGATACTTGGAGCGATTTGAGGCCTATGATGGAAAGGGAAACATCTTCACATAGAAACTAGACAGAAGCCTCCTCAGAAACTTCTGTGTGATGAGTGCATTCAACTCACAGACTTGAACCTTCCTTTTGATAGAGAAGTTTAGAAACACTCTTGCAGAGGCATCTGAATGAGGATCTTGGGAGCGCTTCGAGGCCAATGCTGGGAAACGAAATAACATCACATAGAAACTAGACAGAAGGATTCTCAGAAACTTCTTGGTGATGAGTGCGTTCCACTCACAGACTTGAACGTTCCTCTTGAGAGAACACTTATGAAACACTCCTTTTGTAGAATCTGCAAGTGTTTATTTGGAGCGCTTTGAGGCCTATGTTGGAAAAGGAAATATCTTCACATATAAACTAGACAGAAGCATTCTCAGAAACTTCTTTACGATGAGTGCATTCAACGCACAGGCTTGAAGCTTCCTTTGGAAAGAGCAGTTTTGAAACACTCTTTTTGTAGTATCTGCAAGTGGATATGTGGAGCGCTTTGAGGCCTCTGCTGCAAAAGGAAATATCTTCACAGAAACACTAGACAGAAGCATTCTCAGAAACGTCTTGGTCATGTGTGCATTGAACTCACAGAGTTGAACCTTCCTTTTGATAGAGAAGTTTGGAAGCACTCTTTTAGTAGAATCTTCAGGTGGATGTATGGAGTGCTTTGAGGCCTATGCTGGAAAAGGAAATGTCTTCACGTAGAAACGAGACAAAGGCATTCTCAGAAAGGTCCCTGTGCCTTGCGCATTCAACTCACAGAGTTCAGCCTTCTTTTTGATAGAGCAGTTTCGAAACACTCTTTTTGTAGAGTCTGCAAGTGGATAATTGGAGCGCTTTGATGCCTATGCTGCAAAAGGAAATATCATTGCATAAAAACTAGATGGAAGCACTCTCACAAACTTCTTTGTGGTGAGTGCATTCAACTCACAGAGTTGAACCTTCGTTTTGATAGACCCGTTTTGAAACACTGTTTTTGTAGTCTTCGCAAGTGGATATTTGGAGCGCGTTGAGGCTGGAGTTGGAAAAGGAAATCTCTTCACGTACCAGCTAGACGGAAGCATTCTCCGAAACTTCTTTGTCACGTGGGGATTGAACTCACAGAGTTGAACCTTCCTTTTCGTAGAGCGGTTCTGCAAGACTCTTTTTGTGGAAACTGCAAGTGGATATTTGGTGCGATTGCGGCATCCAGTGGAAAGGATCATACATTACGATGAAAACTAGATTGAACTATTCTCAGAAACTTCTTTGCGACGAATGCCTTCTACTCACAGAGTCGAACCTTCCTTTCGAGAGAACAGTTTTGAAACACTCTTTCTGTGGACTCTGCAAGGGGATCACTAGGTCGCTTTGATGCCTAGGCTGGAAAAGGAAATATCTTCACACGAAAACAAGACAGAAGCATTCTCAGAAACCTTTTCTGATGTGCGCATTCAACTCACCGAGTTGAACCTTCCTTTTCATAGAGCAGTTTCGAAACACTCTTTTTGTAGAATCTGCAAGTGGAGATTTGGAGGGCTTTGAGTCCTACCCTGGAAAAGGAAATAACTTCACTTAGAACCTAGAGGGAAGCATTCTCAGAGACTTCCCTGTGCTTTCCGCATTCAACTCACAGAGTTGAACCCTCCTTTTGATAGAACAGCTTTGAAACGCTATTTTTGTAGAATCTGCAAGTCGATACTTGGAACGCTTTGAGGCCTATGCTGGAAAAGGAAATATCTTCACATAAAAACTAGAGAGAAGCATTCTCAGAAACTCCTTTGTGATCTGCGCATTCAACTCACAGAGTTGAAGCTTCCCTTTGCTATAGCAGTTTTGAAACTCTCTTTGAGAAGAATCTTCCAGGGGATATCCGGTGTGCCGAGAGGCCAACACTGGAAAAGGAAATATCTTCACTTGAAAACTAGACGGAAGCGTTCTCAGAAACTACCCTGTGCTTTATGCATTCAACTCACAGAGAGGACTCTTCCTTTGGAGAGCGCAGTTTTGAAACACTCTTTTTGCAGAATTTGCTAGGGGATGTTTGGAGCTTTTGGAGGCCTATGCTGGAAAAGGAAATATCTTCACAAACCAACTAGACGGAAGCATTCTCACAAACTTCTTTGTGATGAGTGCCTTCAACTCACAGACTTGAACCTTCCTTTGGAAAGAGCAGTTTTGAAACACTCCTTTTGTAGAATCTGCAAGTGGATATTTGGAGCGTTTTGAGGCCTTTGCTGGGAAATGAAATATCTTCACCTAAAAACTAGACAGAAGCATTCTCAGAAACATCATTGCGATGTGTGCATTCAACTCACAGGGTTGAACCTTCCTTTTGATAGAGCAGTTTTGAAACACACCTTGTGTAGAATCTGCAAGTGGATATTTGGAGCGCTTTGAGGCCTATGCTGGAAAAGGGAATATCTTCACATAAACACTAGACAGAAGCATTCTCAGAAACTTCTTTGTGATGTGCGCATTCAACTCACAGAGTTGAAGCGGCCTTTTGATAGAGCCGTTTGGGAACAGCCTTTTTGTAACATCTGCAAGTGGATATTTGGAGCGATTTGAGGCCTATGATGGAAAGGGAAACATCTTCACGTAGAAACTAGACAGAAGCCTCCTCAGAAACTTCTGTGTGATGAGTGCATTCAACTCACAGACTTGAACCTTCCTTTTGATAGAGAAGTTTAGAAACACTCTTGCAGAGGCATCTGAATGAGGATCTTGGGAGCGCTTCGAGGCCAATGCTGGGAAACGAAATAACATCACATAGAAACTAGACAGAAGGATTCTCAGAAACTTCTTGGTGATGAGTGCGTTCCACTCACAGACTTGAACGTTCCTCTTGAGAGAACACTTTTGAAACACTCCTTTTGTAGAATCTGCAAGTGTTTATTTGGAGCGCTTTGAGGCCTATGTTGGAAAAGGAAATATCTTCACATATAAACTAGACAGAAGCATTCTCAGAAACTTCTTTACGATGAGTGCATTCAACGCACAGGCTTGAAGCTTCCTTTGGAAAGAGCAGTTTTGAAACACTCTTTTTGTAGTATCCGCAAGTGGATATGTGGAGCGCTTTGAGGCCTCTGCTGCAAAAGGAAATATCTTCACAGAAACACTAGACAGAAGCATTCTCAGAAACGTCTTGGTCATGTGTGCATTGAACTCACAGAGTTGAACCTTCCTTTTGATAGAGAAGTTTGGAAGCACTCTTTTAGTAGAATCTTCAGGTGGATGTATGGAGTGCTTTGAGGCCTATGCTGGAAAAGGAAATGTCTTCACGTAGAAACGAGACAAAGGCATTCTCAGAAAGGTCCCTGTGCCTTGCGCATTCAACTCACAGAGTTCAGCCTTCTTTTTGATAGAGCAGTTTCGAAACACTCTTTTTGTAGAGTCTGCAAGTGGATAATTGGAGCGCTTTGATGCCTATGCTGCAAAAGGAAATATCATTGCATAAAAACTAGATGGAAGCACTCTCACAAACTTCTTTGTGGTGAGTGCATTCAACTCACAGAGTTGAACCTTCGTTTTGATAGACCCGTTTTGAAACACTGTTTTTGTAGTCTTCGCAAGTGGATATTTGGAGCGCGTTGAGGCTGGAGTTGGAAAAGGAAATCTCTTCACGTACCAGCTAGACGGAAGCATTCTCCGAAACTTCTTTGTCACGTGGGGATTGAACTCACAGAGTTGAACCTTCCTTTTCGTAGAGCGGTTCTGCAAGACTCTTTTTGTGGAAACTGCAAGTGGATATTTGGTGCGATTGCGGCATCCAGTGGAAAGGATCATACATTACGATGAAAACTAGATTGAACTATTCTCAGAAACTTCTTTGCGACGAATGCCTTCTACTCACAGAGTCGAACCTTCCTTTCGAGAGAACAGTTTTGAAACACTCTTTCTGTGGACTCTGCAAGGGGATCACTAGGTCGCTTTGATGCCTAGGCTGGAAAAGGAAATATCTTCACACGAAAACAAGACAGAAGCATTCTCAGAAACCTTTTCTGATGTGCGCATTCAACTCACCGAGTTGAACCTTCCTTTTCATAGAGCAGTTTCGAAACACTCTTTTTGTAGAATCTGCAAGTGGAGATTTGGAGGGCTTTGAGTCCTACCCTGGAAAAGGAAATAACTTCACTTAGAACCTAGAGGGAAGCATTCTCAGAGACTTCCCTGTGCTTTCCGCATTCAACTCACAGAGTTGAACCCTCCTTTTGATAGAACAGCTTTGAAACGCTATTTTTGTAGAATCTGCAAGTCGATACTTGGAACGCTTTGAGGCCTATGCTGGAAAAGGAAATATCTTCACATAAAAACTAGAGAGAAGCATTCTCAGAAACTTCTTTGTGATCTGCGCATTCAACTCACAGAGTTGAAGCTTCCCTTTGCTATAGCAGTTTTGAAACTCTCTTTGAGAAGAATCTTCCAGGGGATATCCGGTGTGCCGGGAGGCCAACACTGGAAAAGGAAATATCTTCACTTGAAAACTAGACGGAAGCGTTCTCAGAAACTACCCTGTGCTTGATGCATTCAACTCACAGAGAGGACTCTTCCTTTGGGGAGCGCACTTTTGAAACACTCTTTTTGCAGAATTTGCTAGGGGATGTTTGGAGCTTTTGGAGGCCTATGCTGGAAAAGGAAATATCTTTACAAACCAACTAGACGGAAGCATTCTCACAAACTTCTTTGTGATGAGTGCCTTCAACTCACAGACTTGAACCTTCCTTTGGAAAGAGCAGTTTTGAAACACTCCTTTTGTAGAATCTGCAAGTGCATATTTGGAGCGTTTTGAGGCCTTTGCTGGGAAATGAAATATCTTCACCTAAAAACTAGACAGAAGCATTCTCAGAAACATCATTGCGATGTGTGCATTCAACTCACAGGGTTGAACCTTCCTTTTGATAGAGCAGTTTTGAAACACACCTTGTGTAGAATCTGCAAGTGGATATTTGGAACTCTTTGAGGCCTATGCTGGAAAAGGGAATATCTTCACATAAACACTAGACAGAAGCATTCTCAGAAACTTCTTTATGATGTGCGCATTCAACTCACAGAGTTGAAGCGGCCTTTTGATAGAGCCGTTTGGGAACAGCCTTTTTGTAACATCTGCAAGTGGATATTTGGAGCGATTTGAGGCCTATGATGGAAAGGGAAACATCTTCACGTAGAAACTAGACAGAAGCCTCCTCAGAAACTTCTGTGTGATGAGTGCATTCAACTCAGAGACTTGAACCTTCCTTTTGATAGAGAAGTTTAGAAACACTCTTGCAGAGGCATCTGAATGAGGATCTTGGGAGCGCTTCGAGGCCAATGCTGGGAAACGAAATATCATCACATAGAAACTAGACAGAAGGATTCTCAGAAACTTCTTGGTGATGAGTGCGTTCCACTCACAGACTTGAACGTTCCTCTTGAGAGAACACTTTTGAAACACTCCTTTTGTAGAATCTGCAAGTGTTTATTTGGAGCGCTTTGAGGCCTATGTTGGAAAAGGAAATATCTTCACATATAAACTAGACAGAAGCATTCTCAGAAACTTCTTTACGATGAGTGCATTCAACGCACAGGCTTGAAGCTTCCTTTGGAAAGAGCAGTTTTGAAACACTCTTTTTGTAGTATCTGCAAGTGGATATGTGGAGCGCTTTGAGGCCTCTGCTGCAAAAGGAAATATCTTCACAGAAACACTAGACAGAAGCATTCTCAGAAACGTCTTGGTCATGTGTGCATTGAACTCACAGAGTTGAACCTTCCTTTTGATAGAGAAGTTTGGAAGCACTCTTTTAGTAGAATCTTCAGGTGGATGTATGGAGTGCTTTGAGGCCTATGCTGGAAAAGGAAATGTCTTCACGTAGAAACGAGACAAAGGCATTCTCAGAAAGGTCCCTGTGCCTTGCGCATTCAACTCACAGAGTTCAGCCTTCTTTTTGATAGAGCAGTTTCGAAACACTCTTTTTGTAGAGTCTGCAAGTGGATAATTGGAGCGCTTTGATGCCTATGCTGCAAAAGGAAATATCATTGCATAAAAACTAGATGGAAGCACTCTCACAAACTTCTTTGTGGTGAGTGCATTCAACTCACAGAGTTGAACCTTCGTTTTGATAGACCCGTTTTGAAACACTGTTTTTGTAGTCTTCGCAAGTGGATATTTGGAGCGCGTTGAGGCTGGAGTTGGAAAAGGAAATCTCTTCACGTACCAGCTAGACGGAAGCATTCTCCGAAACTTCTTTGTCACGTGGGGATTGAACTCACAGAGTTGAACCTTCCTTTTCGTAGAGCGGTTCTGCAAGACTCTTTTTGTGGAAACTGCAAGTGGATATTTGGTGCGATTGCGGCATCCAGTGGAAAGGATCATACATTACGATGAAAACTAGATTGAACTATTCTCAGAAACTTCTTTGCAACGAGTGCCTTCTACTCACAGAGTCGAACCTTCCTTTCGAGAGAACAGTTTTGAAACACTCTTTCTGTGGACTCTGCAAGGGGATCACTAGGTCGCTTTGATGCCTAGGCTGGAAAAGGAAATATCTTCACACGAAAACAAGACAGAAGCATTCTCAGAAACCTTTTCTGATGTGCGCATTCAACTCACCGAGTTGAACCTTCCTTTTCATAGAGCAGTTTCGAAACACTCTTTTTGTAGAATCTGCAAGTGGAGATTTGGAGGGCTTTGAGTCCTACCCTGGAAAAGGAAATAACTTCACTTAGAACCTAGACGGAAGCATTCTCAGAGACTTCCCTGTGCTTTCCGCATTCAACTCACAGAGTTGAACCTTCCTTTTGATAGAACAGCTTTGAAACGCTCTTTTTGTAGAATCTGCAAGTCGATACTTGGAACGCTTTGAGGCCTATGCTGGAAAAGGAAATATCTTCACATAAAAACTAGAGAGAAGCATTCTCAGAAACTTCTTTGTGATCTGCGCATTCAACCCACACAGTTGAAGCTTCCCTTTGCTATAGCAGTTTTGAAACTCTCTTTGAGTAGAATCTTCCAGGGGATATTCGGTGTGCCGAGAGGCCAACACTGGAAAAGGAAATATCTTCACTTGAAAACTAGACGGAAGCGTTCTCAGAAACTACCCTGTGCTTTATGCATTCAACTCACAGAGAGGACTCTTCCTTTGGGGAGCGCAGTTTTGAAACACTCTTTTTGCAGAATTTGCTAGGGGATGTTTGGAGCTTTTGGAGGCCTATGCTGGAAAAGGAAATATCTTCACAAACCAACTAGACGGAAGCATTCTCACAAACTTCTTTGTGATGAGTGCCTTCAACTCACAGACTTGAACCTTCCTTTGGAAAGAGCAGTTTTGAAACACTCCTTTTGTAGAATCTGCAAGTGGATATTTGGAGCGTTTTGAGGCCTTTGCTGGGAAATGAAATATCTTCACCTAAAAACTAGACAGAAGCATTCTCAGAAACATCATTGCGATGTGTGCATTCAACTCACAGGGTTGAACCTTCCTTTTGATAGAGCAGTTTTGAAACACACCTTGTGTAGAATCTGCAAGTGGATATTTGGAGCGCTTTGAGGCCTATGCTGGAAAAGGGAATATCTTCACATAAACACTAGACAGAAGCATTCTCAGAAACTTCTTTGTGATGTGCGCATTCAACTCACAGAGTTGAAGCGGCCTTTTGATAGAGCCGTTTGGGAACAGCCTTTTTGTAACATCTGCAAGTGGATATTTGGAGCGATTTGAGGCCTATGATGGAAAGGGAAACATCTTCACATAGAAACTAGACAGAAGCCTCCTCAGAAACTTCTGTGTGATGAGTGCATTCAACTCACAGACTTGAACCTTCCTTTTGATAGAGAAGTTTAGAAACACTCTTGCAGAGGCATCTGAATGAGGATCTTGGGAGCGCTTCGAGGCCAATGCTGGGAAACGAAATAACATCACATAGAAACTAGACAGAAGGATTCTCAGAAACTTCTTGGTGATGAGTGCGTTCCACTCACAGACTTGAACGTTCCTCTTGAGAGAACACTTTTGAAACACTCCTTTTGTAGAATCTGCAAGTGTTTTTTTGGAGCGCTTTGAGGCCTATGTTGGAAAAGGAAATATCTTCACATATAAACTAGACAGAAGCATTCTCAGAAACTTCTTTACGATGAGTGCATTCAACGCACAGGCTTGAAGCTTCCTTTGGAAAGAGCAGTTTTGAAACACTCTTTTTGTAGTATCTGCAAGTGGATATGTGGAGCGCTTTGAGGCCTCTGCTGCAAAAGGAAATATCTTCACAGAAACACTAGACAGAAGCATTCTCAGAAACGTCTTGGTCATGTGTGCATTGAACTCACAGAGTTGAACCTTCCTTTTGATAGAGAAGTTTGGAAGCACTCTTTTAGTAGAATCTTCAGGTGGATGTATGGAGTGCTTTGAGGCCTATGCTGGAAAAGGAAATGTCTTCACGTAGAAACGAGACAAAGGCATTCTCAGAAAGGTCCCTGTGCCTTGCGCATTCAACTCACAGAGTTCAGCCTTCTTTTTGATAGAGCAGTTTCGAAACACTCTTTTTGTAGAGTCTGCAAGTGGATAATTGGAGCGCTTTGATGCCTATGCTGCAAAAGGAAATATCATTGCATAAAAACTAGATGGAAGCACTCTCACAAACTTCTTTGTGGTGAGTGCATTCAACTCACAGAGTTGAACCTTCGTTTTGATAGACCCGTTTTGAAACACTGTTTTTGTAGTCTTCGCAAGTGGATATTTGGAGCGCGTTGAGGCTGGAGTTGGAAAAGGAAATCTCTTCACGTACCAGCTAGACGGAAGCATTCTCCGAAACTTCTTTGTCACGTGGGGATTGAACTCACAGAGTTGAACCTTCCTTTTCGTAGAGCGGTTCTGCAAGACTCTTTTTGTGGAAACTGCAAGTGGATATTTGGTGCGATTGCGGCATCCAGTGGAAAGGATCATACATTACGATGAAAACTAGATTGAACTATTCTCAGAAACTTCTTTGCGACGAGTGCCTTCTACTCACAGAGTCGAACCTTCCTTTCGAGAGAACAGTTTTGAAACACTCTTTCTGTGGACTCTGCAAGGGGATCACTAGGTCGCTTTGATGCCTAGGCTGGAAAAGGAAATATCTTCACACGAAAACAAGACAGAAGCATTCTCAGAAACCTTTTCTGATGTGCGCATTCAACTCACCGAGTTGAACCTTCCTTTTCATAGAGCAGTTTCGAAACACTCTTTTTGTAGAATCTGCAAGTGGAGATTTGGAGGGCTTTGAGTCCTACCCTGGAAAAGGAAATAACTTCACTTAGAACCTAGACGGAAGCATTCTCAGAGACTTCCCTGTGCTTTCCGCATTCAACTCACAGAGTTGAATCTTCCTTTTGATAGAACAGCTTTGAAACGCTCTTTTTGTAGAATCTGCAAGTCGATACTTGGAACGCTTTGAGGCCTATGCTGGAAAAGGAAATATCTTCACATAAAAACTAGAGAGAAGCATTCTCAGAAACTTCTTTGTGATCTGCGCATTCAACCCACAGAGTTGAAGCTTCCCTTTGCTATAGCAGTTTTGAAACTCTCTTTGAGTAGAATCTTCCAGGGGATATTCGGTGTGCCGAGAGGCCAACACTGGAAAAGGAAATATCTTCACTTGAAAACTAGACGGAAGCGTTCTCAGAAACTACCCTGTGCTTTATGCATTCAACTCACAGAGAGGACTCTTCCTTTGGAGAGCGCAGTTTTGAAACACTCTTTTTGCAGAATTTGCAAGGGGATGTTTGGAGCTTTTGGAGGCCTATGCTGGAAAAGGAAATATCTTCACAAACCAACTAGACGGAAGCATTCTCACAAACTTCTTTGTGATGAGTGCCTTCAACTCACAGACTTGAACCTTCCTTTTGAAAGAGCAGTTTTGAAACACTCCTTTTGTAGAATCTGCAAGTGGATATTTGGAGCGATTTGAGGCCTATGATGGAAAGGGAAACATCTTCACATAGAAACTAGACAGAAGCCTCCTCAGAAACTTCTGTGTGATGAGTGCATTCAACTCACAGACTTGAACCTTCCTTTTGATAGAGAAGTTTAGAAACACTCTTGCAGAGGCATCTGAATGAGGATATTGGGAGCGCTTCGAGTCCAATGCTGGGAAACGAAATATCATCACATAGAAACTAGACAGAAGGATTCTCAGAAACTTCTTGGTGATGAGTGCGTTCCACTCACAGACTTGAACGTTCCTCTTGAGAGAACACTTTTGAAACACTCCTTTTGTAGAATCTGCAAGTGTTTGTTTGGAGCGCTTTGAGGCCTATGTTGGAAAAGGAAATATCTTCCCACATAAACTAGACAGAAGCATTCTCAGAAACTTCTTTACGATGAGCGCATTCAACTCACAGACTTGAAGCTTCCTTTGGAAAGAGCAGTTTTGAAACACTCTTTTTGTAGAATCTGCAAGTGGATATGTGGAGCGCTTTGAGGCCTCTGCTGGAAAAGGAAATATCTTCGCAGAAACACTAGACAGAAGCATTCTCAGAAACGTCTTGGTCATGTGTGCATTGAACTCACAGAGTTGAACCTTCCTTTTGATAGAGAAGTTTGGAAGCACTCTTTTAGTAGAATCTTCCTGTGGATGTATGGAGTGCTTTGAGGCCTATGCTGGAAAAGGAAATGTCTTCCCGTAGAAACGAGACAAAGGCATTCTCAGAAAGGTCCCTGTGCCTTGTGCATTCAACTCACAGAGTTCAGCCTTCTTTTTGATAGAGCAGTTTCGAAACACTCTTTTTGTAGAGTCTGCACGTGGATAATTAGAGCGCTTTGATGCCTATGCTGCAAAAGGAAATATCATTGCATAAAAACTAGATGGAAGCACTCTCACAAACTTCTTTGTGGTGAGTGCATTCAACTCACAGAGTTGAACCTTCGTTTTGATAGACCCGTTTTGAAACACTGTTTTTGTAGTCTTCGCAAGTGGATATTTGGAGCGCGTTGAGGCTGGAGTTGGAAAAGGAAATCTCTTCACGTACCAGCTAGACGGAAGCATTCTCCGAAACTTCTTTGTCACGTGGGGATTGAACTCACAGAGTTGAACCTTCCTTTTCGTAGAGCGGTTCTGCAAGACTCTTTTTGTGGAAACTGCAAGTGGATATTTGGTGCGATTGCGGCATCCAGTGGAAAGGATCATACATTACGATGAAAACTAGATTGAACTATTCTCAGAAACTTCTTTGCGACGAGTGCCTTCTACTCACAGAGTCGAACCTTCCTTTCGAGAGAACAGTTTTGAAACACTCTTTCTGTGGACTCTGCAAGGGGATCACTAGGTCGCTTTGATGCCTAGGCTGGAAAAGGAAATATCTTCACACGAAAACAAGACAGAAGCATTCTCAGAAACCTTTTCTGATGTGCGCATTCAACTCACCGAGTTGAACCTTCCTTTTCATAGAGCAGTTTCGAAACACTCTTTTTGTAGAATCTGCAAGTGGAGATTTGGAGGGCTTTGAGTCCTACCCTGGAAAAGGAAATAACTTCACTTAGAACCTAGACGGAAGCATTCTCAGAGACTTCCCTGTGCTTTCCGCATTCAACTCACAGAGTTGAATCTTCCTTTTGATAGAACAGCTTTGAAACGCTCTTTTTGTAGAATCTGCAAGTCGATACTTGGAACGCTTTGAGGCCTATGCTGGAAAAGGAAATATCTTCACATAAAAACTAGAGAGAAGCATTCTCAGAAACTTCTTTGTGATCTGCGCATTCAACCCACAGAGTTGAAGCTTCCCTTTGCTATAGCAGTTTTGAAACTCTCTTTGAGTAGAATCTTCCAGGGGATATTCGGTGTGCCGAGAGGCCAACACTGGAAAAGGAAATATCTTCACTTGAAAACTAGACGGAAGCGTTCTCAGAAACTACCCTGTGCTTTATGCATTCAACTCACAGAGAGGACTCTTCCTTTGGAGAGCGCAGTTTTGAAACACTCTTTTTGCAGAATTTGCAAGGGGATGTTTGGAGCTTTTGGAGGCCTATGCTGGAAAAGGAAATATCTTCACAAACCAACTAGACGGAAGCATTCTCACAAACTTCTTTGTGATGAGTGCCTTCAACTCACAGACTTGAACCTTCCTTTTGAAAGAGCAGTTTTGAAACACTCCTTTTGTAGAATCTGCAAGTGGATATTTGGAGCGATTTGAGGCCTATGATGGAAAGGGAAACATCTTCACATAGAAACTAGACAGAAGCCTCCTCAGAAACTTCTGTGTGATGAGTGCATTCAACTCACAGACTTGAACCTTCCTTTTGATAGAGAAGTTTAGAAACACTCTTGCAGAGGCATCTGAATGAGGATCTTGGGAGCGCTTCGAGTCCAATGCTGGGAAACGAAATATCATCACATAGAAACTAGACAGAAGGATTCTCAGAAACTTCTTGGTGATGAGTGCGTTCCACTCACAGACTTGAACGTTCCTCTTGAGAGAACACTTTTGAAACACTCCTTTTGTAGAATCTGCAAGTGTTTGTTTGGAGCGCTTTGAGGCCTATGTTGGAAAAGGAAATATCTTCCCACATAAACTAGACAGAAGCATTCTCAGAAACTTCTTTACGATGAGCGCATTCAACTCACAGACTTGAAGCTTCCTTTGGAAAGAGCAGTTTTGAAACACTCTTTTTGTAGAATCTGCAAGTGGATATGTGGAGCGCTTTGAGGCCTCTGCTGGAAAAGGAAATATCTTCGCAGAAACACTAGACAGAAGCATTCTCAGAAACGTCTTGGTCATGTGTGCATTGAACTCACAGAGTTGAACCTTCCTTTTGATAGAGAAGTTTGGAAGCACTCTTTTAGTAGAATCTTCCTGTGGATGTATGGAGTGCTTTGAGGCCTATGCTGGAAAAGGAAATGTCTTCCCGTAGAAACGAGACAAAGGCATTCTCAGAAAGGTCCCTGTGCCTTGTGCATTCAACTCACAGAGTTCAGCCTTCTTTTTGATAGAGCAGTTTCGAAACACTCTTTTTGTAGAGTCTGCACGTGGATAATTAGAGCGCTTTGATGCCTATGCTGCAAAAGGAAATATCATTGCATAAAAACTAGATGGAAGCACTCTCACAAACTTCTTTGTGGTGAGTGCATTCAACTCACAGAGTTGAACCTTCGTTTTGATAGACCCGTTTTGAAACACTGTTTTTTTAGTATTCGCAAGTGGATATTTGGAGCGCGTTGAGGCTGGAGTTGGAAAAGGAAATCTCTTCACGTACCAGCTAGACGGAAGCATTCTCCGAAACTTCTTTGTCATGTGGGGATTGAACTCACAGAGTTGAACCTTCCTTTTCGTAGAGCGGTTCTGCAAGACTCTTTTTGTGGAAACTGCAAGTGGATATTTGGTGCGATTGCGGCATCCAGTGGAAAGGATCATACATTACGATGAAAACTAGATTGAACTATTCTCGGAAACTTCTTTGCGACGAGTGCCTTCTACTCACAGAGTCGAACCTTCCTTTCGAGAGAACAGTTTTGAAACACTCTTTCTGTGGACTCTGCAAGGGGATCACTAGGTCGCTTTGATGCCTAGGCTGGAAAAGGAAATATCTTCACACGAAAACAAGACAGAAGCATTCTCAGAAACCTTTTCTGATGTGCGCATTCAACTCACCGAGTTGAACCTTCCTTTTCATAGAGCAGTTTCGAAACACTCTTTTTGTAGAATCTGCAAGTGGAGATTTGGAGGGCTTTGAGTCCTACCCTGGAAAAGGAAATAACTTCACTTAGAACCTAGACGGAAGCATTCTCAGAGACTTCCCTGTGCTTTCTGCATTCAACTCACAGAGTTGAACCTTCCTTTTGATAGAACAGCTTTGAAACGCTCTTTTTGTAGAATCTGCAAGTCGATACTTGGAACGCTTTCAGGCCTATGCTGGAAAAGGAAATATCTTCACATAACAACTAGAGAGAAGCATTCTCAGAAACTTCTTTGTGATCTGCGCATTCAACCCACAGAGTTGAAGCTTCCCTTTGCTATAGCAGTTTTGAAACTCTCTTTGAGTAGAATCTTCCAGGGGATATTCGGTGTGCCGAGAGGCCAACACTGGAAAAGGAAATATCTTCACTTGAAAACTAGACGGAAGCGTTCTCAGAAACTACCCTGTGCTTTATGCATACAACTCACAGAGAGGACTCTTCCTTTGGAGAGCGCAGTTTTGAAACACTCTTTTTGCAGAATTTGCTAGGGGATGTTTGGAGCTTTTGGAGGCCTATGCTGGAAAAGGAAATATCTTCACAAACCAACTAGACGGAAGCATTCTCACAAACTTCTTTGTGATGAGTGCCTTCAACTCACAGACTTGAACCTTCCTTTGGAAAGAGCAGTTTTGAAACACTCCTTTTGTAGAATCTGCAAGTGGATATTTGGAGCGTTTTGAGGCCTTTGCTGGGAAATGAAATATCTTCACTTAAAAACTAGACAGAAGCATTCTCAGAAACATCATTGCGATGTGTGCATTCAACTCACAGGGTTGAACCTTCCTTTTGATAGAGCAGTTTTGAAACACACCTTGTGTAGAATCTGCAAGTGGATATTTGGAGCGCTTTGAGGCCTATGCTGGAAAAGGGAGTATCTTCACATAAACACTAGACAGAAGCATTCTCAGAAACTTCTTTGTGATGTGCGCATTCAACTCACAGAGTTGAAGCGGCCTTTTGATAGAGCCGTTTGGGAACAGCCTTTTTGTAACATCTGCATGTGGATATTTGGAGCGATTTGAGGCCTATGATGGAAAGGGAAACATCTTCACATAGAAACTAGACAGAAGCCTCCTCAGAAACTTCTGTGTGATGAGTGCATTCAACTCACAGACTTGAACCTTCCTTTTGATAGAGAAGTTTAGAAACACTCTTGCAGAGGCATCTGAATGAGGATCTTGGGAGCGCTTTGAGGCCAATGCTGGGAAACGAAATATCATCACATAGAAACTAGACAGAAGGATTCTCAGAAACTTCTTGGTGATGAGTGCGTTCCACTCACAGACTTGAACGTTCCTCTTGAGAGAACACTTTTGAAACACTCCTTTTGTAGAATCTGCAAGTGTTTATTTGGAGCGCTTTGAGGCCTATGTTGGAAAAGGAAATATCTTCACATATAAACTAGACAGAAGCATTCTCAGAAACTTCTTTACGATGAGTGCATTCAACGCACAGGCTTGAAGCTTCCTTTGGAAAGAGCAGTTTTGAAACACTCTTTTTGTAGAATCTGCCAGTGGATATGTGGAGCGCTTTGAGGCCTCTGCTGCAAAAGGAAATATCTTCACAGAAACACTAGACAGAAGCATTCTCAGAAACGTCTTGGTCATGTGTGCATTGAACTCACAGAGTTGAACCTTCCTTTTGATAGAGAAGTTTGGAAGCACTCTTTTAGTAGAATCTTCAGGTGGATGTATGGAGTGCTTTGAGGCCTATGCTGGAAAAGGAAATGTCTTCACGTAGAAACGAGACAAAGGCATTCTCAGAAAGGTCCCTGTGCCTTGCGCATTCAACTCACAGAGTTCAGCCTTCTTTTTGATAGAGCAGTTTCGAAACACTCTTTTTGTAGAGTCTGCAAGTGGATAATTGGAGCGCTTTGATGCCTATGCTGCAAAAGGAAATATCATTGCATAAAAACTAGATGGAAGCACTCTCACAAACTTCTTTGTGGTGAGTGCATTCAACTCACAGAGTTGAACCTTCGTTTTGATAGACCCGTTTTGAAACACTGTTTTTGTAGTCTTCGCAAGTGGATATTTGGAGCGCGTTGAGGCTGGAGTTGGAAAAGGAAATCTCTTCACGTACCAGCTAGACGGAAGCATTCTCCGAAACTTCTTTGTCATGTGGGGATTGAACTCACAGAGTTGAACCTTCCTTTTCGTAGAGAGGTTCTGCAAGACTCTTTTTGTGGAAACTGCAAGTGGATATTTGGTGCGATTGCGGCATCCAGTGGAAAGGACCATACATTACGATGAAAACTAGATTGAACTATTCTCAGAAACTTCTTTGCGATGAGTGCCTTCTACTCACAGAGTCGAACCTTCCTTTCGAGAGAACAGTTTTGAAACACTCTTTCTGTGGACTCTGCAAGGGGATCACTAGGTCGCTTTGATGCCTAGGCTGGAAAAGGAAATATCTTCACACGAAAACAAGACAGAAGCATTCTCCG
This sequence comes from Pongo pygmaeus, assembly GCF_028885625.2. Lineage (NCBI taxonomy): Eukaryota > Metazoa > Chordata > Mammalia > Primates > Hominidae > Pongo > Pongo pygmaeus. Next base: position 73,093,344 of record NC_072376.2, read on the forward strand.
AAACCTTTTCTGATGTGCGCATTCAACTCACCGAGTTGAACCTTCCTTTTCATAGAGCAGTTTCGAAACACTCTTTTTGTAGAATCTGCAAGTGGAGATTTGGAGGGCTTTGAGTCCTACCCTGGAAAAGGAAATAACTTCACTTAGAACCTAGACAGAAGCATTCTCAGAGACTTCCCTGTGCTTTCCGCATTCAACTCACAGAGTTGAACCTTCCTTTTGATAGAACAGCTTTGAAACGCTCTTTTTGTAGAATCTGCAAGTCGATACTTGGAACGCTTTGAGGCCTATGCTGGAAAAGGAAATATCTTCACATAAAAACTAGAGAGAAGCATTCTCAGAAACCTCTTTGTGATCTGCGCATTCAACCCACAGAGTTGAAGCTTCCCTTTGCTATAGCAGTTTTGAAACTCTCTTTGAGTAGAATCTTCCAGGGGATATTCCGTGTGCCGAGAGGCCAACACTGGAAAAGGAAATATCTTCACTTGAAAACTAGACGGAAGCGTTCTCAGAAACTACCCTGTGCTTTATGCATTCAACTCACAGAGAGGACTCTTTCTTTGGAGAGCGCACTTTTGAAACACTCTTTTTGCAGAATTTGCAAGGGGATGTTTGGAGCTTTTGGAGGCCTATGCTGGAAAAGGAAATATCTTCACAAACCAACTAGACGGAAGCATTCTCACAAACTTCTTTGTGATGAGTGCCTTCAACTCACAGACTTGAACCTTCCTTTTGAAAGAGCAGTTTTGAAACACTGCTTTTGTAGAATCTGCAAGTGGATATTTGGAGCGTTTTGAGGCCTTTGCTGGGAAATGAAATATCTTCACCTAAAAACTAGACAGAAGCATTCTCAGAAACATCATTGCGATGTGTGCATTCAACTCACAGGGTTGAACCTTCCTTTTGATAGAGCAGTTTTGAAACACACCTTGTGTAGAATCTGCAAGTGGATATTTGGAGCGCTTTGAGGCCTATGCTGGAAAAGGGAATATCTTCACATAAACACTAGACAGAAGCATTCTCAGAAACTTCTTTGTGATGAGTGCCTTCAACTCACAGACTTGAACCTTCCTTTTGAAAGAGCAGTTTTGAAACACTCCTTTTGTAGAATCTGCAAGTGGATATTTGGAGCGATTTGAGGCCTATGATGGAAAGGGAAACATCTTCACATAGAAACTAGACAGAAGCCTCCTCAGAAACTTCTGTGTGATGAGTGCATTCAACTCACAGACTTGAACCTTCCTTTTGATAGAGAAGTTTAGAAACACTCTTGCAGAGGCATCTGAATGAGGATCTTGGGAGCGCTTCGAGTCCAATGCTGGGAAACGAAATATCATCACATAGAAACTAGACAGAAGGATTCTCAGAAACTTCTTGGTGATGAGTGCGTTCCACTCACAGACTTGAACGTTCCTCTTGAGAGAACACTTTTGAAACACTCCTTTTGTAGAATCTGCAAGTGTTTGTTTGGAGCGCTTTGAGGCCTATGTTGGAAAAGGAAATATCTTCCCACATAAACTAGACAGAAGCATTCTCAGAAACTTCTTTACGATGAGCGCATTCAACTCACAGACTTGAAGCTTCCTTTGGAAAGAGCAGTTTTGAAACACTCTTTTTGTAGAATCTGCAAGTGGATATGTGGAGCGCTTTGAGGCCTCTGCTGGAAAAGGAAATATCTTCGCAGAAACACTAGACAGAAGCATTCTCAGAAACGTCTTGGTCATGTGTGCATTGAACTCACAGAGTTGAACCTTCCTTTTGATAGAGAAGTTTGGAAGCACTCTTTTAGTAGAATCTTCCTGTGGATGTATGGAGTGCTTTGAGGCCTATGCTGGAAAAGGAAATGTCTTCCCGTAGAAACGAGACAAAGGCATTCTCAGAAAGGTCCCTGTGCCTTGTGCATTCAACTCACAGAGTTCAGCCTTCTTTTTGATAGAGCAGTTTCGAAACACTCTTTTTGTAGAGTCTGCACGTGGATAATTAGAGCGCTTTGATGCCTATGCTGCAAAAGGAAATATCATTGCATAAAAACTAGATGGAAGCACTCTCACAAACTTCTTTGTGGTGAGTGCATTCAACTCACAGAGTTGAACCTTCGTTTTGATAGACCCGTTTTGAAACACTGTTTTTTTAGTATTCGCAAGTGGATATTTGGAGCGCGTTGAGGCTGGAGTTGGAAAAGGAAATCTCTTCACGTACCAGCTAGACGGAAGCATTCTCCGAAACTTCTTTGTCATGTGGGGATTGAACTCACAGAGTTGAACCTTCCTTTTCGTAGAGCGGTTCTGCAAGACTCTTTTTGTGGAAACTGCAAGTGGATATTTGGTGCGATTGCGGCATCCAGTGGAAAGGATCATACATTACGATGAAAACTAGATTGAACTATTCTCAGAAACTTCTTTGCGACGAGTGCCTTCTACTCACAGAGTCGAACCTTCCTTTCGAGAGAACAGTTTTGAAACACTCTTTCTGTGGACTCTGCAAGGGGATCACTAGGTCGCTTTGATGCCTAGGCTGGAAAAGGAAATATCTTCACACGAAAACAAGACAGAAGCATTCTCAGAAACCTTTTCTGATGTGCGCATTCAACTCACCGAGTTGAACCTTCCTTTTCATAGAGCAGTTTCGAAACACTCTTTTTGTAGAATCTGCAAGTGGAGATTTGGAGGGCTTTGAGTCCTACCCTGGAAAAGGAAATAACTTCACTTAGAACCTAGACGGAAGCATTCTCAGAGACTTCCCTGTGCTTTCTGCATTCAACTCACAGAGTTGAACCTTCCTTTTGATAGAACAGCTTTGAAACGCTCTTTTTGTAGAATCTGCAAGTCGATACTTGGAACGCTTTCAGGCCTATGCTGGAAAAGGAAATATCTTCACATAACAACTAGAGAGAAGCATTCTCAGAAACTTCTTTGTGATCTGCGCATTCAACCCACAGAGTTGAAGCTTCCCTTTGCTATAGCAGTTTTGAAACTCTCTTTGAGTAGAATCTTCCAGGGGATATTCGGTGTGCCGAGAGGCCAACACTGGAAAAGGAAATATCTTCACTTGAAAACTAGACGGAAGCGTTCTCAGAAACTACCCTGTGCTTTATGCATACAACTCACAGAGAGGACTCTTCCTTTGGAGAGCGCAGTTTTGAAACACTCTTTTTGCAGAATTTGCTAGGGGATGTTTGGAGCTTTTGGAGGCCTATGCTGGAAAAGGAAATATCTTCACAAACCAACTAGACGGAAGCATTCTCACAAACTTCTTTGTGATGAGTGCCTTCAACTCACAGACTTGAACCTTCCTTTGGAAAGAGCAGTTTTGAAACACTCCTTTTGTAGAATCTGCAAGTGGATATTTGGAGCGTTTTGAGGCCTTTGCTGGGAAATGAAATATCTTCACTTAAAAACTAGACAGAAGCATTCTCAGAAACATCATTGCGATGTGTGCATTCAACTCACAGGGTTGAACCTTCCTTTTGATAGAGCAGTTTTGAAACACACCTTGTGTAGAATCTGCAAGTGGATATTTGGAGCGCTTTGAGGCCTATGCTGGAAAAGGGAGTATCTTCACATAAACACTAGACAGAAGCATTCTCAGAAACTTCTTTGTGATGTGCGCATTCAACTCACAGAGTTGAAGCGGCCTTTTGATAGAGCCGTTTGGGAACAGCCTTTTTGTAACATCTGCATGTGGATATTTGGAGCGATTTGAGGCCTATGATGGAAAGGGAAACATCTTCACATAGAAACTAGACAGAAGCCTCCTCAGAAACTTCTGTGTGATGAGTGCATTCAACTCACAGACTTGAACCTTCCTTTTGATAGAGAAGTTTAGAAACACTCTTGCAGAGGCATCTGAATGAGGATCTTGGGAGCGCTTTGAGGCCAATGCTGGGAAACGAAATATCATCACATAGAAACTAGACAGAAGGATTCTCAGAAACTTCTTGGTGATGAGTGCGTTCCACTCACAGACTTGAACGTTCCTCTTGAGAGAACACTTTTGAAACACTCCTTTTGTAGAATCTGCAAGTGTTTATTTGGAGCGCTTTGAGGCCTATGTTGGAAAAGGAAATATCTTCACATATAAACTAGACAGAAGCATTCTCAGAAACTTCTTTACGATGAGTGCATTCAACGCACAGGCTTGAAGCTTCCTTTGGAAAGAGCAGTTTTGAAACACTCTTTTTGTAGAATCTGCCAGTGGATATGTGGAGCGCTTTGAGGCCTCTGCTGCAAAAGGAAATATCTTCACAGAAACACTAGACAGAAGCATTCTCAGAAACGTCTTGGTCATGTGTGCATTGAACTCACAGAGTTGAACCTTCCTTTTGATAGAGAAGTTTGGAAGCACTCTTTTAGTAGAATCTTCAGGTGGATGTATGGAGTGCTTTGAGGCCTATGCTGGAAAAGGAAATGTCTTCACGTAGAAACGAGACAAAGGCATTCTCAGAAAGGTCCCTGTGCCTTGCGCATTCAACTCACAGAGTTCAGCCTTCTTTTTGATAGAGCAGTTTCGAAACACTCTTTTTGTAGAGTCTGCAAGTGGATAATTGGAGCGCTTTGATGCCTATGCTGCAAAAGGAAATATCATTGCATAAAAACTAGATGGAAGCACTCTCACAAACTTCTTTGTGGTGAGTGCATTCAACTCACAGAGTTGAACCTTCGTTTTGATAGACCCGTTTTGAAACACTGTTTTTGTAGTCTTCGCAAGTGGATATTTGGAGCGCGTTGAGGCTGGAGTTGGAAAAGGAAATCTCTTCACGTACCAGCTAGACGGAAGCATTCTCCGAAACTTCTTTGTCATGTGGGGATTGAACTCACAGAGTTGAACCTTCCTTTTCGTAGAGAGGTTCTGCAAGACTCTTTTTGTGGAAACTGCAAGTGGATATTTGGTGCGATTGCGGCATCCAGTGGAAAGGACCATACATTACGATGAAAACTAGATTGAACTATTCTCAGAAACTTCTTTGCGATGAGTGCCTTCTACTCACAGAGTCGAACCTTCCTTTCGAGAGAACAGTTTTGAAACACTCTTTCTGTGGACTCTGCAAGGGGATCACTAGGTCGCTTTGATGCCTAGGCTGGAAAAGGAAATATCTTCACACGAAAACAAGACAGAAGCATTCTCCGAAACCTTTTCTGATGTGCGCATTCAACTCACCGAGTTGAACCTTCCTTTTCATAGAGCAGTTTCGAAACACTCTTTTTGTAGAATCTGCAAGTGGAGATTTGGAGGGCTTTGAGTCCTACCCTGGAAAAGGAAATAACTTCACTTAGAACCTAGACAGAAGCATTCTCAGAGACTTCCCTGTGCTTTCCGCATTCAACTCACAGAGTTGAACCTTCCTTTTGATAGAACAGCTTTGAAACGCTCTTTTTGTAGAATCTGCAAGTCGATACTTGGAACGCTTTGAGGCCTATGCTGGAAAAGGAAATATCTTCACATAAAAACTAGAGAGAAGCATTCTCAGAAACCTCTTTGTGATCTGCGCATTCAACCCACAGAGTTGAAGCTTCCCTTTGCTATAGCAGTTTTGAAACTCTCTTTGAGTAGAATCTTCCAGGGGATATTCCGTGTGCCGAGAGGCCAACACTGGAAAAGGAAATATCTTCACTTGAAAACTAGACGGAAGCGTTCTCAGAAACTACCCTGTGCTTTATGCATTCAACTCACAGAGAGGACTCTTTCTTTGGAGAGCGCACTTTTGAAACACTCTTTTTGCAGAATTTGCAAGGGGATGTTTGGAGCTTTTGGAGGCCTATGCTGGAAAAGGAAATATCTTCACAAACCAACTAGACGGAAGCATTCTCACAAACTTCTTTGTGATGAGTGCCTTCAACTCACAGACTTGAACCTTCCTTTTGAAAGAGCAGTTTTGAAACACTGCTTTTGTAGAATCTGCAAGTGGATATTTGGAGCGTTTTGAGGCCTTTGCTGGGAAATGAAATATCTTCACCTAAAAACTAGACAGAAGCATTCTCAGAAACATCATTGCGATGTGTGCATTCAACTCACAGGGTTGAACCTTCCTTTTGATAGAGCAGTTTTGAAACACACCTTGTGTAGAATCTGCAAGTGGATATTTGGAGCGCTTTGAGGCCTATGCTGGAAAAGGGAATATCTTCACATAAACACTAGACAGAAGCATTCTCAGAAACTTCTTTGTGATGTGCGCATTCAACTCACAGAGTTGAACCGGCCTTTTGATAGAGCCGTTTGGGAACAGCCTTTTTGTAACATCTGCAAGTGGATATTTGGAGCGATTTGAGGCCTATGATGGAAAGGGAAACATCTTCACATAGAAACTAGACAGAAGCCTCCTCAGAAACTTCTGTGTGATGAGTGCATTCAACTCACAGACTTGAACCTTCCTTTTGATAGAGAAGTTTAGAAACACTCTTGCAGAGGCATCTGAATGAGGATCTTGGGAGCGCTTCGAGGCCAATGCTGGGAAACGAAATATCATCACATAGAAACTAGACAGAAGGATTCTCAGAAACTTCTTGGTGATGAGTGCGTTCCACTCACAGACTTGAACGTTCCTCTTGAGAGAACACTTTTGAAACACTCCTTTTGTAGAATCTGCAAGTGTTTATTTGGAGCGCTTTGAGGCCTATGTTGGAAAAGGAAATATCTTCACATATAAACTAGACAGAAGCATTCTCAGAAACTTCTTTACGATGAGTGCATTCAACTCACAGACTTGAAGCTTCCTTTGGAAAGAGCAGTTTTGAAACACTCTTTTTGTAGAATCTGCAAGTGGATATGTGGAGCGCATTGAGGCCTCTGCTGGAAAAGGAAATATCTTCACAGAAACACTAGACAGAAGTATTCTCAGAAACGTCTTGGTCATGTGTGCATTGAACTCACAGAGTCGAACCTTCCTTTTGATAGAGAAGTTTGGAAGCACTCTTTTAGTAGAATCTTCAGGTGGATGTATGGAGTGCTTTGAGGCCTATGCTGGAAAAGGAAATGTCTTCACGTAGAAACGAGACAAAGGCATTCTCAGAAAGGTCCCTGTGCCTTGTGCATTCAACTCACAGAGTTCAGCCTTCTTTTTGATAGAGCAGTTTCGAAACACTCTTTTTGTAGAGTCTGCAAGTGGACAATTGGAGCGCTTTGATGCCTATGCTGCAAAAGGAAATATCATTGCATAAAAACTAGATGGAAGCACTCTCACAAACTTCTTTGTGGTGAGTGCATTCAACTCACAGAGTTGAACCTTCGTTTTGATAGACCCGTTTTGAAACACTGTTTTTGTAGTATTCGCAAGTGGATATTTGGATCGCGTTGAGGCTGGAGTTGGAAAAGGAAATCTCTTCACGTACAAGCTAGACGGAAGCATTCTCCGAAACTTCTTTGTCACGTGGGGATTGAACTCACAGAGTTGAACCTTCCTTTTCGTAGAGGGGTTCTGCAAGACTCTTTTTGTGGAAACTGCAAGTGGATATTTGGTGCGATTGGGGCATCCAGTGGAAAGGATCATACATTACGATGAAAACTAGATTGAACTATTCTCAGAAACTTCTCTGCGACGAGTGCCTTCTACTCACAGAGTCGAACCTTCCTTTCGAGAGAACAGTTTTGAAACACTCTTTCTGTGGAGTCTGCAAGGGGATCACTAGGTCGCTTTGATGCCTAGGCTGGAAAAGGAAATATCTTCACACGAAAACAAGACAGAAGCATTCTCAGAAACCTTTTCTGATGTGCGCATTCAACTCACCGAGTTGAACCTTCCCTTTGATAGAGCAGTTTTGAAACACTCTTTTTGTAGAATCTGCAAGTGGAGATTTGGAGTGCTCTGAGTCCTACCCTGGAAAAGGAAATAACTTCACTTAGAACCTAGACGGAAGCATTCTCAGAGACTTCCCTGTGCTTTCTGCATTCCACTCACAGAGTTGAACCTTCCTTTTGATAGAACAGCTTTGAAACGCTCTTTTTGTAGAATCTGCAAGTCGATACTTGGAACGCTTTGAGGCCTATGCTGGAAAAGGAAATATCTTCACATAAAAACTAGAGAGAAGCATTCTCAGAAACTTCTTTGTGATCTGCGCATTCAACCCACAGAGTTGAAGCTTCCCTTTGCTATAGCAGTTTTGAAACTCTCTTTGAGTAGAATCTTCCAGGGGATATTCGGTGTGCCGAGAGGCCAACACTGGAAAAGGAAATATCTTCACTTGAAAACTAGACGGAAGCGTTCTCAGAAACTACCCTGTGCTTGATGCATTCAACTCACAGAGAGGACTCTTCCTTTGGAGAGCGCAGTTTTGAAACACTCTTTTTGCAGAATTTGCTAGGGGATGTTTGGAGCTTTGGGAGGCCTATGCTGGAAAAGGAAATATCTTCACAAACCAACTAGACGGAAGCATTCTCACAAACTTCTTTGTGATGAGTGCCTTCAACTCACAGACTTGAACCTTCCTTTTGAAAGAGCAGTTTTGAAACACTCCTTTTGTAGAATCTGCAAGTGGATATTTGGAGCATTTGGAGGCCTTTGCTGGGAAATGAAATATCTTCACCTAAAAACTAGACAGAAGCATTCTCAGAAACATCATTGCGATGTGTGCATTCAACTCACAGGGTTGAACCTTCCTTTTGATAGAGCAGTTTTGAAACACACCTTGTGCAGAATCTGCAAGTGGATATTTGGAGTGCTTTGAGGCCTATGCTGGAAAAGGGAATATCTTCACATAAACACTAGACAGAAGCATTCTCAGAAACTTCTTTGTGATGTGCGCATTCAACTCACAGAGTTGAAGCGGCCTTTTGATAGAGCCGTTTGGGGACAGCCTTTTTGTAACATCTGCAAGTGGATATTTGGAGCGATTTGAGGCCTATGATGGAAAGGGAAATATCTTCACATAGAAACTAGACAGAAGCCTCCTCAGAAACTTCTGTGTGATGAGTGCATTCAACTCACAGACTTGAACCTTCCTTTTGATAGAGAAGTTTAGAAACACTCTTGCAGAGGCATCTGAATGAGGATCTTGGGAGCGCTTCGAGGCCAATGCTGGGAAACGAAATATCATCACATAGAAACTAGACAGAAGGATTCTCAGAATCTTCTTGGTGATGAGTGCGTTCCACTCACAGACTTGAACGTTCCTCTTGAGAGAACACTTTTGAAACACTCCTTTTGTAGAATCTGCAAGTGTTTATTTGGAGCGCTTTGAGGCCTATGTTGGAAAAGGAAATATCTTCCCATATAAACTAGACAGAAGCATTCTCAGAAACTTCTTTACGATGAGTGCATTCAACTCACAGACTTGAAGCTTCCTTTGGAAAGAGCAGTTTTGAAACACTCTTTTTGTAGAATCTGCAAGTGGATATGTGGAGCGCTTTGAGGCCTCTGCTGGAAAAGGAAATATCTTCACAGAAACACTAGACAGAAGCATTCTCAGAAACGTCTTGGTCATGTGTGCATTGAACTCACAGAGTTGAACCTTCCTTTTGATAGAGAAGTTTGGAAGCACTCTTTTAGTAGAATCTTCAGGTGGATGTATGGAGTGCTTTGAGGCCTATGCTGGAAAAGGAAATGTCTTCACGTAGAAACGAGACAAAGGGATTCTCAGAAAGGTCCCTGTGCCTTGTGCATTCAACTCACAGAGTTCAGCCTTCTTTTTGATAGAGCAGTTTCGAAACACTCTTTTTGTAGAGTCTGCAAGTGGATAATTGGAGCGCTTTGATGCCTATGCTGCAAAAGGAAATATCATTGCATAAAAACTAGATGGAAGCACTCTCACAAACTTCTTTGTGGTGAGTGCATTCAACTCACAGAGTTGAACCTTCGTTTTGATAGACCCGTTTTGAAACACTGTTTTTGTAGTATTCGCAAGTGGATATTTGGAGCGCGTTGAGGCTGGAGTTGGAAAAGGAAATCTCTTCACGTACAAGCTAGACGGAAGCATTCTCCGAAACTTCTTTGTCATGTGGGGATTGAACTCACAGAGTTGAACCTTCCTTTTCGTAGAGCGGTTCTGCAAGACTCTTTTTGTGGAAACTGCAAGTGGATATTTGGTGCGATTGGGGCATCCAGTGGAAAGGATCATACATTACGATGAAAACTAGATTGAACTATTCTCAGAAACTTCTCTGCGACGAGTGCCTTCTACTCACAGAGTCGAACCTTCCTTTTGAGAGAACAGTTTTGAAACACTCTTTCTGTGGACTCTGCAAGGGGATCACTAGGTCGCATTGATGCCTAGGCTGGAAAAGGAAATATCTTCACACGAAAACAAGACAGAAGCATTCTCAGAAACCTTTTCTGATGTGCGCATTCAACTCACCGAGTTGAACCTTCCTTTTCATAGAGCAGTTTCGAAACACTCTTTTTGTAGAATCTGCAAGTGGAGATTTGGAGTGCTCTGAGTCCTACCCTGGAAAAGGAAATAACTTCACTTAGAACCTAGACGGAAGCATTCTCAGAGACTTCCCTGTGCTTTCTGCATTCCACTCACAGAGTTGAACCTTCCTTTTGATAGAACAGCTTTGAAACGCTCTTTTTGTAGAATCTGCAAGTCGATACTTGGAATGCTTTGAGGCCTATGCTGGAAAAGGAAATATCTTCACATAAAAACTAGAGAGAAGCATTCTCAGAAACTTCTTTGTGATCTGCGCATTCAACCCACAGAGTTGAAGCTTCCCTTTGCTATAGCAGTTTTGAAACTCTCTTTGAGTAGAATCTTCCAGGGGATATTCGGTGTGCCGAGAGGCCAACACTGGAAAAGGAAATATCTTCACTTGAAAACTAGACGGAAGCGTTCTCAGAAACTACCCTGTGCTTGATGCATTCAACTCACAGAGAGGACTCTTCCTTTGGAGAGCGCAGTTTTGAAACACTCTTTTTGCAGAATTTGCTAGGGGATGTTTGGAGCTTTTGGAGGCCTATGCTGGAAAAGGAAATATCTTCACAAACCAACTAGACGGAAGCATTCTCACAAACTTCTTTGTGATGAGTGCCTTCAACTCACAGACTTGAACCTTCCTTTGGAAACAGCAGTTTTGAAACACTCCTTTTGTAGAATCTGCAAGTGGATATTTGGAGCGTTTGGAGGCCTTTGCTGGGAAATGAAATATCTTCACCTAAAAACTAGACAGAAGCATTCTCAGAAACATCATTGCGATGTGTGCATTCAACTCACAGGGTTGAACCTTCCTTTTGATAGAGCAGTTTTGAAACACACCTTGTGTAGAATCTGCAAGTGGATATTTGGAGCGCTTTGAGGCCTATGCTGGAAAATGGAATATCCTCACATAAACACTAGACAGAAGCATTCTCAGAAACTTCTTTGTGATGTGCGCATTCAACTCACAGAGTTGAAGCGGCCTTTTGATAGAGCCGTTTGGGAACAGCCTTTTTGTAACATCTGCAAGTGGATATTTGGAGCCATTTGAGGCCTATGATGGAAAGGGAAATATCTTCACATAGAAATTAGACAGAAGCCTCCTCAGAAACTTCTGTGTGATGAGTGCATTCAACTCACAGACTTGAACCTTCCTTTTGATAGAGAAGTTTAGAAACACTCTTGCAGAGGCATCTGAATGAGGATCTTGGGAGCGCTTTGAGGCCAATGCTGTGAAACGAAATATCATCACATAGAAACTAGACAGAAGGATTCTCAGAAACTTCTTGGTGATGAGTGCGTTCCACTCACAGACTTGAACGTTCCTCTTGAGAGAACACTTTTGAAACACTCCTTTTGTAGAATCTGCAAGTGTTTATTTGGAGCGCTTTGAGGCCTATGTTGGAAAAGGAAATATCTTCCCATATAAACTAGACAGAAGCATTCTCAGAAACTTCTTTACGATGAGTGCATTCAACTCACAGACTTGAAGCTTCCTTTGGAAAGAGCAGTTTTGAAACACTCTTTTTGTAGAATCTGCAAGTGGATATGTGGAGCGCATTGAGGCCTCTGCTGGAAAAGGAAATATCTTCACAGAAACACTAGACAGAAGCATTCTCAGAAACGTCTTGGTCATGTGTGCATTGAACTCACAGAGTTGAACCTTCCTTTTGATAGAGAAGTTTGGAAGCACTCTTTTAGTAGAATCTTCAGGTGGATGTATGGAGTGCTTTGAGGCCTATGCTGGAAAAGGAAATGTCTTCACGTAGAAACGAGACAAAGGCATTCTCAGAAAGGTCCCTGTGCCTTGTGCATTCAACTCACAGAGTTCAGCCTTCTTTTTGATAGAGCAGTTTCGAAACACTCTTTTTGTAGAGTCTGCAAGTGGACAATTGGAGCGCTTTGATGCCTATGCTGCAAAAGGAAATATCATTGCATAAAAACTAGATGGAAGCACTCTCACAAACTTCTTTGTGGTGAGTGCATTCAACTCACAGTGTTGAACCTTCGTTTTGATAGACCCGTTTTGAAACACTGTTTTTGTAGTATTCGCAAGTGGATATTTGGATCGCGTTGAGGCTGGAGTTGGAAAAGGAAATCTCTTCACGTACCAGCTAGACGGAAGCATTCTCTGAAACTTCTTTGTCATGTGGGGATTGAACTCACAGAGTTGAACCTTCCTTTTCGTAGAGAGGTTCTGCAAGACTGTTTTTGTGGAAACTGCAAGTGGATATTTGGTGCGATTGCGGCATCCAGTGGAAAGGATCATACATTACGATGAAATCTAGATTGAACTATTCTCAGAAACTTCTTTGCGACGAGTGCCTTCTACTCACAGAGTCGAACCTTCCTTTCGAGAGAACAGTTTTGAAACACTCTTTCTGTGGACTCTGCAAGGGGATCACTAGGTCGCTTTGATGCCTAGGCTGGAAAAGGAAATATCTTCACACGAAAACAAGACAGAAGCATTCTCAGAAACATTTTCTGATGTGCGCATTCAACTCACCGCGTTGAACCTTCCTTTTCATAGAGCAGTTTCGAAGCACTCTTTTTGTAGAATCTGTAATTGGAGATTTGGAGGGCTTTGAGTCCTACCCTGGAAAAGGAAATAACTTCACTTAGAACCTAGACGGAAGCATTCTCAGAGACTCCCCTGTGCTTTCCGCATTCAACTCACAGAGTTGAACCTTCCTTTTGATAGAACAGCTTTGAAACGCTCTTTTTGTAGAATCTGCAAGTCGATACTTGGAACGCTTTGAGGCCTATGCTGGAAAAGGAAATATCTTCACATAAAAACTAGAGAGAAGCATTCTCAGAAACTTCTTTGTGATCTGCGCATTCAACCCACAGAGTTGAAGCTTCCCTTTGCTATAGCAGTTTTGAAACTCTCTTTGAGTAGAATCTTCCAGGGGATATCCGGTGTGCCGAGAGGCCAACACTGGAAAAGGAAATATCTTCACTTGAAAACTAAATGGAAGCGTTCTCAGAAACTACCCTGTGCTTTATGCATTCAACTCACAGAGAGGACTCTTCCTTTGGAGAGCGCACTTTTGAAACACTCTTTTTGCAGAATTTGCTAGGGGATGTTTGGAGCTTTTGGAGGCCTATGCTGGAAAAGGAAATATCTTCACAAACCAACTAGACGGAAGCATTCTCACAAACTTCTTTGTGATGAGTGCCTTCAACTCACAGACTTGAACCTTCCTTTGGAAAGAGCAGTTTTGAAACACTCCTTTTGTAGAATCTGCAAGTGGATATTTGGAGCGTTTTGAGGCCTTTGCTGGGAAATGAAATATCTTCACCTAAAAACTAGACAGAAGCATTCTCAGAAACATCATTGCGATGTGTGCATTCAACTCACAGGGTTGAACCTTCCTTTTGATAGAGCAGTTTTGAAACACAACTTGTGTAGAATCTGCAAGTGGATATTTGGAGCGCTTTGAGGCCTATGCTGGAAAAGGGAATATCTTCACATAAACACTAGACAGAAGCATTCTCAGAAACTTCTTTGTGATGTGCGCATTCAACTCACAGAGTTGAAGCGGCCTTTTGATAGAGCCGTTTGGGAACAGCCTTTTTGTAACATCTGCAAGTGGATATTTGGAGCGATTTGAGGCCTATGATGGAAAGGGAAACATCTTCACATAGAAACTAGACAGAAGCCTCCTCAGAAACTTCTGTGTGATGAGTGCATTCAACTCACAGACTTGAACCTTCCTTTTGATAGAGAAGTTTAGAAACACTCTTGCAGAGGCATCTGAATGAGGATCTTGGGAGCGCTTCGAGGCCAATGCTGGGAAACGAAATATCATCACATAGAAACTAGACAGAAGGATTCTCAGAAACTTCTTGGTGATGAGTGCGTTCCACTCACAGACTTGAACGTTCCTCTTGAGAGAACACTTTTGAAACACTCCTTTTGTAGAATCTGCAAGTGTTTATTTGGAGCGCTTTGAGGCCTATGTTGGAAAAGGAAATATCTTCCCACATAAACTAGACAGAAGCATTCTCAGAAACTTCTTTACGATGAGCGCATTCAACTCACAGACTTGAAGCTTCCTTTGGAAAGAGCAGTTTTGAAACACTCTTTTTGTAGAATCTGCAAGTGGATATGTGGAGCGCTTTGAGGCCTCTGCTGGAAAAGGAAATATCTTCACAGAAACACTAGACAGAAGCATTCTCAGAAACGTCTTGGTCATGTGTGCATTGAACTCACAGAGTTCAACCTTCCTTTTGATAGAGAAGTTTGGAAGCACTCTTTTAGTAGAATCTTCCTGTGGATGTATGGAGTGCTTTGAGGCCTATGCTGGAAAAGGAAATGTCTTCCCGTAGAAACGAGACAAAGGCATTCTCAGAAAGGTCCCTGTGCCTTTTGCATTCAACTCACAGAGTTCAGCCTTCTTTTTGATAGAGCAGTTTCGAAACACTCTTTTTGTAGAGTCTGCACGTGGATAATTAGAGCGCTTTGATGCCTATGCTGCAAAAGGAAATATCATTGCATAAAAACTAGATGGAAGCACTCTCACAAACTTCTTTGTGGTGAGTGCATTCAACTCACAGAGTTGAACCTTCGTTTTGATAGACCCGTTTTGAAACACTGTTTTTGTAGTCTTCGCAAGTGGATATTTGGAGCGCGTTGAGGCTGGAGTTGGAAAAGGAAATCTCTTCACGTACCAGCTAGACGGAAGCATTCTCCGAAACTTCTTTGTCACGTGGGGATTGAACTCACAGAGTTGAACCTTCCTTTTCGTAGAGCGGTTCTGCAAGACTCTTTTTGTGGAAACTGCAAGTGGATATTTGGTGCGATTGCGGCATCCAGTGGAAAGGATCATACATTACGATGAAAACTAGATTGAACTATTCTCAGAAACTTCTTTGCGACGAGTGCCTTCTACTCACAGAGTCGAACCTTCCTTTCGAGAGAACAGTTTTGAAACACTCTTTCTGTGGACTCTGCAAGGGGATCACTAGGTCGCTTTGATGCCTAGGCTGGAAAAGGAAATATCTTCACACGAAAACAAGACAGAAGCATTCTCAGAAACCTTTTCTGATGTGCGCATTCAACTCACCGAGTTGAACCTTCCTTTTCATAGAGCAGTTTCGAAACACTCTTTTTGTAGAATCCGCAAGTGGAGATTTGGAGGGCTTTGAGTCCTACCCTGGAAAAGGAAATAACTTCACTTAGAACCTAGACGGAAGCATTCTCAGAGACTTCCCTGTGCTTTCCGCATTCAACTCACAGAGTTGAACCTTCCTTTTGATAGAACAGCTTTGAAACGCTCTTTTTGTAGAATCTGCAAGTCGATACTTGGAACGCTTTGAGGCCTATGCTGGAAAAGGAAATATCTTCACATAAAAACTAGAGAGAAGCATTCTCAGAAACTTCTTTGTGATCTGCGCATTCAACCCACAGAGTTGAAGCTTCCCTTTGCTATAGCAGTTTTGAAACTCTCTTTGAGTAGAATCTTCCAGGGGATATTCGGTGTGCCGAGAGGCCAACACTGGAAAAGGAAATATCTTCACTTGAAAACTAGACGGAAGCGTTCTCAGAAACTACCCTGTGCTTTATGCATTCAACTCACAGAGAGGACTCTTCCTTTGGGGAGCGCAGTTTTGAAACACTCTTTTTGCAGAATTTGCTAGGGGATGTTTGGAGCTTTTGGAGGCCTATGCTGGAAAAGGAAATATCTTCACAAACCAACTAGACGGAAGCATTCTCACAAACTTCTTTGTGATGAGTGCCTTCAACTCACAGACTTGAACCTTCCTTTGGAAAGAGCAGTTTTGAAACACTCCTTTTGTAGAATCTGCAAGTGGATATTTGGAGCGTTTTGAGGCCTTTGCTGGGAAATGAAATATCTTCACCTAAAAACTAGACAGAAGCATTCTCAGAAACATCATTGCGATGTGTGCATTCAACTCACAGGGTTGAACCTTCCTTTTGATAGAGCAGTTTTGAAACACACCTTGTGTAGAATCTGCAAGTGGATATTTGGAGCGCTTTGAGGCCTATGCTGGAAAAGGGAATATCTTCACATAAACACTAGACAGAAGCATTCTCAGAAACTTCTTTGTGATGTGCGCATTCAACTCACAGAGTTGAAGCGGCCTTTTGATAGAGCCGTTTGGGAACAGCCTTTTTGTAACATCTGCAAGTGGATATTTGGAGCGATTTGAGGCCTATGATGGAAAGGGAAACATCTTCACATAGAAACTAGACAGAAGCCTCCTCAGAAACTTCTGTGTGATGAGTGCATTCAACTCACAGACTTGAACCTTCCTTTTGATAGAGAAGATTAGAAACACTCTTGCAGAGGCATCTGAATGAGGATCTTGGGAGCGCTTCGAGGCCAATGCTGGGAAACGAAATAACATCACATAGAAACTAGACAGAAGGATTCTCAGAAACTTCTTGGTGATGAGTGCGTTCCACTCACAGACTTGAACGTTCCTCTTGAGAGAACACATTTGAAACACTCCTTTTGTAGAATCTGCAAGGGTTTATTTGGAGCGCTTTGAGGCCTATGTTGGAAAAGGAAATATCTTCCCATATAAACTAGACAGAAGCATTCTCAGAAACTTCTTTACGATGAGTGCATTCAACTCACAGGCTTGAAGCTTCCTTTGGAAAGAGCAGTTTTGAAACACTCTTTTTGTAGAATCTGCAAGTGGATATGTGGAGCGCTTTGAGGCCTCTGCTGAAAAGGAAATATCTTCACAGAAACACTAGACAGAAGTATTCTCAGAAACGTCTTGGTCATGTGTGCATTGGACTCACAGAGTTGAACCTTCCTTTTGATAGAGAAGTTTGGAAGCACTCTTTTAGCAGAATCTTCAGGTGGATGTATGGAGTGCTTTGAGGCCTATGCTGGAAAAGGAAATGTCTTCACGTAGAAACGAGACAAAGGCATTCTCAGAAAGGTCCCTGTGCCTTGTGCATTCCACTCACAGAGTTCAGCCTTCTTTTTGATAGAGCAGTTTCGAAACACTCTTTTTGTAGAGTCTGCAAGTGGATAATTGGAGCGCTTTGATGCCTATGCTGCAAAAGGGAATATCATTGCATAAAAACTAGATGGAAGCACTCTCACAAACTTCTTTGTGGTGAGTGCATTCAACTCACAGAGTTGAAACTTCGTTTTGATAGACCCGTTTTGAAACACTGTTTTTGTAGTCTTCGCAAGTGGATATTTGGAGCGCGTTGAGGCTGGAGTTGGAAAAGGAAATCTCTTCACGTACCAGCTAGACGGAAGCATTCTCCGAAACTTCTTTGTCACGTGGGGATTGAACTCACAGAGTTGAACCTTCCTTTTCGTAGAGCGGTTCTGCAAGACTCTTTTTGTGGAAACTGCAAGTGGATATTTGGTGCGATTGCGGCATCCAGTGGAAAGGATCATACATTACGATGAAAACTAGATTGAACTATTCTCAGAAACTTCTTTACGACGAGTGCCTTCTACTCACAGAGTCGAACCTTCCTTTCGAGAGAACAGTTTTGAAACACTCTTTCTGTGGACTCTGCAAGGGGATCACTAGGTCGCTTTGATGCCTAGGCTGGAAAAGGTAATATCTTCACACGAAAACAAGACAGAAACATTCTCAGAAACCTTTTCTGATGTGCGCATTCAACTCACCGAGTTGAACCTTCCTTTTCATAGAGCAGTTTCGAAACACTCTTTTTGTAGAATCTGCAAGTGGAGATTTGGAGGGCTTTGAGCCCTACCCTGGAAAAGGAAATAACTTCACTTAGAACCTAGACGGAAGCATTCTCAGAGACTTCCCTGTGCTTTCTGCATTCAACTCACAGAGTTGAACCCTCCTTTTGATAGAACAGCTTTGAAACGCTCTTTTTGTAGAATCTGCAAGTCGATACTTGGAACACTTTGAGGCCTATGCTGGAAAAGGAAATATCTTCACATAAAAACTAGAGAGAAGCATTCTCAGAAACTTCTTTGTGATCTGCGCATTCAACCCACAGAGTTGAAGCTTCCCTTTGCTATAGCAGTTTTGAAACTCTCTTTGAGAAGAATCTTCCAGAGGATATCCGGTGTGCCGAGAGGCCAACACTGGAAAAGGAAATACCTTCACTTGAAAACTAGACGGAAGCGTTCTCAGAAAGTACCCTGTGCTTTATGCATTCAACTCACAGAGAGGACTCTTCCTTTGCAGAGCGCAGTTTTGAAACACTCTTTTTGCAGAATTTGCTAGGGGATGTTTGGAGCTTTTGGAGGCCTATGCTGGAAAAGGAAATATCTTCACAAACCAACTAGACGGAAGCATTCCCACAAACTTCTTTGTGATGAGTGCCTTCAACTCACAGACTTGAACCTTCCTTTGGAAAGAGCAGTTTTGAAACACTCCTTTTGTAGAATCTGCAAGTGGATATTTGGAGCGTTTTGAGGCCTTTGCTGGGAATGAAATATCTTCACCTAAAAACTAGACAGAAGCATTCTCAGAAACATCATTGCGATGTGTGCATTCAACTCACAGGGTTGAACCTTCCTTTTGATAGAGCAGTTTTGAAACACACCTTGTGTAGAATCTGCAAGTGGATATTTGGAGCGCTTTGAGGCCTATGCTGGAAAAGGGAATATCTTCACATAAACACTAGACAGAAGCATTCTCAGAAACTTCTTTGTGATGTGCGCATTCAACTCACAGAGTTGAAGCGGCCTTTTGATAGAGCCGTTTGGGAACAGCCTTTTTGTAACATCTGCAAGTGGATATTTGGAGCGATTTGAGGCCTATGATGGAAAGGGAAACATCTTCACATAGAAACTAGACAGAAGCCTCCTCAGAAACTTCTGTGTGATGAGTGCATTCAACTCACAGACTTGAACCTTCCTTTTGATGGGGAAGTTTAGAAACACTCTTGCAGAGGCATCTGAATGAGGATCTTGGGAGCGCTTCGAGGCCAATGCTGGGAAACGAAATATCATCACATAGAAACTAGACAGAAGGATTCTCAGAAACTTCTTGGTGATGAGTGCGTTCCACTCACAGACTTGAACGTTCCTCTTGAGAGAACACTTTTGAAACACTCCTTTTGTAGAATCTGCAAGGGTTTATTTGGAGCGCTTTGAGGCCTATGTTGGAAAAGGAAATATCTTCCCATATAAACTAGACAGAAGCATTCTCAGAAACTTCTTTACGATGAGTGCATTCAACTCACAGACTTGAAACTTCCTTTGGAAAGAGCAGTTTTGAAACACTCTTTTTGTAGAATCTGCAAGTGGATATGTGGAGCGCTTTGAGGCCTCTGCTGAAAAGGAAATATCTTCACAGAAACACTAGACAGAAGCATTCTCAGAAACGTCTTGGTCATGTGTGCATTGGTCTCACAGAGTTGAACCTTCCTTTTGATAGAGAAGTTTGGAAGCACTCTTTTAGTAGAATCTTCAGGTGGATGTATGGAGTGCTTTGAGGCCTATGCTGGAAAAGGAAATGTCTTCACGTAGAAACGAGACAAAGGCATTCTCAGAAAGGTCCCTGTGCCTTGTGCATTCAACTCACAGAGTTCAGCCTTCTTTTTGATAGAGCAGTTTCGAAACACTCTTTTTGTAGAGTCTGCAAGTGGATAATTGGAGCGCTTTGATGCCTATGCTGCAAAAGGAAATATCATTGCATAAAAACTAGATGGAAGCACTCTCACAAACTTCTTTGTGGTGAGTGCATTCAACTCACAGAGTTGAACCTTCGTTTTGATAGACCCGTTTTGAAACACTGTTTTTGTAGTCTTCGCAAGTGGATATTTGGAGCGCGTTGAGGCTGGAGTTGGAAAAGGAAATCTCTTCACGTACCAGCTAGACGGAAGCATTCTCCGAAACTTCTTTGTCACGTGGGGATTGAACTCACAGAGTTGAACCTTCCTTTTCGTAGAGCGGTTCTGCAAGACTCTTTTTGTGGAAACTGCAAGTGGATATTTGGTGCGATTGGGGCATCCAGTGGAAAGGATCATACATTACGATGAAAACTAGATTGAACTATTCTCAGAAACTTCTTTGGGACGAGTGCCTTCTACTCACAGAGTCGAACCTTCCTTTCGAGAGAACAGTTTTGAAACACTCTTTCTGTGGACTCTGCAAGGGGATCACTAGGTCGCTTTGATGCCTAGGCTGGAAAAGGAAATATCTTCACACGAAAACAAGACAGAAGCATTCTCAGAAACCTTTTCTGATGTGCGCATTCAACACACCGAGTTGAACCTTCCTTTTCATAGAGCAGTTTCGAAACACTCTTTTTGTAGAATCTGCAAGTGGAGATTTGGAGGGCTTTGAGTCCTACCCTGGAAAAGGAAATAACTTCACTTAGAACCTAGACGGAAGCATTCTCAGAGACTTCCCTGTGCTTTCTGCATTCAACTCACAGAGTTGAACCCTCCTTTTGATAGAACAGCTTTGAAACGCTCTTTTTGTAGAATCTGCAAGTCGATACTTGGAACGCTTTGAGGCCTATGCTGGAAAAGGAAATATCTTCACATAAAAACTAGAGAGAAGCATTCTCAGAAACTTCTTTGTGATCTGCGCATTCAACTCACAGAGTTGAAGCTTCCCTTTGCTATAGCAGTTTTGAAACTCTCTTTGAGAAGAATCTTCCAGGGGATATCCGGTGTGCCGAGAGGCCAACACTGGAAAAGGAAACATCTTCACTTGAAAACTAGACGGAAGCGTTCTCAGAAACTACCCTGTGCTTTATGCATTCAACTCACAGAGAGGACTCTTCCTTTGGAGAGCGCACTTTTGAAACACTCTTTTTGCAGAATTTGCTAGGGGATGTTTGGAGCTTTTGGAGGCCTATGCTGGAAAAGGAAATATCTTCACAAACCAACTAGACGGAAGCATTCTCACAAACTTCTTTGTGATGAGTGCCTTCAACTCACAGACTTGAACCTTCCTTTGGAAAGAGCAGTTTTGAAACACTCCTTTTGTAGAATCTGCAAGTGGATATTTGGAGCGTTTTGAGGCCTTTGCTGGGAATGAAATATCTTCACCTAAAAACTAGACAGAAGCATTCTCAGAAACATCATTGCGATGTGTGCATTCAACTCACAGGGTTGAACCTTCCTTTTGATAGAGCAGTTTTGAAACACACCTTGTGTAGAATCTGCAAGTGGATATTTGGAGCGCTTTGAGGCCTATGCTGGAAAAGGGAATATCTTCACATAAACACTAGACAGAAGCATTCTCAGAAACTTCTTTGTGATGTGCGCATTCAACTCACAGAGTTGAAGTGGCCTTTTGATAGAGCCGTTTGGGAACAGCCTTTTTGTAACATCTGCAAGTGGATATTTGGAGCGATTTGAGGCCTATGATGGAAAGGGAAACATCTTCACATAGAAACTAGACAGAAGCCTCCTCAGAAACTTCTGTGTGATGAGTGCATTCAACTCACAGACTTGAACCTTCCTTTTGATAGGGAAGTTTAGAAACACTCTTGCAGAGGCATCTGAATGAGGATCTTGGGAGCGCTTCGAGGCCAATGCTGGGAAACGAAATATCATCACATAGAAACTAGACAGAAGGATTCTCAGAAACTTCTTGGTGATGAGCGCGTTCCACTCACAGACTTGAACGTTCCTCTTGAGAGAACACTTTTGAAACACTCCTTTTGTAGAATCTGCAAGGGTTTATTTGGAGCGCTTTGAGGCCTATGTTGGAAAAGGAAATATCTTCCCATATAAACTAGACAGAAGCATTCTCAGAAACTTCTTTACGATGAGTGCATTCAACTCACAGACTTGAAGCTTCCTTTGGAAAGAGCAGTTTTGAAACACTCTTTTTGTAGAATCTGCAAGTGGATATGTGGAGCGCTTTGAGGCCTCTGCTGAAAAGGAAATATCTTCACAGAAACACTAGACAGAAGCATTCTCAGAAACGTCTTGGTCATGTGTGCATTGGACTCACAGAGTTGAACCTTCCTTTTGATAGAGAAGTTTGGAAGCACTCTTTTAGTAGAATCTTCAGGTGGATGTATGGAGTGCTTTGAGGCCTATGCTGGAAAAGGAAATGTCTTCACGTAGAAACGAGACAAAGGCATTCTCAGAAAGGTCCCTGTGCCTTGTGCATTCAACTCACAGAGTTCAGCCTTCTTTTTGATAGAGCAGTTTTGAAACACTCTTTTTGTAGAGTCTGCAAGTGGATAATTGGAGCGCTTTGATGCCTATGCTGCAAAAGGAAATATCATTGCATAAAAACTAGATGGAAGCACTCTCACAAACTTCTTTGTGGTGAGTGCATTCAACTCACAGAGTTGAACCTTCGTTTTGATAGACCCGTTTTGAAACACTGTTTTTGTAGTCTTCGCAAGTGGATATTTGGAGCGCGTTGAGGCTGGAGTTGGAAAAGGAAATCTCTTCACGTACCAGCTAGACGGAAGCATTCTCCGAAACTTCTTTGTCACGTGGGGATTGAACTCACAGAGTTGAACCTTCCTTTTCGTAGAGCGGTTCTGCAAGACTCTTTTTGTGGAAACTGCAAGTGGATATTTGGTGCGATTGCGGCATCCAGTGGAAAGGATCATACATTACGATGAAAACTAGATTGAACTATTCTCAGAAACTTCTTTGCGACGAGTGCCTTCTACTCACAGAGTCGAACCTTCCTTTCGAGAGAACAGTTTTGAAACACTCTTTCTGTGGACTCTGCAAGGGGATCACTAGGTCGCTTTGATGCCTAGGCTGGAAAAGGGAATATCTTCACACGAAAACAAGACAGAAGCATTCTCAGAAACCTTTTCTGATGTGCGCATTCAACTCACCGAGTTGAACCTTCCTTTTCATAGAGCAGTTTCGAAACACTCTTTTTGTAGAATCTGCAAGTGGCGATTTGGAGGGCTTTGAGCCCTACCCTGGAAAAGGAAATAACTTCACTTAGAACCTAGACGGAAGCATTCTCAGAGACTTCCCTGTGCTTTCTGCATTCAACTCACAGAGTTGAACCCTCCTTTTGATAGAACAGCTTTGAAACGCTCTTTTTGTAGAATCTGCAAGTCGATACTTGGAACACTTTGAGGCCTATGCTGGAAAAGGAAATATCTTCACATAAAAACTAGAGAGAAGCATTCTCAGAAACTTCTTTGTGATCTGCGCATTCAACCCACAGAGTTGAAGCTTCCCTTTGCTATAGCAGTTTTGAAACTCTCTTTGAGAAGAATCTTCCAGAGGATATCCGGTGTGCCGAGAGGCCAACACTGGAAAAGGAAATATCTTCACTTGAAAACTAGACGGAAGCGTTCTCAGAAAGTACCCTGTGCTTTATGCATTCAACTCACAGAGAGGACTCTTCCTTTGCAGAGCGCAGTTTTGAAACACTCTTTTTGCAGAATTTGCTAGGGGATGTTTGGAGCTTTTGGAGGCCTATGCTGGAAAAGGAAATATCTTCACAAACCAACTAGACGGAAGCATTCTCACAAACTTCTTTGTGATGAGTGCCTTCAACTCACAGACTTGAACCTTCCTTTGGAAAGAGCAGTTTTGAAACACTCCTTTTGTAGAATCTGCAAGTGGATATTTGGAGCGTTTTGAGGCCTTTGCTGGGAATGAAATATCTTCACCTAAAAACTAGACAGAAGCATTCTCAGAAACATCATTGCGATGTGTGCATTCAACTCACAGGGTTGAACCTTCCTTTTGATAGAGCAGTTTTGAAACACACCTTGTGTAGAATCTGCAAGTGGATATTTGGAGCGCTTTGAGGCCTATGCTGGAAAAGGGAATATCTTCACATAAACACTAGACAGAAGCATTCTCACAAACTTCTTTGTGATGTGCGCATTCAACTCACAGAGTTGAAGCGGCCTTTTGATAGAGCCGTTTGGGAACAGCCTTTTTGTAACATCTGCAAGTGGATATTTGGAGCGATTTGAGGCCTATGATGGAAAGGGAAACATCTTCACATAGAAACTAGACAGAAGCCTCCTCAGAAACTTCTGTGTGATGAGTGCATTCAACTCACAGGCTTGAACCTTCCTTTTGATGGGGAAGTTTAGAAACACTCTTGCAGAGGCATCTGAATGAGGATCTTGGGAGCGCTTCGAGGCCAATGCTGGGAAACGAAATATCATCACATAGAAACTAGACAGAAGGATTCTCAGAAACTTCTTGGTGATGAGTGCGTTCCACTCACAGACTTGAACGTTCCTCTTGAGAGAACACTTTTGAAACACTCCTTTTGTAGAATCTGCAAGGGTTTATTTGGAGCGCTTTGAGGCCTATGTTGGAAAAGGAAATATCTTCCCATATAAACTAGACAGAAGCATTCTCAGAAACTTCTTTACGATGAGTGCATTCAACTCACAGACTTGAAGCTTCCTTTGGAAAGAGCAGTTTTGAAACACTCTTTTTGTAGAATCTGCAAGTGGATATATGGAGCGCTTTGAGGCCTCTGCTGAAAAGGAAATATCTTCACAGAAACACTAGACAGAAGCATTCTCAGAAACGTCTTGGTCATGTGTGCATTGGACTCACAGAGTTGAACCTTACTTTTGATAGAGAAGTTTGGAAGCACTCTTTTAGTAGAATCTTCAGGTGGATGTATGGAGTGCTTTGAGGCCTATGCTGGAAAAGGAAATGTCTTCACGTAGAAACGAGACAAAGGCATTCTCAGAAATGTCCCTGTGCCTTGCGCATTCAACTCACAGAGTTCAGCCTTCTTTTTGATAGAGCAGTTTCGAAACACTCTTTTTGTAGAGTCTGCAAGTGGATAATTGGAGCGCTTTGATGCCTATGCTGCAAAAGGAAATATCATTGCATAAAAACTAGATGGAAGCACTCTCACAAACTTCTTTGTGGTGAGTGCATTCAACTCACAGAGTTGAACCTTAGTTTTGATAGACCCGTTTTGAAACACTGTTTTTGTAGTATTCGCAAGTGGATATTTGGAGCGCGTTGAGGCTGGAGTTGGAAAAGGAAATCTCTTCACGTACCAGCTAGACGGAAGCATTCTCCGAAACTTCTTTGTCATGTGGGGATTGAACTCACAGAGTTGAACCTTCCTTTTCGTAGAGCGGTTCTGCAAGACTCTTTTTGTGGAAACTGCAAGTGGATATTTGGTGCGATTGCGGCATCCAGTGGAAAGGATCATAAATTACGATGAAAACTAGATTGAACTATTCTCAGAAACTTCTTTGCGACGAGTGCCTTCTACTCACAGAGTCGAACCTTCCTTTCGAGAGAACAGTTTTGAAACACTCTTTCTGTGGACTCTGCAATGGGATCACTAGGTCGCTTTGATGCCTAGGCTGGAAAAGGAAATATCTTCACACGAAAACAAGACAGAAGCATTCTCAGAAACCTTTTCTGATGTGCGCATTCAACTCACCGAGTTGAACCTTCCTTTTCATAGAGCAGTTTCGAAACACTCTTTTTGTAGAATCTGCAAGTGGCGATTTGGAGGGCTTTGAGCCCTACCCTGGAAAAGGAAATAACTTCACTTAGAACCTAGACGGAAGCATTCTCAGAGACTTCCCTGTGCTTTCTGCATTCAACTCACAGAGTTGAACCCTCCTTTTGATAGAACAGCTTTGAAACGCTCTTTTTGTAGAATCTGCAAGTCGATACTTGGAACACTTTGAGGCCTATGCTGGAAAAGGAAATATCTTCACATAAAAACTAGAGAGAAGCATTCTCAGAAACTTCTTTGTGATCTGCGCATTCAACCCACAGAGTTGAAGCTTCCCTTTGCTATAGCAGTTTTGAAACTCTCTTTGAGAAGAATCTTCCAGAGGATATCCGGTGTGCCGAGAGGCCAACACTGGAAAAGGAAATATCTTCACTTGAAAACTAGACGGAAGCGTTCTCAGAAAGTACCCTGTGCTTTATGCATTCAACTCACAGAGAGGACTCTTCCTTTGCAGAGCGCAGTTTTGAAACACTCTTTTTGCAGAATTTGCTAGGGGATGTTTGGAGCTTTTGGAGGCCTATGCTGGAAAAGGAAATATCTTCACAAACCAACTAGACGGAAGCATTCCCACAAACTTCTTTGTGATGAGTGCCTTCAACTCACAGACTTGAACCTTCCTTTGGAAAGAGCAGTTTTGAAACACTCCTTTTGTAGAATCTGCAAGTGGATATTTGGAGCGTTTTGAGGCCTTTGCTGGGAATGAAATATCTTCACCTAAAAACTAGACAGAAGCATTCTCAGAAACATCATTGCGATGTGTGCATTCAACTCACAGGGTTGAACCTTCCTTTTGATAGAGCAGTTTTGAAACACACCTTGTGTAGAATCTGCAAGTGGATATTTGGAGCGCTTTGAGGCCTATGCTGGAAAAGGGAATATCTTCACATAAACACTAGACAGAAGCATTCTCAGAAACTTCTTTGTGATGTGCGCATTCAACTCACAGAGTTGAAGCGGCCTTTTGATAGAGCCGTTTGGGAACAGCCTTTTTGTAACATCTGCAAGTGGATATTTGGAGCGATTTGAGGCCTATGATGGAAAGGGAAACATCTTCACATAGAAACTAGACAGAAGCCTCCTCAGAAACTTCTGTGTGATGAGTGCATTCAACTCACAGACTTGAACCTTCCTTTTGATGGGGAAGTTTAGAAACACTCTTGCAGAGGCATCTGAATGAGGATCTTGGGAGCGCTTCGAGGCCAATGCTGGGAAACGAAATATCATCACATAGAAACTAGACAGAAGGATTCTCAGAAACTTCTTGGTGATGAGTGCGTTCCACTCACAGACTTGAACGTTCCTCTTGAGAGAACACTTTTGAAACACTCCTTTTGTAGAATCTGCAAGGGTTTATTTGGAGCGCTTTGAGGCCTATGTTGGAAAAGGAAATATCTTCCCATATAAACTAGACAGAAGCATTCTCAGAAACTTCTTTACGATGAGTGCATTCAACTCACAGACTTGAAGCTTCCTTTGGAAAGAGCAGTTTTGAAACACTCTTTTTGTAGAATCTGCAAGTGGATATGTGGAGCGCTTTGAGGCCTCTGCTGAAAAGGAAATATCTTCACAGAAACACTAGACAGAAGCATTCTCAGAAACGTCTTGGTCATGTGTGCATTGGTCTCACAGAGTTGAACCTTCCTTTTGATAGAGAAGTTTGGAAGCACTCTTTTAGTAGAATCTTCAGGTGGATGTATGGAGTGCTTTGAGGCCTATGCTGGAAAAGGAAATGTCTTCACGTAGAAACGAGACAAAGGCATTCTCAGAAAGGTCCCTGTGCCTTGTGCATTCAACTCACAGAGTTCAGCCTTCTTTTTGATAGAGCAGTTTCGAAACACTCTTTTTGTAGAGTCTGCAAGTGGATAATTGGAGCGCTTTGATGCCTATGCTGCAAAAGGAAATATCATTGCATAAAAACTAGATGGAAGCACTCTCACAAACTTCTTTGTGGTGAGTGCATTCAACTCACAGAGTTGAACCTTCGTTTTGATAGACCCGTTTTGAAACACTGTTTTTGTAGTCTTCGCAAGTGGATATTTGGAGCGCGTTGAGGCTGGAGTTGGAAAAGGAAATCTCTTCACGTACCAGCTAGACGGAAGCATTCTCCGAAACTTCTTTGTCACGTGGGGATTGAACTCACAGAGTTGAACCTTCCTTTTCGTAGAGCGGTTCTGCAAGACTCTTTTTGTGGAAACTGCAAGTGGATATTTGGTGCGATTGGGGCATCCAGTGGAAAGGATCATACATTACGATGAAAACTAGATTGAACTATTCTCAGAAACTTCTTTGGGACGAGTGCCTTCTACTCACAGAGTCGAACC
This sequence comes from Pongo pygmaeus, assembly GCF_028885625.2. NCBI lineage: Eukaryota > Metazoa > Chordata > Mammalia > Primates > Hominidae > Pongo > Pongo pygmaeus. The sequence goes on from NC_072376.2 coordinate 73,121,400, forward strand.
TTCCTTTCGAGAGAACAGTTTTGAAACACTCTTTCTGTGGACTCTGCAAGGGGATCACTAGGTCGCTTTGATGCCTAGGCTGGAAAAGGAAATATCTTCACACGAAAACAAGACAGAAGCATTCTCAGAAACCTTTTCTGATGTGCGCATTCAACACACCGAGTTGAACCTTCCTTTTCATAGAGCAGTTTCGAAACACTCTTTTTGTAGAATCTGCAAGTGGAGATTTGGAGGGCTTTGAGTCCTACCCTGGAAAAGGAAATAACTTCACTTAGAACCTAGACGGAAGCATTCTCAGAGACTTCCCTGTGCTTTCTGCATTCAACTCACAGAGTTGAACCCTCCTTTTGATAGAACAGCTTTGAAACGCTCTTTTTGTAGAATCTGCAAGTCGATACTTGGAACGCTTTGAGGCCTATGCTGGAAAAGGAAATATCTTCACATAAAAACTAGAGAGAAGCATTCTCAGAAACTTCTTTGTGATCTGCGCATTCAACTCACAGAGTTGAAGCTTCCCTTTGCTATAGCAGTTTTGAAACTCTCTTTGAGAAGAATCTTCCAGGGGATATCCGGTGTGCCGAGAGGCCAACACTGGAAAAGGAAACATCTTCACTTGAAAACTAGACGGAAGCGTTCTCAGAAACTACCCTGTGCTTTATGCATTCAACTCACAGAGAGGACTCTTCCTTTGGAGAGCGCACTTTTGAAACACTCTTTTTGCAGAATTTGCTAGGGGATGTTTGGAGCTTTTGGAGGCCTATGCTGGAAAAGGAAATATCTTCACAAACCAACTAGACGGAAGCATTCTCACAAACTTCTTTGTGATGAGTGCCTTCAACTCACAGACTTGAACCTTCCTTTGGAAAGAGCAGTTTTGAAACACTCCTTTTGTAGAATCTGCAAGTGGATATTTGGAGCGTTTTGAGGCCTTTGCTGGGAATGAAATATCTTCACCTAAAAACTAGACAGAAGCATTCTCAGAAACATCATTGCGATGTGTGCATTCAACTCACAGGGTTGAACCTTCCTTTTGATAGAGCAGTTTTGAAACACACCTTGTGTAGAATCTGCAAGTGGATATTTGGAGCGCTTTGAGGCCTATGCTGGAAAAGGGAATATCTTCACATAAACACTAGACAGAAGCATTCTCAGAAACTTCTTTGTGATGTGCGCATTCAACTCACAGAGTTGAAGCGGCCTTTTGATAGAGCCGTTTGGGAACAGCCTTTTTGTAACATCTGCAAGTGGATATTTGGAGCGATTTGAGGCCTATGATGGAAAGGGAAACATCTTCACATAGAAACTAGACAGAAGCCTCCTCAGAAACTTCTGTGTGATGAGTGCATTCAACTCACAGACTTGAACCTTCCTTTTGATAGGGAAGTTTAGAAACACTCTTGCAGAGGCATCTGAATGAGGATCTTGGGAGCGCTTCGAGGCCAATGCTGGGAAACGAAATATCATCACATAGAAACTAGACAGAAGGATTCTCAGAAACTTCTTGGTGATGAGCGCGTTCCACTCACAGACTTGAACGTTCCTCTTGAGAGAACACTTTTGAAACACTCCTTTTGTAGAATCTGCAAGGGTTTATTTGGAGCGCTTTGAGGCCTATGTTGGAAAAGGAAATATCTTCCCATATAAACTAGACAGAAGCATTCTCAGAAACCTCTTTACGATGAGTGCATTCAACTCACAGACTTGAAGCTTCCTTTGGAAAGAGCAGTTTTGAAACACTCTTTTTGTAGAATCTGCAAGTGGATATGTGGAGCGCTTTGAGGCCTCTGCTGAAAAGGAAATATCTTCACAGAAACACTAGACAGAAGCATTCTCAGAAACGTCTTGGTCATGTGTGCATTGGACTCACAGAGTTGAACCTTCCTTTTGATAGAGAAGTTTGGAAGCACTCTTTTAGTAGAATCTTCAGGTGGATGTATGGAGTGCTTTGAGGCCTATGCTGGAAAAGGAAATGTCTTCACGTAGAAACGAGACAAAGGCATTCTCAGAAAGGTCCCTGTGCCTTGTGCATTCAACTCACAGAGTTCAGCCTTCTTTTTGATAGAGCAGTTTTGAAACACTCTTTTTGTAGAGTCTGCAAGTGGATAATTGGAGCGCTTTGATGTCTATGCTGCAAAAGGAAATATCATTGCATAAAAACTAGATGGAAGCACTCTCACAAACTTCTTTGTGGTGAGTGCATTCAACTCACAGAGTTGAACCTTCGTTTTGATAGACCCGTTTTGAAACACTGTTTTTGTAGTCTTCGCAAGTGGATATTTGGAGCGCGTTGAGGCTGGAGTTGGAAAAGGAAATCTCTTCACGTACCAGCTAGACGGAAGCATTCTCCGAAACTTCTTTGTCACGTGGGGATTGAACTCACAGAGTTGAACCTTCCTTTTCGTAGAGCGGTTCTGCAAGACTCTTTTTGTGGAAACTGCAAGTGGATATTTGGTGCGATTGCGGCATCCAGTGGAAAGGATCATACATTACGATGAAAACTAGATTGAACTATTCTCAGAAACTTCTTTGCGACGAGTGCCTTCTACTCACAGAGTCGAACCTTCCTTTCGAGAGAACAGTTTTGAAACACTCTTTCTGTGGACTCTGCAAGGGGATCACTAGGTCGCTTTGATGCCTAGGCTGGAAAAGGAAATATCTTCACACGAAAACAAGACAGAAGCATTCTCAGAAACCTTTTCTGATGTGCGCATTCAACTCACCGAGTTGAACCTTCCTTTTCATAGAGCAGTTTCGAAACACTCTTTTTGTAGAATCTGCAAGTGGCGATTTGGAGGGCTTTGAGCCCTACCCTGGAAAAGGAAATAACTTCACTTAGAACCTAGACGGAAGCATTCTCAGAGACTTCCCTGTGCTTTCTGCATTCAACTCACAGAGTTGAACCCTCCTTTTGATAGAACAGCTTTGAAACGCTCTTTTTGTAGAATCTGCAAGTCGATACTTGGAACACTTTGAGGCCTATGCTGGAAAAGGAAATATCTTCACATAAAAACTAGAGAGAAGCATTCTCAGAAACTTCTTTGTGATCTGCGCATTCAACCCACAGAGTTGAAGCTTCCCTTTGCTATAGCAGTTTTGAAACTCTCTTTGAGAAGAATCTTCCAGAGGATATCCGGTGTGCCGAGAGGCCAACACTGGAAAAGGAAATATCTTCACTTGAAAACTAGACGGAAGCGTTCTCAGAAACTACCCTGTGCTTTATGCATTCAACTCACAGAGAGGACTCTTCCTTTGCAGAGCGCAGTTTTGAAACACTCTTTTTGCAGAATTTGCTAGGGGATGTTTGGAGCTTTTGGAGGCCTATGCTGGAAAAGGAAATATCTTCACAAACCAACTAGACGGAAGCATTCTCACAAACTTCTTTGTGATGAGTGCCTTCAACTCACAGACTTGAACCTTCCTTTGGAAAGAGCAGTTTTGAAACACTCCTTTTGTAGAATCTGCAAGTGGATATTTGGAGCGTTTTGAGGCCTTTGCTGGGAATGAAATATCTTCACCTAAAAACTAGACAGAAGCATTCTCAGAAACATCATTGCGATGTGTGCATTCAACTCACAGGGTTGAACCTTCCTTTTGATAGAGCAGTTTTGAAACACACCTTGTGTAGAATCTGCAAGTGGATATTTGGAGCGCTTTGAGGCCTATGCTGGAAAAGGGAATATCTTCACATAAACACTAGACAGAAGCATTCTCAGAAACTTCTTTGTGATGTGCGCATTCAACTCACAGAGTTGAAGCGGCCTTTTGATAGAGCCGTTTGGGAACAGCCTTTTTGTAACATCTGCAAGTGGATATTTGGAGCGATTTGAGGCCTATGATGGAAAGGGAAACATCTTCACATAGAAACTAGACAGAAGCCTCCTCAGAAACTTCTGTGTGATGAGTGCATTCAACTCACAGGCTTGAACCTTCCTTTTGATGGGGAAGTTTAGAAACACTCTTGCAGAGGCATCTGAATGAGGATCTTGGGAGCGCTTCGAGGCCAATGCTGGGAAACGAAATATCATCACATAGAAACTAGACAGAAGGATTCTCAGAAACTTCTTGGTGATGAGTGCGTTCCACTCACAGACTTGAACGTTCCTCTTGAGAGAACACTTTTGAAACACTCCTTTTGTAGAATCTGCAAGGGTTTATTTGGAGCGCTTTGAGGCCTATGTTGGAAAAGGAAATATCTTCCCATATAAACTAGACAGAAGCATTCTCAGAAACTTCTTTACGATGAGTGCATTCAACTCACAGACTTGAAGCTTCCTTTGGAAAGAGCAGTTTTGAAACACTCTTTTTGTAGAATCTGCAAGTGGATATTTGGAGCGCTTTGAGGCCTCTGCTGAAAAGGAAATATCTTCACAGAAACACTAGACAGAAGCATTCTCAGAAACGTCTTGGTCATGTGTGCATTGGACTCACAGAGTTGAACCCTCCTTTTGATAGAGAAGTTTGGAAGCACTCTTTTTGTAGAATCTTCAGGTGGATGTATGGAGTGCTTTGAGGCCTATGCTGGAAAAGGAAATGTCTTCACGTAGAAACGAGACAAAGGCATTCTCAGAAAGGTCCCTGTGCCTTGTGCATTCAACTCACAGAGTTCAGCCTTCTTTTTGATAGAGCAGTTTCGAAACACTCTTTTTGTAGAGTCTGCAAGTGGATAATTGGAGCGCTTTGATGCCTATGCTGCAAAAGGAAATATCATTGCATAAAAACTAGATGGAAGCACTCTCACAAACTTCTTTGTGGTGAGTGCATTCAACTCACAGAGTTGAACCTTCGTTTTGATAGACCCGTTTTGAAACACTGTTTTTGTAGTATTCGCAAGTGGATATTTGGAGCGCGTTGAGGCTGGAGTTGGAAAAGGAAATCTCTTCACGTACCAGCTAGACGGAAGCATTCTCCGAAACTTCTTTGTCACGTGGGGATTGAACTCACAGAGTTGAACCTTCCTTTTCGTAGAGCGGTTCTGCAAGACTCTTTTTGTGGAAACTGCAAGTGGATATTTGGTGCGATTGCGGCATCCAGTGGAAAGGATCATACATTACGATGAAAACTAGATTGAACTATTCTCAGAAACTTCTTTGCGACGAGTGCCTTCTACTCACAGAGTCGAACCTTCCTTTCGAGAGAACAGTTTGGAAACACTCTTTCTGTGGACTCTGCAAGGGGATCACTAGGTCGCTTTGATGCCTAGGCTGGAAAAGGAAATATCTTCACACGAAAACAAGACAGAAGCATTCTCCGAAACCTTTTCTGATGTGCGCATTCAACTCACCGAGTTGAACCTTCCTTTTCATAGAGCAGTTTCGAAACACTCTTTTTGTAGAATCTGCAAGTGGAGATTTGGAGGGCTTTGAGTCCTACCCTGGAAAAGGAAATAACTTCACTTAGAACCTAGACGGAAGCATTCTCAGAGACTTCCCTGTGCTTTCCGCATTCAACTCACAGAGTTGAACCTTCCTTTTGATAGAACAGCTTTGAAACGCTCTTTTTGTAGAATCTGCAAGTCGATACTTGGAACGCTTTGAGGCCTATGCTGGAAAAGGAAATATCTTCACATAAAAACTAGAGAGAAGCATTCTCAGAAACTTCTTTGTGATCTGCGCATTCAACCCACACAGTTGAAGCTTCCCTTTGCTAGAGCAGTTTTGAAACTCTCTTTGAGTAGAATCTTCCAGGGGATATTCGGTGTGCCGAGAGGCCAACACTGGAAAAGGAAATATCTTCACTTGAAAACTAGACGGAAGCGTTCTCAGAAACTACCCTGTGCTTTATGCATTCAACTCACAGAGAGGACTCTTCCTTTGGGGAGCGCAGTTTTGAAACACTCTTTTTGCAGAATTTGCTAGGGGATGTTTGGAGCTTTTGGAGGCCTATGCTGGAAAAGGAAATATCTTCACAAACCAACTAGACGGAAGCATTCTCACAAACTTCTTTGTGATGAGTGCCTTCAACTCACAGACTTGAACCTTCCTTTGGAAAGAGCAGTTTTGAAACACTCCTTTTGTAGAATCTGCAAGTGGATATTTGGAGCGTTTTGAGGCCTTTGCTGGGAAATGAAATATCTTCACCTAAAAACTAGACAGAAGCATTCTCAGAAACATCATTGCGATGTGTGCATTCAACTCACAGGGTTGAACCTTCCTTTTGATAGAGCAGTTTTGAAACACACCTTGTGTAGAATCTGCAAGTGGATATTTGGAGCGCTTTGAGGCCTATGCTGGAAAAGGGAATATCTTCACATAAACACTAGACAGAAGCATTCTCAGAAACTTCTTTGTGATGTGCGCATTCAACTCACAGAGTTGAAGCGGCCTTTTGATAGAGCCGTTTGGGAACAGCCTTTTTGTAACATCTGCAAGTGGATATTTGGAGCGATTTGAGGCCTATGATGGAAAGGGAAACATCTTCACATAGAAACTAGACAGAAGCCTCCTCAGAAACTTCTGTGTGATGAGTGCATTCAACTCACAGACTTGAACCTTCCTTTTGATGGGGAAGTTTAGAAACACTCTTGCAGAGGCATCTGAATGAGGATCTTGGGAGCGCTTCGAGGCCAATGCTGGGAAACGAAATATCATCACATAGAAACTAGACAGAAGGATTCTCAGAAACTTCTTGGTGATGAGTGCGTTCCACTCACAGACTTGAACGTTCCTCTTGAGAGAACACTTTTGAAACACTCCTTTTGTAGAATCTGCAAGGGTTTATTTGGAGCGCTTTGAGGCCTATGTTGGAAAAGGAAATATCTTCCCATATAAACTAGACAGAAGCATTCTCAGAAACTTCTTTACGATGAGTGCATTCAACTCACAGACTTGAAGCTTCCTTTGGAAAGAGCAGTTTTGAAACACTCTTTTTGTAGAATCTGCAAGTGGATATGTGGAGCGCTTTGAGGCCTCTGCTGAAAAGGAAATATCTTCACAGAAACACTAGACAGAAGCATTCTCAGAAACGTCTTGGTCATGTGTGCATTGGTCTCACAGAGTTGAACCTTCCTTTTGATAGAGAAGTTTGGAAGCACTCTTTTAGTAGAATCTTCAGGTGGATGTATGGAGTGCTTTGAGGCCTATGCTGGAAAAGGAAATGTCTTCACGTAGAAACGAGACAAAGGCATTCTCAGAAAGGTCCCTGTGCCTTGTGCATTCAACTCACAGAGTTCAGCCTTCTTTTTGATAGAGCAGTTTCGAAACACTCTTTTTGTAGAGTCTGCAAGTGGATAATTGGAGCGCTTTGATGCCTATGCTGCAAAAGGAAATATCATTGCATAAAAACTAGATGGAAGCACTCTCACAAACTTCTTTGTGGTGAGTGCATTCAACTCACAGAGTTGAACCTTCGTTTTGATAGACCCGTTTTGAAACACTGTTTTTGTAGTCTTCGCAAGTGGATATTTGGAGCGCGTTGAGGCTGGAGTTGGAAAAGGAAATCTCTTCACGTACCAGCTAGACGGAAGCATTCTCCGAAACTTCTTTGTCACGTGGGGATTGAACTCACAGAGTTGAACCTTCCTTTTCGTAGAGCGGTTCTGCAAGACTCTTTTTGTGGAAACTGCAAGTGGATATTTGGTGCGATTGGGGCATCCAGTGGAAAGGATCATACATTACGATGAAAACTAGATTGAACTATTCTCAGAAACTTCTTTGGGACGAGTGCCTTCTACTCACAGAGTCGAACCTTCCTTTCGAGAGAACAGTTTTGAAACACTCTTTCTGTGGACTCTGCAAGGGGATCACTAGGTCGCTTTGATGCCTAGGCTGGAAAAGGAAATATCTTCACACGAAAACAAGACAGAAGCATTCTCAGAAACCTTTTCTGATGTGCGCATTCAACACACCGAGTTGAACCTTCCTTTTCATAGAGCAGTTTCGAAACACTCTTTTTGTAGAATCTGCAAGTGGAGATTTGGAGGGCTTTGAGTCCTACCCTGGAAAAGGAAATAACTTCACTTAGAACCTAGACGGAAGCATTCTCAGAGACTTCCCTGTGCTTTCTGCATTCAACTCACAGAGTTGAACCCTCCTTTTGATAGAACAGCTTTGAAACGCTCTTTTTGTAGAATCTGCAAGTCGATACTTGGAACGCTTTGAGGCCTATGCTGGAAAAGGAAATATCTTCACATAAAAACTAGAGAGAAGCATTCTCAGAAACTTCTTTGTGATCTGCGCATTCAACTCACAGAGTTGAAGCTTCCCTTTGCTATAGCAGTTTTGAAACTCTCTTTGAGAAGAATCTTCCAGGGGATATCCGGTGTGCCGAGAGGCCAACACTGGAAAAGGAAACATCTTCACTTGAAAACTAGACGGAAGCGTTCTCAGAAACTACCCTGTGCTTTATGCATTCAACTCACAGAGAGGACTCTTCCTTTGGAGAGCGCACTTTTGAAACACTCTTTTTGCAGAATTTGCTAGGGGATGTTTGGAGCTTTTGGAGGCCTATGCTGGAAAAGGAAATATCTTCACAAACCAACTAGACGGAAGCATTCTCACAAACTTCTTTGTGATGAGTGCCTTCAACTCACAGACTTGAACCTTCCTTTGGAAAGAGCAGTTTTGAAACACTCCTTTTGTAGAATCTGCAAGTGGATATTTGGAGCGTTTTGAGGCCTTTGCTGGGAATGAAATATCTTCACCTAAAAACTAGACAGAAGCATTCTCAGAAACATCATTGCGATGTGTGCATTCAACTCACAGGGTTGAACCTTCCTTTTGATAGAGCAGTTTTGAAACACACCTTGTGTAGAATCTGCAAGTGGATATTTGGAGCGCTTTGAGGCCTATGCTGGAAAAGGGAATATCTTCACATAAACACTAGACAGAAGCATTCTCAGAAACTTCTTTGTGATGTGCGCATTCAACTCACAGAGTTGAAGCGGCCTTTTGATAGAGCCGTTTGGGAACAGCCTTTTTGTAACATCTGCAAGTGGATATTTGGAGCGATTTGAGGCCTATGATGGAAAGGGAAACATCTTCACATAGAAACTAGACAGAAGCCTCCTCAGAAACTTCTGTGTGATGAGTGCATTCAACTCACAGACTTGAACCTTCCTTTTGATAGGGAAGTTTAGAAACACTCTTGCAGAGGCATCTGAATGAGGATCTTGGGAGCGCTTCGAGGCCAATGCTGGGAAACGAAATATCATCACATAGAAACTAGACAGAAGGATTCTCAGAAACTTCTTGGTGATGAGCGCGTTCCACTCACAGACTTGAACGTTCCTCTTGAGAGAACACTTTTGAAACACTCCTTTTGTAGAATCTGCAAGGGTTTATTTGGAGCGCTTTGAGGCCTATGTTGGAAAAGGAAATATCTTCCCATATAAACTAGACAGAAGCATTCTCAGAAACCTCTTTACGATGAGTGCATTCAACTCACAGACTTGAAGCTTCCTTTGGAAAGAGCAGTTTTGAAACACTCTTTTTGTAGAATCTGCAAGTGGATATGTGGAGCGCTTTGAGGCCTCTGCTGAAAAGGAAATATCTTCACAGAAACACTAGACAGAAGCATTCTCAGAAACGTCTTGGTCATGTGTGCATTGGACTCACAGAGTTGAACCTTCCTTTTGATAGAGAAGTTTGGAAGCACTCTTTTAGTAGAATCTTCAGGTGGATGTATGGAGTGCTTTGAGGCCTATGCTGGAAAAGGAAATGTCTTCACGTAGAAACGAGACAAAGGCATTCTCAGAAAGGTCCCTGTGCCTTGTGCATTCAACTCACAGAGTTCAGCCTTCTTTTTGATAGAGCAGTTTTGAAACACTCTTTTTGTAGAGTCTGCAAGTGGATAATTGGAGCGCTTTGATGTCTATGCTGCAAAAGGAAATATCATTGCATAAAAACTAGATGGAAGCACTCTCACAAACTTCTTTGTGGTGAGTGCATTCAACTCACAGAGTTGAACCTTCGTTTTGATAGACCCGTTTTGAAACACTGTTTTTGTAGTCTTCGCAAGTGGATATTTGGAGCGCGTTGAGGCTGGAGTTGGAAAAGGAAATCTCTTCACGTACCAGCTAGACGGAAGCATTCTCCGAAACTTCTTTGTCACGTGGGGATTGAACTCACAGAGTTGAACCTTCCTTTTCGTAGAGCGGTTCTGCAAGACTCTTTTTGTGGAAACTGCAAGTGGATATTTGGTGCGATTGCGGCATCCAGTGGAAAGGATCATACATTACGATGAAAACTAGATTGAACTATTCTCAGAAACTTCTTTGCGACGAGTGCCTTCTACTCACAGAGTCGAACCTTCCTTTCGAGAGAACAGTTTTGAAACACTCTTTCTGTGGACTCTGCAAGGGGATCACTAGGTCGCTTTGATGCCTAGGCTGGAAAAGGAAATATCTTCACACGAAAACAAGACAGAAGCATTCTCAGAAACCTTTTCTGATGTGCGCATTCAACTCACCGAGTTGAACCTTCCTTTTCATAGAGCAGTTTCGAAACACTCTTTTTGTAGAATCTGCAAGTGGCGATTTGGAGGGCTTTGAGCCCTACCCTGGAAAAGGAAATAACTTCACTTAGAACCTAGACGGAAGCATTCTCAGAGACTTCCCTGTGCTTTCTGCATTCAACTCACAGAGTTGAACCCTCCTTTTGATAGAACAGCTTTGAAACGCTCTTTTTGTAGAATCTGCAAGTCGATACTTGGAACACTTTGAGGCCTATGCTGGAAAAGGAAATATCTTCACATAAAAACTAGAGAGAAGCATTCTCAGAAACTTCTTTGTGATCTGCGCATTCAACCCACAGAGTTGAAGCTTCCCTTTGCTATAGCAGTTTTGAAACTCTCTTTGAGAAGAATCTTCCAGAGGATATCCGGTGTGCCGAGAGGCCAACACTGGAAAAGGAAATATCTTCACTTGAAAACTAGACGGAAGCGTTCTCAGAAACTACCCTGTGCTTTATGCATTCAACTCACAGAGAGGACTCTTCCTTTGCAGAGCGCAGTTTTGAAACACTCTTTTTGCAGAATTTGCTAGGGGATGTTTGGAGCTTTTGGAGGCCTATGCTGGAAAAGGAAATATCTTCACAAACCAACTAGACGGAAGCATTCTCACAAACTTCTTTGTGATGAGTGCCTTCAACTCACAGACTTGAACCTTCCTTTGGAAAGAGCAGTTTTGAAACACTCCTTTTGTAGAATCTGCAAGTGGATATTTGGAGCGTTTTGAGGCCTTTGCTGGGAATGAAATATCTTCACCTAAAAACTAGACAGAAGCATTCTCAGAAACATCATTGCGATGTGTGCATTCAACTCACAGGGTTGAACCTTCCTTTTGATAGAGCAGTTTTGAAACACACCTTGTGTAGAATCTGCAAGTGGATATTTGGAGCGCTTTGAGGCCTATGCTGGAAAAGGGAATATCTTCACATAAACACTAGACAGAAGCATTCTCAGAAACTTCTTTGTGATGTGCGCATTCAACTCACAGAGTTGAAGCGGCCTTTTGATAGAGCCGTTTGGGAACAGCCTTTTTGTAACATCTGCAAGTGGATATTTGGAGCGATTTGAGGCCTATGATGGAAAGGGAAACATCTTCACATAGAAACTAGACAGAAGCCTCCTCAGAAACTTCTGTGTGATGAGTGCATTCAACTCACAGGCTTGAACCTTCCTTTTGATGGGGAAGTTTAGAAACACTCTTGCAGAGGCATCTGAATGAGGATCTTGGGAGCGCTTCGAGGCCAATGCTGGGAAACGAAATATCATCACATAGAAACTAGACAGAAGGATTCTCAGAAACTTCTTGGTGATGAGTGCGTTCCACTCACAGACTTGAACGTTCCTCTTGAGAGAACACTTTTGAAACACTCCTTTTGTAGAATCTGCAAGGGTTTATTTGGAGCGCTTTGAGGCCTATGTTGGAAAAGGAAATATCTTCCCATATAAACTAGACAGAAGCATTCTCAGAAACTTCTTTACGATGAGTGCATTCAACTCACAGACTTGAAGCTTCCTTTGGAAAGAGCAGTTTTGAAACACTCTTTTTGTAGAATCTGCAAGTGGATATTTGGAGCGCTTTGAGGCCTCTGCTGAAAAGGAAATATCTTCACAGAAACACTAGACAGAAGCATTCTCAGAAACGTCTTGGTCATGTGTGCATTGGACTCACAGAGTTGAACCCTCCTTTTGATAGAGAAGTTTGGAAGCACTCTTTTTGTAGAATCTTCAGGTGGATGTATGGAGTGCTTTGAGGCCTATGCTGGAAAAGGAAATGTCTTCACGTAGAAACGAGACAAAGGCATTCTCAGAAAGGTCCCTGTGCCTTGTGCATTCAACTCACAGAGTTCAGCCTTCTTTTTGATAGAGCAGTTTCGAAACACTCTTTTTGTAGAGTCTGCAAGTGGATAATTGGAGCGCTTTGATGCCTATGCTGCAAAAGGAAATATCATTGCATAAAAACTAGATGGAAGCACTCTCACAAACTTCTTTGTGGTGAGTGCATTCAACTCACAGAGTTGAACCTTCGTTTTGATAGACCCGTTTTGAAACACTGTTTTTGTAGTATTCGCAAGTGGATATTTGGAGCGCGTTGAGGCTGGAGTTGGAAAAGGAAATCTCTTCACGTACCAGCTAGACGGAAGCATTCTCCGAAACTTCTTTGTCACGTGGGGATTGAACTCACAGAGTTGAACCTTCCTTTTCGTAGAGCGGTTCTGCAAGACTCTTTTTGTGGAAACTGCAAGTGGATATTTGGTGCGATTGCGGCATCCAGTGGAAAGGATCATACATTACGATGAAAACTAGATTGAACTATTCTCAGAAACTTCTTTGCGACGAGTGCCTTCTACTCACAGAGTCGAACCTTCCTTTCGAGAGAACAGTTTTGAAACACTCTTTCTGTGGACTCTGCAAGGGGATCACTAGGTCGCTTTGATGCCTAGGCTGGAAAAGGAAATATCTTCACACGAAAACAAGACAGAAGCATTCTCCGAAACCTTTTCTGATGTGCGCATTCAACTCACCGAGTTGAACCTTCCTTTTCATAGAGCAGTTTCGAAACACTCTTTTTGTAGAATCTGCAAGTGGAGATTTGGAGGGCTTTGAGTCCTACCCTGGAAAAGGAAATAACTTCACTTAGAACCTAGACGGAAGCATTCTCAGAGACTTCCCTGTGCTTTCCGCATTCAACTCACAGAGTTGAACCTTCGTTTTGATAGAACAGCTTTGAAACGCTCTTTTTGTAGAATCTGCAAGTCGATACTTGGAACGCTTTGAGGCCTATGCTGGAAAAGGAAATATCTTCACATAAAAACTAGAGAGAAGCATTCTCAGAAACTTCTTTGTGATCTGCGCATTCAACCCACACAGTTGAAGCTTCCCTTTGCTAGAGCAGTTTTGAAACTCTCTTTGAGTAGAATCTTCCAGGGGATATTCGGTGTGCCGAGAGGCCAACACTGGAAAAGGAAATATCTTCACTTGAAAACTAGACGGAAGCGTTCTCAGAAACTACCCTGTGCTTTATGCATTCAACTCACAGAGAGGACTCTTCCTTTGGGGAGCGCAGTTTTGAAACACTCTTTTTGCAGAATTTGCTAGGGGATGTTTGGAGCTTTTGGAGGCCTATGCTGGAAAAGGAAATATCTTCACAAACCAACTAGACGGAAGCATTCTCACAAACTTCTTTGTGATGAGTGCCTTCAACTCACAGACTTGAACCTTCCTTTGGAAAGAGCAGTTTTGAAACACTCCTTTTGTAGAATCTGCAAGTGGATATTTGGAGCGTTTTGAGGCCTTTGCTGGGAAATGAAATATCTTCACCTAAAAACTAGACAGAAGCATTCTCAGAAACATCATTGCGATGTGTGCATTCAACTCACAGGGTTGAACCTTCCTTTTGATAGAGCAGTTTTGAAACACACCTTGTGTAGAATCTGCAAGTGGATATTTGGAGCGCTTTGAGGCCTATGCTGGAAAAGGGAATATCTTCACATAAACACTAGACAGAAGCATTCTCAGAAACTTCTTTGTGATGTGCACATTCAACTCACAGAGTTGAAGCGGCCTTTTGATAGAGCCGTTTGGGAACAGCCTTTTTGTAACATCTGCAAGTGGATATTTGGAGCGATTTGAGGCCTATGATGGAAAGGGAAACATCTTCACATAGAAATTAGACAGAAGCCTCCTCAGAAACTTCTGTGTGATGAGTGCATTCAACTCACAGACTTGAACCTTCCTTTTGATAGGGAAGTTTAGAAACACTCTTGCAGAGGCATCTGAATGAGGATCTTGGGAGCGCTTCGAGGCCAATGCTGGGAAACGAAATATCATCACATAGAAACTAGACAGAAGGATTCTCAGAAACTTCTTGGTGATGAGTGCGTTCCACTCACAGACTTGAACGTTCCTCTTGAGAGAACACTTTTGAAACACTCCTTTTGTAGAATCTGCAAGGGTTTATTTGGAGCGCTTTGAGGCCTATGTTGGAAAAGGAAATATCTTCCCATATAAACTAGACAGAAGCATTCTCAGAAACTTCTTTACGATGAGTGCATTCAACTCACAGACTTGAAGCTTCCTTTGGAAAGAGCAGTTTTGAAACACTCTTTTTGTAGAATCTGCAAGTGGATATATGGAGCGCTTTGAGGCCTCTGCTGAAAAGGAAATATCTTCACAGAAACACTAGACAGAAGCATTCTCAGAAACGTCTTGGTCATGTGTGCATTGGACTCACAGAGTTGAACCTTACTTTTGATAGAGAAGTTTGGAAGCACTCTTTTAGTAGAATCTTCAGGTGGATGTATGGAGTGCTTTGAGGCCTATGCTGGAAAAGGAAATGTCTTCACGTAGAAACGAGACAAAGGCATTCTCAGAAAGGTCCCTGTGCCTTGCGCATTCAACTCACAGAGTTCAGCCTTCTTTTTGATAGAGCAGTTTCGAAACACTCTTTTTGTAGAGTCTGCAAGTGGATAATTGGAGCGCTTTGATGCCTATGCTGCAAAAGGAAATATCATTGCATAAAAACTAGATGGAAGCACTCTCACAAACTTCTTTGTGGTGAGTGCATTCAACTCACAGAGTTGAACCTTAGTTTTGATAGACCCGTTTTGAAACACTGTTTTTGTAGTATTCGCAAGTGGATATTTGGAGCGCGTTGAGGCTGGAGTTGGAAAAGGAAATCTCTTCACGTACCAGCTAGACGGAAGCATTCTCCGAAACTTCTTTGTCATGTGGGGATTGAACTCACAGAGTTGAACCTTCCTTTTCGTAGAGCGGTTCTGCAAGACTCTTTTTGTGGAAACTGCAAGTGGATATTTGGTGCGATTGCGGCATCCAGTGGAAAGGATCATAAATTACGATGAAAACTAGATTGAACTATTCTCAGAAACTTCTTTGCGACGAGTGCCTTCTACTCACAGAGTCGAACCTTCCTTTCAAGAGAACAGTTTTGAAACACTCTTTCTGTGGACTCTGCAATGGGATCACTAGGTCGCTTTGATGCCTAGGCTGGAAAAGGAAATATCTTCACACGAAAACAAGACAGAAGCATTCTCAGAAACCTTTTCTGATGTGCGCATTCAACTCACCGAGTTGAACCTTCCTTTTCATAGAGCAGTTTCGAAACACTCTTTTTGTAGAATCTGCAAGTGGAGATTTGGAGGGCTTTGAGTCCTACCCTGGAAAAGGAAATAACTTCACTTAGAACCTAGACGGAAGCATTCTCAGAGACTTCCCTGTGCTTTCTGCATTCAACTCACAGAGTTGAACCCTCCTTTTGATAGAACAGCTTTGAAACGCTCTTTTTGTAGAATCTGCAAGTCGATACTTGGAACGCTTTGAGGCCTATGCTGGAAAAGGAAATATCTTCACATAAAAACTAGAGAGAAGCATTCTCAGAAACTTCTTTGTGATCTGCGCATTCAACCCACAGAGTTGAAGCTTCCCTTTGCTATAGCAGTTTTGAAACTCTCTTTGGGAAGAATCTTCCAGGAGATATCCGCTGTGCCGAGAGGCCAACACTGGAAAAGGAAATATCTTCACTTGAAAACTAGACGGAAGCGTTCTCAGAAACTACCCTGTGCTTTATGCATTCAACTCACAGAGAGGACTCTTCCTTTGGAGAGCGCAGTTTTGAAACACTCTTTTTGCAGAATTTGCTAGGGGATGTTTGGAGCTTTTGGAGGCCTATGCTGGAAAAGGAAATATCTTCACAAACCAACTAGACGGAAGCATTCTCACAAACTTCTTTGTGATGAGTGCCTTCAACTCACAGACTTGAACCTTCCTTTGGA
Organism: Pongo pygmaeus; assembly: GCF_028885625.2. Classification (NCBI taxonomy): domain Eukaryota; kingdom Metazoa; phylum Chordata; class Mammalia; order Primates; family Hominidae; genus Pongo; species Pongo pygmaeus. The sequence goes on from NC_072376.2 coordinate 73,137,632, forward strand.
AAGAGCAGTTTTGAAACACTCCTTTTGTAGAATCTGCAAGTAGATATTTGGAGCGTTTGGAGGCCTTTGCTGGGAAATGAAATATCTTCACCTAAAAACTAGACAGAAGCATTCTCAGAAACATCATTGCGATGTGTGCATTCAACTCACAGGGTTGAACCTTCCTTTTGATAGAGCAGTTTTGAAACACACCTTGTGTAGAATCTGCAAGTGGATATTTGGAGCGCTTTGAGGCCTATGCTGGAAAAGGGAATATCTTCACATAAACACTAGACAGAAGCATTCTCAGAAACTTCTTTGTGATGTGCGCATTCAACTCACAGAGTTGAAGCGGCCTTTTGATAGAGCCGTTTGGGAACAGCCTTTTTGTAACATCTGCAAGTGGATATTTGGAGCGATTTGAGGCCTATGATGGAAAGGGAAACATCTTCACATAGAAACTAGACAGAAGCCTCCTCAGAAACTTCTGTGTGATGAGTGCATTCAACTCACAGACTTGAACCTTCCTTTTGATAAGGAAGTTTAGAAACACTCTTGCAGAGGCATCTGAATGAGGATCTTGGGAGCGCTTCGAGGCCAATGCTGGGAAACGAAATATCATCACATAGAAACTAGACAGAAGGATTCTCAGAAACTTCTTGGTGATGAGTGCGTTCCACTCACAGACTTGAACGTTCCTCTTGAGAGAACACTTTTGAAACACTCCTTTTGTAGAATCTGCAAGGGTTTATTTGGAGCGCTTTGAGGCCTATGTTGGAAAAGGAAATATCTTCCCATATAAACTAGACAGAAGCATTCTCAGAAACTTCTTTACGATGAGTGCATTCAACTCACATACTTGAAGCTTCCTTTGGAAAGAGCAGTTTTGAAACACTCTTTTTGTAGAATCTGCATGTGGATATGTGGAGCGCTTTGAGGCCTCTGCTGAAAAGGAAATATCTTCACAGAAACACTAGACAGAAGCATTCTCAGAAACGTCTTGGTCATGTGTGCATTGGACTCACAGAGTTGAACCTTCCTTTTGATAGAGAAGTTTGGAAGCACTCTTTTAGTAGAATCTTCAGGTGGATGTATGGAGTGCTTTGAGGCCTATGCTGGAAAAGGAAATGTCTTCACGTAGAAACGAGACAAAGGCATTCTCAGAAAGGTCCCTGTGCCTTGGGCATTCAACTCACAGAGTTCAGCCTTCTTTTTGATAGAGCAGTTTCGAAACACTCTTTTTTTAGAGTCTGCAAGTGGATAATTGGAGCGCTTTGATGCCTATGCTGCAAAAGGGAATATCATTGCATAAAAACTAGATGGAAGCACTCTCACAAACTTCTTTGTGGTGAGTGCATTCAACTCACAGAGTTGAACCTTCGTTTTGATAGACCCGTTTTGAAACACTGTTTTTGTAGTCTTCGCAAGTGGATATTTGGAGCGCGTTGAGGCTGGAGTTGGAAAAGGAAATCTCTTCACGTACCAGCTAGACGGAAGCATTCTCCGAAACTTCTTTGTCATGTGGGGATTGAACTCACAGAGTTGAACCTTCCTTTTCATAGAGCGGTTCTGCAAGACTCTTTTTGTGGAAACTGCAAGTGGATATTTGGTGCGATTGCGGCATCCAGTGGAAAGGATCATACATTACGATGAAAACTAGATTGAACTATTCTCAGAAACTTCTTTGCGACGAGTGCCTTCTACTCACAGAGTCGAACCTTCCTTTCGAGAGAACAGTTTTGAAACACTCTTTCTGTGGACTCTGCAAGGGGATCACTAGGTCGCTTTGATGCCTAGGCTGGAAAAGGAAATATCTTCACACGAAAACAAGACAGAAGCATTCTCAGAAACCTTTTCTGATGTGCGCATTCAACTCACCGAGTTGAACCTTCCTTTTCATAGAGCAGTTTCGAAACACTCTTTTTGTAGAATCTGCAAGTGGAGATTTGGAGGGCTTTGAGTCCTACCCTGGAAAAGGAAATAACTTCACTTAGAACCTAGACGGAAGCATTCTCAGAGACTTCCCTGTGCTTTCCGCATTCAACTCACAGAGTTGAACCTTCCTTTTGATAGAACAGCTTTGAAACGCTCTTTTTGTAGAATCTGCAAGTCGATACTTGGAACGCTTTGAGGCCTATGCTGGAAAAGGAAATATCTCCACATAAAAACTAGAGAGAAGCATTCTCAGAAACTTCTTTGTGATCTGCGCATTCAACCCACAGAGTTGAAGCTTCCCTTTGCTATAGCAGTTTTGAAACTCTCTTTGAGTAGAATCTTCCAGGGGATATTCGGTGTGCCGAGAGGCCAACACTGGAAAAGGAAATATCTTCACTTGAAAACTAGACGGAAGCGTTCTCAGAAACTACCCTGTGCTTTATGCATTCAACTCACAGAGAGGACTCTTCCTTTGGAGAGCGCAGTTTTGAAACACTCTTTTTGCAGAATTTGCTAGGGGATGTTTGGAGCTTTTGGAGGCCTATGCTGGAAAAGGAAATATCTTCACAAACCAACTAGACGGAAGCATTCTCACAAACTTCTTTGTGATGAGTGCCTTCAACTCACAGACTTGAACCTTCCTTTGGAAAGAGCAGTTTTGAAACACTCCTTTTGTAGAATCTGCAAGTGGATATTTGGAGCGTTTTGAGGCCTTTGCTGGGAAATGAAATATCTTCACCTAAAAACTAGACAGAAGCATTCTCAGAAACATCATTGCGATGTGTGCATTCAACTCACAGGGTTGAACCTTCCTTTTGATAGAGCAGTTTTGAAACACACCTTGTGTAGAATCTGCAAGTGGATATTTGGAGCGCTTTGAGGCCTATGCTGGAAAAGGGAATATCTTCACATAAACACTAGACAGAAGCATTCTCAGAAACTTCTTTGTGATGTGCGCATTCAACTCACAGAGTTGAAGCGGCCTTTTGATAGAGCCGTTTGGGAACAGCCTTTTTGTAACATCTGCAAGTGGATACTTGGAGCGATTTGAGGCCTATGATGGAAAGGGAAACATCTTCACATAGAAACTAGACAGAAGCCTCCTCAGAAACTTCTGTGTGATGAGTGCATTCAACTCAGAGACTTGAACCTTCCTTTTGATAGAGAAGTTTAGAAACACTCTTGCAGAGGCATCTGAATGAGGATCTTGGGAGCGCTTCGAGGCCAATGCTGGGAAACGAAATATCATCACATAGAAACTAGACAGAAGGATTCTCAGAAACTTCTTGGTGATGAGTGCGTTCCACTCACAGACTTGAACGTTCCTCTTGAGAGAACACTTTTGAAACACTCCTTTTGTAGAATCTGCAAGTGTTTATTTGGAGCGCTTTGAGGCCTATGTTGGAAAAGGAAATATCTTCACATATAAACTAGACAGAAGCATTCTCAGAAACTTCTTTACGATGAGTGCATTCAACGCACAGGCTTGAAGCTTCCTTTGGAAAGAGCAGTTTTGAAACACTCTTTTTGTAGTATCTGCAAGTGGATATGTGGAGCGCTTTGAGGCCTCTGCTGCAAAAGGAAATATCTTCACAGAAACACTAGACAGAAGCATTCTCAGAAACGTCTTGGTCATGTGTGCATTGAACTCACAGAGTTGAACCTTCCTTTTGATAGAGAAGTTTGGAAGCACTCTTTTAGTAGAATCTTCAGGTGGATGTATGGAGTGCTTTGAGGCCTATGCTGGAAAAGGAAATGTCTTCACGTAGAAACGAGACAAAGGCATTCTCAGAAAGGTCCCTGTGCCTTGCGCATTCAACTCACAGAGTTCAGCCTTCTTTTTGATAGAGCAGTTTCGAAACACTCTTTTTGTAGAGTCTGCAAGTGGATAATTGGAGCGCTTTGATGCCTATGCTGCAAAAGGAAATATCATTGCATAAAAACTAGATGGAAGCACTCTCACAAACTTCTTTGTGGTGAGTGCATTCAACTCACAGAGTTGAACCTTCGTTTTGATAGACCCGTTTTGAAACACTGTTTTTGTAGTCTTCGCAAGTGGATATTTGGAGCGCGTTGAGGCTGGAGTTGGAAAAGGAAATCTCTTCACGTACCAGCTAGACGGAAGCATTCTCCGAAACTTCTTTGTCACGTGGGGATTGAACTCACAGAGTTGAACCTTCCTTTTCGTAGAGCGGTTCTGCAAGACTCTTTTTGTGGAAACTGCAAGTGGATATTTGGTGCGATTGCGGCATCCAGTGGAAAGGATCATACATTACGATGAAAACTAGATTGAACTATTCTCAGAAACTTCTTTGCAACGAGTGCCTTCTACTCACAGAGTCGAACCTTCCTTTCGAGAGAACAGTTTTGAAACACTCTTTCTGTGGACTCTGCAAGGGGATCACTAGGTCGCTTTGATGCCTAGGCTGGAAAAGGAAATATCTTCACACGAAAACAAGACAGAAGCATTCTCAGAAACCTTTTCTGATGTGCGCATTCAACTCACCGAGTTGAACCTTCCTTTTCATAGAGCAGTTTCGAAACACTCTTTTTGTAGAATCTGCAAGTGGAGATTTGGAGGGCTTTGAGTCCTACCCTGGAAAAGGAAATAACTTCACTTAGAACCTAGACGGAAGCATTCTCAGAGACTTCCCTGTGCTTTCCGCATTCAACTCACAGAGTTGAACCTTCCTTTTGATAGAACAGCTTTGAAACGCTCTTTTTGTAGAATCTGCAAGTCGATACTTGGAACGCTTTGAGGCCTATGCTGGAAAAGGAAATATCTTCACATAAAAACTAGAGAGAAGCATTCTCAGAAACTACTTTGTGATCTGCGCATTCAACCCACACAGTTGAAGCTTCCCTTTGCTATAGCAGTTTTGAAACTCTCTTTGAGTAGAATCTTCCAGGGGATATTCGGTGTGCCGAGAGGCCAACACTGGAAAAGGAAATATCTTCACTTGAAAACTAGACGGAAGCGTTCTCAGAAACTACCCTGTGCTTTATGCATTCAACTCACAGAGAGGACTCTTCCTTTGGGGAGCGCAGTTTTGAAACACTCTTTTTGCAGAATTTGCTAGGGGATGTTTGGAGCTTTTGGAGGCCTATGCTGGAAAAGGAAATATCTTCACAAACCAACTAGACGGAAGCATTCTCACAAACTTCTTTGTGATGAGTGCCTTCAACTCACAGACTTGAACCTTCCTTTGGAAAGAGCAGTTTTGAAACACTCCTTTTGTAGAATCTGCAAGTGGATATTTGGAGCGTTTTGAGGCCTTTGCTGGGAAATGAAATATCTTCACCTAAAAACTAGACAGAAGCATTCTCAGAAACATCATTGCGATGTGTGCATTCAACTCACAGGGTTGAACCTTCCTTTTGATAGAGCAGTTTTGAAACACACCTTGTGTAGAATCTGCAAGTGGATATTTGGAGCGCTTTGAGGCCTATGCTGGAAAAGGGAATATCTTCACATAAACACTAGACAGAAGCATTCTCAGAAACTTCTTTGTGATGTGCGCATTCAACTCACAGAGTTGAAGCGGCCTTTTGATAGAGCCGTTTGGGAACAGCCTTTTTGTAACATTTGCAAGTGGATATTTGGAGCGATTTGAGGCCTATGATGGAAAGGGAAACATCTTCACATAGAAACTAGACAGAAGCCTCCTCAGAAACTTCTGTGTGATGAGTGCATTCAACTCACAGACTTGAACCTTCCTTTTGATAGAGAAGTTTAGAAACACTCTTGCAGAGGCATCTGAATGAGGATCTTGGGAGCGCTTCGAGGCCAATGCTGGGAAACGAAATAACATCACATAGAAACTAGACAGAAGGATTCTCAGAAACTTCTTGGTGATGAGTGCGTTCCACTCACAGACTTGAACGTTCCTCTTGAGAGAACACTTTTGAAACACTCCTTTTGTAGAATCTGCAAGTGTTTTTTTGGAGCGCTTTGAGGCCTATGTTGGAAAAGGAAATATCTTCACATATAAACTAGACAGAAGCATTCTCAGAAACTTCTTTACGATGAGTGCATTCAACGCACAGGCTTGAAGCTTCCTTTGGAAAGAGCAGTTTTGAAACACTCTTTTTGTAGTATCTGCAAGTGGATATGTGGAGCGCTTTGAGGCCTCTGCTGCAAAAGGAAATATCTTCACAGAAACACTAGACAGAAGCATTCTCAGAAACGTCTTGGTCATGTGTGCATTGAACTCACAGAGTTGAACCTTCCTTTTGATAGAGAAGTTTGGAAGCACTCTTTTAGTAGAATCTTCAGGTGGATGTATGGAGTGCTTTGAGGCCTATGCTGGAAAAGGAAATGTCTTCACGTAGAAACGAGACAAAGGCATTCTCAGAAAGGTCCCTGTGCCTTGCGCATTCAACTCACAGAGTTCAGCCTTCTTTTTGATAGAGCAGTTTCGAAACACTCTTTTTGTAGAGTCTGCAAGTGGATAATTGGAGCGCTTTGATGCCTATGCTGCAAAAGGAAATATCATTGCATAAAAACTAGATGGAAGCACTCTCACAAACTTCTTTGTGGTGAGTGCATTCAACTCACAGAGTTGAACCTTCGTTTTGATAGACCCGTTTTGAAACACTGTTTTTGTAGTCTTCGCAAGTGGATATTTGGAGCGCGTTGAGGCTGGAGTTGGAAAAGGAAATCTCTTCACGTACCAGCTAGACGGAAGCATTCTCCGAAACTTCTTTGTCACGTGGGGATTGAACTCACAGAGTTGAACCTTCCTTTTCGTAGAGCGGTTCTGCAAGACTCTTTTTGTGGAAACTGCAAGTGGATATTTGGTGCGATTGCGGCATCCAGTGGAAAGGATCATACATTACGATGAAAACTAGATTGAACTATTCTCAGAAACTTCTTTGCGACGAGTGCCTTCTACTCACAGAGTCGAACCTTCCTTTCGAGAGAACAGTTTTGAAACACTCTTTCTGTGGACTCTGCAAGGGGATCACTAGGTCGCTTTGATGCCTAGGCTGGAAAAGGAAATATCTTCACACGAAAACAAGACAGAAGCATTCTCAGAAACCTTTTCTGATGTGCGCATTCAACTCACCGAGTTGAACCTTCCTTTTCATAGAGCAGTTTCGAAACACTCTTTTTGTAGAATCTGCAAGTGGAGATTTGGAGGGCTTTGAGTCCTACCCTGGAAAAGGAAATAACTTCACTTAGAACCTAGACGGAAGCATTCTCAGAGACTTCCCTGTGCTTTCCGCATTCAACTCACAGAGTTGAATCTTCCTTTTGATAGAACAGCTTTGAAACGCTCTTTTTGTAGAATCTGCAAGTCGATACTTGGAACGCTTTGAGGCCTATGCTGGAAAAGGAAATATCTTCACATAAAAACTAGAGAGAAGCATTCTCAGAAACTTCTTTGTGATCTGCGCATTCAACCCACAGAGTTGAAGCTTCCCTTTGCTATAGCAGTTTTGAAACTCTCTTTGAGTAGAATCTTCCAGGGGATATTCGGTGTGCCGAGAGGCCAACACTGGAAAAGGAAATATCTTCACTTGAAAACTAGACGGAAGCGTTCTCAGAAACTACCCTGTGCTTTATGCATTCAACTCACAGAGAGGACTCTTCCTTTGGAGAGCGCAGTTTTGAAACACTCTTTTTGCAGAATTTGCAAGGGGATGTTTGGAGCTTTTGGAGGCCTATGCTGGAAAAGGAAATATCTTCACAAACCAACTAGACGGAAGCATTCTCACAAACTTCTTTGTGATGAGTGCCTTCAACTCACAGACTTGAACCTTCCTTTTGAAAGAGCAGTTTTGAAACACTCCTTTTGTAGAATCTGCAAGTGGATATTTGGAGCGATTTGAGGCCTATGATGGAAAGGGAAACATCTTCACATAGAAACTAGACAGAAGCCTCCTCAGAAACTTCTGTGTGATGAGTGCATTCAACTCACAGACTTGAACCTTCCTTTTGATAGAGAAGTTTAGAAACACTCTTGCAGAGGCATCTGAATGAGGATCTTGGGAGCGCTTCGAGTCCAATGCTGGGAAACGAAATATCATCACATAGAAACTAGACAGAAGGATTCTCAGAAACTTCTTGGTGATGAGTGCGTTCCACTCACAGACTTGAACGTTCCTCTTGAGAGAACACTTTTGAAACACTCCTTTTGTAGAATCTGCAAGTGTTTGTTTGGAGCGCTTTGAGGCCTATGTTGGAAAAGGAAATATCTTCCCACATAAACTAGACAGAAGCATTCTCAGAAACTTCTTTACGATGAGCGCATTCAACTCACAGACTTGAAGCTTCCTTTGGAAAGAGCAGTTTTGAAACACTCTTTTTGTAGAATCTGCAAGTGGATATGTGGAGCGCTTTGAGGCCTCTGCTGGAAAAGGAAATATCTTCGCAGAAACACTAGACAGAAGCATTCTCAGAAACGTCTTGGTCATGTGTGCATTGAACTCACAGAGTTGAACCTTCCTTTTGATAGAGAAGTTTGGAAGCACTCTTTTAGTAGAATCTTCCTGTGGATGTATGGAGTGCTTTGAGGCCTATGCTGGAAAAGGAAATGTCTTCCCGTAGAAACGAGACAAAGGCATTCTCAGAAAGGTCCCTGTGCCTTGTGCATTCAACTCACAGAGTTCAGCCTTCTTTTTGATAGAGCAGTTTCGAAACACTCTTTTTGTAGAGTCTGCACGTGGATAATTAGAGCGCTTTGATGCCTATGCTGCAAAAGGAAATATCATTGCATAAAAACTAGATGGAAGCACTCTCACAAACTTCTTTGTGGTGAGTGCATTCAACTCACAGAGTTGAACCTTCGTTTTGATAGACCCGTTTTGAAACACTGTTTTTTTAGTATTCGCAAGTGGATATTTGGAGCGCGTTGAGGCTGGAGTTGGAAAAGGAAATCTCTTCACGTACCAGCTAGACGGAAGCATTCTCCGAAACTTCTTTGTCATGTGGGGATTGAACTCACAGAGTTGAACCTTCCTTTTCGTAGAGCGGTTCTGCAAGACTCTTTTTGTGGAAACTGCAAGTGGATATTTGGTGCGATTGCGGCATCCAGTGGAAAGGATCATACATTACGATGAAAACTAGATTGAACTATTCTCAGAAACTTCTTTGCGACGAGTGCCTTCTACTCACAGAGTCGAACCTTCCTTTCGAGAGAACAGTTTTGAAACACTCTTTCTGTGGACTCTGCAAGGGGATCACTAGGTCGCTTTGATGCCTAGGCTGGAAAAGGAAATATCTTCACACGAAAACAAGACAGAAGCATTCTCAGAAACCTTTTCTGATGTGCGCATTCAACTCACCGAGTTGAACCTTCCTTTTCATAGAGCAGTTTCGAAACACTCTTTTTGTAGAATCTGCAAGTGGAGATTTGGAGGGCTTTGAGTCCTACCCTGGAAAAGGAAATAACTTCACTTAGAACCTAGACGGAAGCATTCTCAGAGACTTCCCTGTGCTTTCTGCATTCAACTCACAGAGTTGAACCTTCCTTTTGATAGAACAGCTTTGAAACGCTCTTTTTGTAGAATCTGCAAGTCGATACTTGGAACGCTTTCAGGCCTATGCTGGAAAAAGAAATATCTTCACATAACAACTAGAGAGAAGCATTCTCAGAAACTTCTTTGTGATCTGCGCATTCAACCCACAGAGTTGAAGCTTCCCTTTGCTATAGCAGTTTTGAAACTCTCTTTGAGTAGAATCTTCCAGGGGATATTCGGTGTGCCGAGAGGCCAACACTGGAAAAGGAAATATCTTCACTTGAAAACTAGACGGAAGCGTTCTCAGAAACTACCCTGTGCTTTATGCATTCAACTCACAGAGAGGACTCTTCCTTTGGAGAGCGCAGTTTTGAAACACTCTTTTTGCAGAATTTGCTAGGGGATGTTTGGAGCTTTTGGAGGCCTATGCTGGAAAAGGAAATATCTTCACAAACCAACTAGACGGAAGCATTCTCACAAACTTCTTTGTGATGAGTGCCTTCAACTCACAGACTTGAACCTTCCTTTGGAAAGAGCAGTTTTGAAACACTCCTTTTGTAGAATCTGCAAGTGGATATTTGGAGCGTTTTGAGGCCTTTGCTGGGAAATGAAATATCTTCACTTAAAAACTAGACAGAAGCATTCTCAGAAACATCATTGCGATGTGTGCATTCAACTCACAGGGTTGAACCTTCCTTTTGATAGAGCAGTTTTGAAACACACCTTGTGTAGAATCTGCAAGTGGATATTTGGAGCGCTTTGAGGCCTATGCTGGAAAAGGGAGTATCTTCACATAAACACTAGACAGAAGCATTCTCAGAAACTTCTTTGTGATGTGCGCATTCAACTCACAGAGTTGAAGCGGCCTTTTGATAGAGCCGTTTGGGAACAGCCTTTTTGTAACATCTGCATGTGGATATTTGGAGCGATTTGAGGCCTATGATGGAAAGGGAAACATCTTCACATAGAAACTAGACAGAAGCCTCCTCAGAAACTTCTGTGTGATGAGTGCATTCAACTCACAGACTTGAACCTTCCTTTTGATAGAGAAGTTTAGAAACACTCTTGCAGAGGCATCTGAATGAGGATCTTGGGAGCGCTTTGAGGCCAATGCTGGGAAACGAAATATCATCACATAGAAACTAGACAGAAGGATTCTCAGAAACTTCTTGGTGATGAGTGCGTTCCACTCACAGACTTGAACGTTCCTCTTGAGAGAACACTTTTGAAACACTCCTTTTGTAGAATCTGCAAGTGTTTATTTGGAGCGCTTTGAGGCCTATGTTGGAAAAGGAAATATCTTCACATATAAACTAGACAGAAGCATTCTCAGAAACTTCTTTACGATGAGTGCATTCAACGCACAGGCTTGAAGCTTCCTTTGGAAAGAGCAGTTTTGAAACACTCTTTTTGTAGAATCTGCCAGTGGATATGTGGAGCGCTTTGAGGCTTCTGCTGCAAAAGGAAATATCTTCACAGAAACACTAGACAGAAGCATTCTCAGAAACGTCTTGGTCATGTGTGCATTGAACTCACAGAGTTGAACCTTCCTTTTGATAGAGAAGTTTGGAAGCACTCTTTTAGTAGAATCTTCAGGTGGATGTATGGAGTGCTTTGAGGCCTATGCTGGAAAAGGAAATGTCTTCACGTAGAAACGAGACAAAGGCATTCTCAGAAAGGTCCCTGTGCCCTGCGCATTCAACTCACAGAGTTCAGCCTTCTTTTTGATAGAGCAGTTTCGAAACACTCTTTTTGTAGAGTCTGCAAGTGGATAATTGGAGCGCTTTGATGCCTATGCTGCAAAAGGAAATATCATTGCATAAAAACTAGATGGAAGCACTCTCACAAACTTCTTTGTGGTGAGTGCATTCAACTCACAGAGTTGAACCTTCGTTTTGATAGACCCGTTTTGAAACACTGTTTTTGTAGTCTTCGCAAGTGGATATTTGGAGCGCGTTGAGGCTGGAGTTGGAAAAGGAAATCTCTTCACGTACCAGCTAGACGGAAGCATTCTCCGAAACTTCTTTGTCATGTGGGGATTGAACTCACAGAGTTGAACCTTCCTTTTCGTAGAGAGGTTCTGCAAGACTCTTTTTGTGGAAACTGCAAGTGGATATTTGGTGCGATTGCGGCATCCAGTGGAAAGGACCATACATTACGATGAAAACTAGATTGAACTATTCTCAGAAACTTCTTTGCGATGAGTGCCTTCTACTCACAGAGTCGAACCTTCCTTTCGAGAGAACAGTTTTGAAACACTCTTTCTGTGGACTCTGCAAGGGGATCACTAGGTCGCTTTGATGCCTAGGCTGGAAAAGGAAATATCTTCACACGAAAACAAGACAGAAGCATTCTCCGAAACCTTTTCTGATGTGCGCATTCAACTCACCGAGTTGAACCTTCCTTTTCATAGAGCAGTTTCGAAACACTCTTTTTGTAGAATCTGCAAGTGGAGATTTGGAGGGCTTTGAGTCCTACCCTGGAAAAGGAAATAACTTCACTTAGAACCTAGACAGAAGCATTCTCAGAGACTTCCCTGTGCTTTCCGCATTCAACTCACAGAGTTGAACCTTCCTTTTGATAGAACAGCTTTGAAACGCTCTTTTTGTAGAATCTGCAAGTCGATACTTGGA